>NC_143043.1:10467114-10798364 GCF_057628025.1 Oncorhynchus mykiss | reverse complement strand
TGGGCGCAGTTTGCTTCTGAGAATCTCCAGTCTAACGCTGTCGGTTCCCAATCAATTATGCCTGGTTGCCTCTGGATATCCTGCGTTATACGATATATATACATTTTTATAATTACAAGAATATGGGCATTTGACATAAAAACAATAGTTGTCATCGGATTAAAACACATATAGCTCATGTTTAATATTACAATAATATCCATAATATTCAAACAATTCCCTGCATCCAAATGTAATATATATAGTTTCATGCTCACCTTCAGAAAGCTCCATTAGGATGGATTCACAGATTATCTTTTAAATGTTCAGTCCGATAAATATTCGGGGCTGTTGGCCTGTGGGTTTGGTGCTAACAGAGTGGATCGATTGTCACTCGACTCATTCGCGGTCATGGCTCAAAATGAGAGAAAGTACGGAATGAGTTTACAGGGCACTGGGGTGACGTTTTTTTGAGCAATATCCTGTATGCAACACCCTGTATATTTGGTTTAGATTACAAAGGTAGTGATTTCAAACAACAGGAGGGGTGTCGAGACAGTAAGACGTGGCCCTTTTGAGGAGGGGTGTCCGATGTAAATTTATAGACCGGGGTGGGGGGACCGTGCGCTGATTAGAAAAATCTATGTTTTAAACCCCAGGGGGCTGTCTCGCCATATTGTATTCTTTCTGGGGACTGTTTGACTTTTTAGCCCCCACATCCTCTGGGGTGTTTGGCTTTTTAGCCCCCACATCCTCTGGGGTGAGATCAATTTGGATTTGAAAGACCTGTGTGTTAATGATTCGAAAGTGCCCGTTTTAAGAGACGCCGTCACACTTATTGATGGTGGGGTAGGCAGATATCTGGATATACAGTACGCGTGATAGTGCAAACCTTGGTTTCAAACGATCCCCTACAGAGAGAGAGAGAGGGCCTTGAGTGCAGATGCCTGGGCATTGGTGAACACACACCCCCTACCATTTTTGTTTTTGAAACACACACACATACACGCCAGCACACGCACGCACACACACGCCCGCACATGGCTTTTCTGTAAGTCTTTTTCTTCGCGACAGACCGGGGTGAGAGAGAAAACGAGAGCTTCCCGTTCATTAAGGGGTGAGATACCATTTTATTTAATTCAAAATATTTAGTACATACAGTTTATTGCATGGCATAATTAATTACACCTTTTTACTATTCCTTTCTTACAGATAAAGGTCCTGGTTATAGGTGTTGACATCCTGCTGTTTCCAATTCAGCATCGCCATGACATTCTTGCACGCTCCATCAAAGCTCCGTAAATTTTCACTCCATGGGTAGATAATCCGTCGGGCATGTAGGTCCTGGGTATGTCTCAAGTATAGCCGCGGCCATCGCCGTAATTGTTCACAAATGTTTTGAAAAGACTGTCCAGCTTATGAGAGAGGCCTGTAATTTTAATCATAGGTACACTTCAACTATGACAGACAAAATGAGAAAAAAAAGAAAAATCACATTGTAGGATTTTTTATGAATTTATTTGCAAATTATGGTGGAAAATAAGTATTTGGTCACCTACAAACATGGAAGATTTCTGGCTCTCACAGACCTGTGAGCCTCTTTAAGAGGCTCTTCTGTCCTCCACTCGTTACCTGTATTAATGGCAACTGTTTGAACTTGTTATCAGTATAAAAGACACCTGTCCACAACCTCAAACAGTCACACTCCAAACTCTACTATGGCCAAGACCAAAGAGCTGTCAAAGGACACCAGAAACAAAATTGTAGACCTGCCAAGCAGCTTGGTTTGAAGAAATCAACTGGGGGAGCAATTATTAGGAAATGGAAGACATACAAGACCACTGATAATCTCCCTCGATCTGGGGCTTCATGCAAGATCTCACCCCGTGGGGTCAAAATGATCACAAGAACAGTGAGCAAAAATCCCAGAACCACACAGCGGGACCTAGTGAATAACCTGCAGAGAGCTGGGACCAAAGTAACAAAGCCTACCATCAGTAACACACTACGTTGCCAGGGACTCAAATCCTGCAGTGCCAGACGTGTCCCCCTGCTTAAGCCAGTACATGTCTAGGCCCGTCTGAAGTTTGTTAGAGAGCATTTGGATGATCCAGAAGAAGATTAGGAGAATGTCATATGGTCAGATGAAACCAAAATATAACTTTTTGGTAAAAACTCAACTTGTCGTGTTTGGAGGACAAAGAATGCTGAGTTGCATCCAAAGAACACCATACCTACTGTGAATCATGGGGGTGGAAACATCAAGGGACCAGGACGAGGACGACTGATCCATGTTAAGGAAAGAATGAACGGGGCTATGTATCGTGAGATTTTGAGTGAAAACCTCCTTCCATCAGCAAGGGCATTGAAGATGAAACGTGGCTGGGTCTTTCAGCATGACAATGATCCCAAACACACTGCCCGGGCAACGAAGGAGTGGCTTCATAAAAAGCATTTCAAGGTCCTGGAGTGAGTCTCCAGATCTCAACCCCATAGAAAATCTTTGGAGGGAGTTGAAAGTCTGTGTTGCCCAGCAACAGCCCCAAAACAGCACTGCTCTAGAGGAGATCTGCATGGAGGAATGGGCCAAAATACCAGCAACAGTGTGTGAAAACCTTGTGAAGATTTACAGAAAACGATTGACCTCTGTCATTGCCAACAAAGGGTATATAACAAAGTATTGAGATCAACATTTGTTATTGACCAAATACTTATTTTCCACCATATTTTGCAAATAAATTCATTAAAAATCCTACAATTTGATTTTCTGGATTTTTTTTCTCATTTTGTCTGTCATAGTTGAAGTGTACCTATGATGAAAATTACAGGCCTCTCTCATCTTTTTAAGTGGGAGAACTTGCACAATTGGTGGCTTTCTAAATACTTTTTTGCTCCACTGTATATATACAGTATATATTTTAGATTCTTTAAAGTAGCCACCCTTTGCCTTGATGACAGCTTTGCACACTAAAGGCATTCTCTCAACCAGATTCATGAGGAATGCTTTTCCAACAGTCTTGAAGGAGTTCCCACACATGCTGAGCACTTGTTGGCTGCTTTTCCTTCACTCTGTGGTCCAACTTATCCCAAACCATCTCAATTATGTTGAGGTCGGGGGATTGTGGAGGCCAGGTCATCTGATGCAGCACTCCATCACTCTCCTTCTTGGTCAATTAGCCCTTACACAGCCTGGAGGTGTATTGGGTCATTGTCCTGTTGAAAAACAAATGATAGTTCCACTAAGCGCAAACCAGATGGGATGGCGTATCGCTGCACAATGCTGTGGTAGCCATGCTGGTTAAGTGTGCCTTGAATTCTAAATAAATCACCTGACAGTGTCATCAGCAAAGCACCATCACACCTCCTCCATGCTTCACGGTGGGAACCACACATGCAGAGATAATCCGTTCACCTACTTTGCACCTAAAAAAAACAGAGGTTGGAACCCAAAATCAAATTTGGACTCATCAGACCATAGGACAGATTTCCACCGATCCAATGTCCATTGCTCGTGTTTATTGCCCCAAGCAAGTCACTTCTTCTTATTGGTGTCTTTTAGTAGTGGTTTATTTGCAGCAAGTTGACCATGGCCTGACTCATGCAGTCTCTTCTGAACAATTGATGTTGAGATGTGTCTGTTAGTTGAACTCTGAAGCATTTATTTGGGCTGCAATGTGATGTGCAGTTAACTCTAATGAACTTGTCCTCTGCAGCAGAGTTACCTCTGGGTCTTCATTTCCTGTGGTGGTCCTCATGAGAGCCAGTTTAATCATAGCGCTTGATGGTTTTTTGTGGCTGCACTTGAAGAAACTTTCAATGTTCAATGAAATTTTCCGGATTGACTGACCTTCATGTCTTAAAGTAATGATGGACTGTTGTTTCTCTTTGCCTATTTTAGCTGTTCTTGTCATAATATGGACATAGTATTTTACCAAATAGGGCTATCTTCTGTATACCACCCCTACCTTGTCACAACACAACTGATTGGCTCAAACGCATTAAGAAGGGAAAAAAATCCACAAACTTTTTCATAGGTTTCATAACTGGTACTGTACATACACTGAATCAGGGAAGTATTCAGACCCCTTGGCTTTTTACACATTTAGTTTCTTTACAGCCTTATTCTAAAATGGATTAAGTTGTTTTCCCCCTCATTAATCTACACACAATACCCGATAATGACAAAGTGAATACAGGTTTTTAGAAATTTTAGCTAATTTATAATTTTTTTAACAGAAGTACCTTACTTACATAAGTATTCAGACCCTTTGCTATGAGACTCGAAATTTAGCTCGGGTACATCCTCTTTCCATTGATCCTTGAGATGTTTGTACAACTTTACTGGAGTTCGCCTGTGGTAAATTCAATTGATTAGACATGATTTGGAAAGGCACACACCTGTCTATATAAGGTCATACAGTTGACAGTGCATTTCACGGCAAAAACCAAGCCATGAGGTCGAAGGATTTGTCCTTAATGCTCCGAGACAGGATTATGTCAAGACACAGATCTGGGGAAGGGTACCCCAAATAATTCTGCAGCATTGAATGTCCCCCAGGACACAGTTGTCTCCATCATTCTTGAATGGAAGAAGTTTGGAAACACCAAGACTCTTCCTAGAGCTGGCCGCCCAGGCAAACAGAGCAATCGTGGGAGAAGGGCTTTTGTCAGGGAGGTGACCAAGAACCGGATGGTCACTCTGACAGAGCTCCAGAGTTCCTTTGTGGAGATGGGAGAACCTTCCAGAAGAAAAAACATCTCTGCATAACTCCATATCAGGCCTTTATGGTATAGTGACCAGACCACTCCTCAGTAAAAGGCACATGACAGCCCGCTTGGAGTTGCCAAAAGGCAAAGGAATCTGACTAGGAGAAACAAGATTTTATGGTCTGATGTAACCAAGGTTGAACTCTTTCGCCTGGAACTGTTATTTTGGACACTATTTGCAGCATACTGCAGTTATGCTGCATGCTAACTAGAGTTATACTACTTTGTACTGCAGTTATACTGCACTTTGACTCCAATCTTTTTTTTGTAAGGCCTGTCAGAAACAATAACTTTTCACTGAAATATAGTAAATACTGTGCAAAAATAACAGCGAGGCAAATCTCACCTGAAGGTGAATTTAACATGACATACCTACATCGATATCACATCCACATGGTGCTGTGATGAATACAATGCTGAGGTTGGCCATTGCCCTAATGAAAAGACAACAGATTAGCTAGCTAGGTGGCTAAAGGGGCTTTTTCTCCTCTGAATGTAGCTAGCTAGTTAATTAGCTACATACTTTAGCTGTAACATTAGTCGATGTTGTTAGCTAGGTAGCAAACCATCTAGCGGAACATTAGCAAACTAGTTAGCTAAGTAACTTGGCTAGCAAGGACAGAAGCCGATAGAAAACTAGCTAGCCAACCCTACCATATTTACCATCATTTAGCTATCAACTGACAAGTTCATGTTTCTAGCTAGCTAGGTAACATTAGTAAGCTAGCTAGCTTGCGTCATTGTCCTTGTTGACGTTACACAAGTAAAACTACTCACAAATAAAGGAAAGCAGTAACGTTTCTTACTTGAGAAAACAAAAGTTGCATTCCAATCTGAAACAAAAATTCAAACGCGTTGGTTTAAAAAATATAAAAAATGTGCTATCAAGCTAACTACGTATATTTTTTTCCCGCAAATAATCCGCCTGGCTGCATGCAAGATTCAAAATCCAGGCTAGCGAATTGGTGCGCCATCTCGTTGATTGAATGTTTGCCCTCTAGTGTATTACTGTTTGGTATTTCCAAACATTTGGTGGTGATGAATAAAACAATCAAACTGTTTTTTAGTTCCAAAAGCTTGTGGAATTTTCTTTCCCAAATGCTAGCTGGCTACTGGCTACTAGCTAGCCAGTATCAAAGAGTTTTGAAAACTCGATTGAAGGATTGTTTCCACTAACGTTTGTAAAAATTCAAGAAAAAACAACAATTAGCTTTTGGGCCTTTAATTTAAGGTTAGGATTGTGTTTGAAGTTTAGGATTAGAATCACATTTTAAGAAGAAACGTTTTTGAAATAGGTGAGTTTATGACTTTGTGTTTGTGGTAACTAGTGACGAACATGGAGGATGGTAGCTACGAAATAATTTCCTGTTGACGTTTTTCCACTTCATCTGTTGGGTTTAAGAGGTGCCGCCACCTGGCCGTTGTGATCAACACTTTTCTTCAAGTGTATAATAATAGTCACTCTCAAACCACAGTTGGGTCACGTGCTACTGTCCTCCCTTCCACTGGCATTCTGTTATGTTCAGCTCATAATTTTCTTTGTCCTTTGGTGGTGATCAAACAGTCTGGACAACCTCTCTCTTTCAATCACTCACTCTCTAGTTAGTCACCTCTCCCGGATCTTACTGACACCTACCCATGAGCCACCTTTCTTTCCATTTACTGTAACCAGCATCCTCACCCAGTGAGCACCGACACTGGACGTCCATGGACGTAGTTGACATTTGAAAGTCAACTACATTTAAAAGTAGTTGAGATTTTGGTCAGTCCACCCTGGCCTTGATGTTAAAGTCCACAGGCGGACTGGACCAAATCTGAACCTATCATGGACGTATGTTTTACAAGTTTGGATAGTACAGTATATTGAACTGTACTGAGCTCTACTGCACTGTACTGAATTATGCTCTGCTGTATTGTACTGCACTGTACTCTGCTGTTGCTGCGTTGTGTTGTCTAAACTTGTGAAGCATGAGGAGAATGGCATTCATATTCCGTTACCGTAGTTGTGTTACGGGGTGTAAATCCACTTCACTTACTGTAGTTCAAAAACCAAAAGAGATTTTTTTCTAACTCAAGGTGTCATGTCACACCCCATTCTTTCTGCAGACATCTTTGAATCTTAAATCGGAGCAGATATTTAACAGTTTTGAAAAACGTGGGCTCATAAAAACCTGAGGGAGATTTTACTGTAATTTCTTCCACTAAATTGCTTTTTTGTAAAATGTTCTGTGGAAATGGTTAAAAGTAGTCCATAGACTTGTGCACAGACTTGTATGGTTTGTTAAACTTAGAAATCAAGTTGTACTTCCGTTACTGTTGAAATGCTCCGATGAAGACATAGATGTCTCATGGTAGGGTGGGGAATTGCCAGGGACCTCACGATACAATTTTATCACGATACTTAGGTGCCAGTACGATTTGTATTGCAATTCTCATGATTCTCACGATTCTATATGTATTGTGATTCGATTCTGCAATTTTTTTTTTTTTAATTTTATGTTCCAAACAAATTGCTCACTATACGTCTGCTGCAGAGAGATGAGATGAGCATTAAAAAAATAGTTTGGATCAGTCATGGAAATAAAAGTGCTGAAAATATATTGGCTCATTATTTAAAAAAAGAAGATGGACAACAAGCTATATTTGTTCTGGTTTCGTGAGGAATAAACTGGAGGTGCTAAAAATTGACCCGTTTTGTATACCCATCCCTCACATCACTATGGGGTATAGAAAATGGGTCAACTTTCAGAACCTATAGGTTATTATTCATGAAACCGGGACAAAAAAATACCATGATTTTTGGGAAGGAAGGAAGGATTGTTGACATGTATTTTACATTTGTATCCAAAAGCATAATTGAGAAATACTTCATCAAAGTTGGGATATTTATGACATTTTGGCCTACCCAGTCCTCTTTTAACTACATCATGTTTTATCTGTAGTGCTTTGTGCTACAAAGCAAACATTGGTGTTTGAAGCTTTACAGCTTGCTCTGTAATATGAGTAGTATTTCGCTTTCAATAACAATGTTCTTCTATTGAAAATATAAAATGTTTGATTTGGCAAATATTTCAATATATTGTTGAAAATAATATACTCTTAGTCTATGTCCATGTCAAAGTTCCAGAGTGGGAATTCAGCAAATGTTTGAGTTATGATGCAATTTGTAATTATTACCAACAGAGTGAACAAAGATTTTTATAACTAACCCAAGATAGACCAGAGCCTGTTGTTTCCAATGGGAGCAAATTAATCATAGTGGGCAGAACAAGCAAGTATGTCGGCAGAGCTAAGCACGAGCTAGTAAGATCCAATTGTCATGTTCTAGCATTTTTTTTGCATATTTCTGTTAGGGAACGCCTACTCTGTGAAGTGCGCGTGTGCAAAAACTCAATTTGCCTTGCACTCCTTCTAAACAACACAATTTAAAAAAAAACTTTGGCAAAGGGTAAAGTCTACAAAACGTAGCCTACTCTGTTACAGATTCTAGTTTTGGAAACAGAAAACCGTATGGAGATCAAATGTTTCATCAATGAGAAAATGAGCAGAATGTCAGCCACTGGGCTTCCTCTCCCTCTCATAATCATATTTGACAGTGAGTGGAAATGCCAACCGGGTGCTTCACATTTATACATCTGGTGAAATAGCTGTCTCATTGTTCTACCTGTGCAGTGAACGTGACAAGTGATTCAAAATGGTCGCCGTCTGTTGGTGATTGCAGGATGTGCAATGATTCAAGTAAATCGAACGGGTCGAGGGCTGTGATTTGTTATAATGGCGATTTATCTGTATAAAATGGGCCATAAAAAAAGAGATCCCACTCAGGAACTTTGATATGCCTGTAAAGCAGTGGTCACAACCTGTTCGATTGCAACCTCACCGCGATCTTCAAGGATTCCTAGTCAATCACCAAACATTTCTGTAGAAAAGCCAACGATAAAGTCTTGCACTTTAAAATTATTTTTTTTGTCTTGCATCTTTGGCAGTGGGTGCACATGATTCAGCTGCCCTGCGCACCAGGTAGGCAGTGTTCCCATTTTGACACATTTCATCTGAAGGAACAAACTCTGCCTACCCAGCAGATCCATATAACTAAATCAAGTTTGCATACTGCGCTGGCCAATTACATAGCTCAAATGACAGTGCCTACAGCTTCTACTACCCCACCGCTAACTTTGAAACTAGCCTACGAGAGATTTCATAACTTTAAAACAATGATCTTTAAAACACAGATCTTTGCCTCAACACAATTCTGTCTCAACGCTTTACAGACAATTCCTTTGACCTCCTGGCTTTGTTTGTGCTCTGACATGCACTGTCAACTGTAGGACCTTTATAGACAGGTGTGTGCCTTTCCAAATCGTGTCCAATTAATGGAATTTACCACAGGTGGACTCCAATCAAGTTGTAGAAACATCTCAAGGATGATCCATGGAAGAGGATGCACCCGAGCTAAATTTTGAGTCTCAAAGCAAAGTGCCTGAATACTAATGAGGTTTTTCTGTTTTTTTTTTACAAATTAGCAAACATTTCTTAACCTGTTTTGCTGAAAAAAATAATATTTAATCAATTTTAGAATAAGGCGGTAATGTAACAAAATGTGTAAAAAGTAAAGGGGTCTGAATACGTTCCAAAGGCACTGTATGTGTGTGTGTGTGTATATAATATATATATACATATATTTTTTTTTTTAACACAGCCCAAAGATTTCAGTGGCATTAAAATCCCTGATCGGTCTCACCAAGTGGTTTCCTCTGGGGTCCTAATCGGCACCCCTCCTGTCGTTATACATATCTGAGTGTGTGTGTGTATGCCAAACGTCTTTGTTATATGGGTGCACACACACATCCTTGCTTGCTACAGCATGCCCTGCTAGTGGCCTGTGCCAGTTTGATAGCCTTGTTCGTATGAACAGGGCTACTCTGTATTCAGCTCGCCTGCAGTTAGTTGACATTTCCATATGAGCCACCTGTTGCACTCAACATAGCCTTCTACTGCCTGCTGTCGACAAAAGAAGCTTGAAAAACTTATATTTTGGCAAGATGTTTTGTATGTTTCTCACATCTTTCACAGAACAGACCATGACGGGATTTAGTGGCACATCAAATATGGGAGAGCCATAGTCTAACAGTGTCCAATTCTGAGCATATCTGTGTTTATCCCAGCTGATTTTACACAAAAGTATTAACTCAGCCGAGGAAGACAGAACTGGGAGGTTGAAGGAGACTGAAGGTTGGAGGTGGATGGCTGGAGGGAAGCTAGAGGCTAAGTAGCCTAATCTTTCAAGACAGACTTTCAAAACTATACATTGAAACAAACGTCTGTGCCCAGCGGGAAATTATTTAAATCACTTTCTGACTGCAACCTTTTTGATTTGAATGAAACCTTCCAAACACGTTAGGCCATGGTAGAAGTGGTCAGAAAGTTCAGGGGATAGAAGGGTGATTCCTCACACAACCAGGACAAAAAAAGACAATGATTTTGGTGATTGTCATTTAACATTTAATCCATAGAATGGTCCTTTGGAGGAAGGTTTGTTGACATACAGTGCATTTGGAAAGTTTTCAGACCCCATTTTGTTATGTTACAGCCTTATTCTAAAATGTATTACATTTTAAACACAGGATTGTGTCGAGGCACAGATCTGGGGGAGGGTAGCAAAAAATGTCTGCAGCATTGAAGGTCCCCAAGAACACAGTTGCCTCGATCAAGTTTGGAACCACCAAGACTCTTCCTTGATCTGGCCGCCCGGTCTATCTGAGCAATCGGGGGAGAAGTTTCTTTGTCAGGGAGGTGACCAAGAACCCGATGGTCACTGACAGCGCTCCGGAGTTCCTCTGTGAAGATGGGAGAACTTCCCAGAAGGACAACCCTCTCTGCAGCACTCCACCAATCAGGCCTTTATAGTAAAGTGGCCAGACGGAAGACTCAGTAAAAGGCACCTTACAGTCCACTTGGCGTTAGCCAAAAGGCACCTAAAGACTCTCAGACCAAGAGAAACAAGATTATCTGGTCTGATGAAACCAAGATTGAATTCTTTGGCCTGAATGCCAAGCGTCTCATCTGGAGGAAACCTGGCACCACCCCTACGGTGAAGCATGGTGGTGGCAGCATCATGTTGTGGGGATGTTTTTCAGTGGCAGGGACTGGGAGACTAGTCAGGATTGATGGAAAGATGAATGGAGCAAAGTGCAGAGTTCTTTGATGAAAACCTGCTCAGAGCGCTAAGGACCCGGACAAGCCACCCTTTGCCTTGATGACAGCTTTGCTCACTCTTGGCATTCTCTCATCCAGCTTCATGAGCTACTGCTTTTCAATTAACAGGTGTGCCTATTGCGTTAGAGCTAATCCGCCGTGTTGTGACAAGGTAGGATTGGTATACAGAAGATAGCCCTAATTTGGTAAAAGACCATGTCCATAGTTTTTCAGGAACAGCTCAAATAAGCAAAGAGAAACGACAGTCCACCATTACTTTAAGACATTAAGGTCAGTCAATCCGGAAATTTCAATAAGTTTGAAAGTTTCTTCAAGTGCAGTTGCTGGCTCTGGCTCATGAGGACCGCCACAGGAAAGGAAGACCCAGAGTTACCTCTGCTGCAGAGGAAAAGGTAATTGGCGTTACCAGCCTCAGAAATTGCAGCCCAAATAAATGCTTCACAGAGTTCAAGTAACAGACACTTCTCAACATCAATTGTTCAGAGAAGACTGCGTGAATCAGGCCTTCAAGGTTGAATTGCTGCAAAGAAACCACTACTGAAGGACACCAATAATAAGAAGAGACTTGCTTGGGCCAAGAAACAGGAGCAATGGACATTAAACCGGTGGAAATCTGTCCTTTGGTCAGATGAGACCAAATTTGAGATCTTTGGTTCCAACCACCGTGTCTTTGTGAGCCGCAGAGTAGGTGAATGGATGGTCTCCGTATGTGTGGTTCCCACCGTGAGGCATGGAGGAGGAGGTGTGATGGTGTTGGGGTGCTTTGATGGTGACACTGTCAGTGATTAATTTAGAATTCAAGGCACACTTAACCAGCATGGCTACCACAGCATTGTGCAGCTATACGCCATCCCATCTGGTTTGAGCTTAGTGGGACTATCATTAGTTTTTCAACAGGACAATGACCCAACACAACTCCAGGCTGTGTAAGGGCTATTTGACCAAGAGGGAGAGTGATGGAGTGCTGCATCAGATAACCTGTTCTCCACAATCATCAAATTTACAGTGCCTTGCGAAAGTATTCGGCCCCCTTGAACTTTGCGACCTTTTGCCACATTTCATTCTTCAAACATAAAGATATAAAACTGTATTTTTTTGTGAAGAATCAACAACAAGTGGGACACAATCATTAAGTGGAACGACATTTATTGGATATTTCAAACTTTTTTAACAAATCAAAAACTGAAAAATTGGGCGTGCAAAATTATTCAGCCCCTTTACTTTCAGTGCAGCAAACTCTCTCCAGAAGTTCAGTGAGGATCTCTGAATGATCCAATGTTGACCTAAATGACTAATGATGATAAATACAATCCACCTGTGTGTAATAAAGTCTCCGTATAAATGCACCTGCACTGTGATAGTCTCAGAGGTCCGTTAAAAGCGCAGAGAGCATCATGAAGAACAAGGAACACACCAGGCAGGTCCGAGATACTGTTGTGAAGAAGTTTAAAGCCGGATTTGGATACAAAAATATTTCCCAAGCTTTAAACATCCCAAGGAGCACTGTGCAAGAGATAATATTGAAATGGAAGGAGTATCAGGCCACTGCAAATCTACCAAGACCTGGCCGTCCCTCTAAACTTTCAGCTCATACAAGGAGAAGACTGATCAGAGATGCAGCCAAGAGGCCCATGATCACTCTGGATGAACTGCAGAGATCTACAGCTGAGGTGGGAGACTCTGTCCATAGGACAACAATCAGTCGTATATTGCACAAATCTGGCCTTTATGGAAGAGTGGCAAGAAGAAAGCCATTTCTTAAAGATATCCATAAAAAGTGTTGTTTAAAGTTAGCCACAAGCCACCTGGGAGACACACCAAACATGTGGAAGAAGGTGCTCTGGTCAGATGAAACTTTTTGGCAACAATGCAAAACGTTATGTTTGGCGTAAAAGCAACACAGCTCATCACACTGAACACACCATCCCCACTGTCAAACATGGTGGTGGCAGCATCATGGTTTGGGCCTGCTTTTCTTCAGCAGGGACAGGGAAGATGGTTAAAATTGATGGGAAGATGGATGGAGCCAAATACAGAACCATTCTGGAAGAAAACCTGATGGAGTCTGCAAAAGACCTGAGACTGGGACGGAGATTTGTCTTCCAACAGGACAATGATCCAAAACATAAAGCAAAATCTACAATGGAATGGTTCAAAAATAAACATATCCAGGTGTTAGAATGGCCAAGTCAAAGTCCAGACCTGAATCCAATCGAGAATCTGTGGAAAGAACTGAAAACTGCTGTTCACAAATGCTCTCCATCCAACCTCACTGAGCTCGAGCTGTTTTGCAAGGAGGAATGGGAAAAAAATTCAGTCTCTCGATGTGCAAAACTGATAGAGACATACCCCAAGCGACTTACAGCTGTAATCGCAGCAAAAGGTGGCGCTACAAAGTATTAACTTAAGGGGGCTGAATAATTTTGCACGCCCAATTTTTCAGTTTTTGATTTGTTAAAAAAGTTTGAAATATCCAATAAATTTCGTTCCACTTCATGATTGTGTCCCACTTGTTGTTGATTCTTCACAAAAAAATACAGTTTTATATCTTTATGTTTGAAGCCTGAAATGTGGCAAAAGGTCGCAAAGTTCAAGGGGGCCGAATACTTTCGCAAGGCACTTCAACTATGACAGACAAAACGAGAGAAAAAAAATCCAGAAAATCACATTGTAGGATTTTTAATGAATTTATTTTCAAATTATGGTGGAAAATAAGTATTTGGTCAATAACAAAGGCATGCATCCACTCATTCCTGAACTGCTTTTCAGCTGATTCAGAGCACCAGCTAGCGAGTCTGTAATCTCAGAAATAAATACGGAGAAGGTCTACATGACTTTTATCTGACACCTTGATCTGCTAGCAAGACTGATAAACACACACACCCACACACGCACTTACACACATCTCTGTATGGCACATTCTGACTTACCCCCTAACTGCTGTGATGAAGGTCCTCGTTCACATATTGGTGTGGAATTGTGGATGTGTACAACTTGTAGACTCACTTGCTAAATTCACGTGGAAAAAGACAAGATCCTTCTCCTTGTTTGAAAAGGAGCAGTTTGTATTGCAGTTGGCTTTAAGCATGTTGTTGCTGTAGGTTGATTGACAGGTGGAGGTGTGACAGGCAGCTGGATGAGATTCACGGCATGTAGGCCTGCTATGTCTGACACTGACCCTCATAGGCTAAACCAAACAGGGAGACAGACGGGGGGAGATTTCTCCTTTTCTCTAGCCATATTGATTTATTTATGGTACTTATTATCTTTAGTAAACACACTCAGACACACACGTGCACACACATGGTGCTTTCAAAATGCACACACGCACACAGCCTGAGCTGTTCTTATAGACCTACAAGCATATCTTACTCTTATCCACCGTGGATATTGATTGACATATTTATAAAGTTGAATAATGTAAATGTTTATGTATTTAGTTGCTATTTCCATGGGTAGGATGATGCATGAGACACATAATGATTCAACAGGATGTATGTGTGCGCCCCCTATCTCTCCCCTCCTGGATAACAAGTTTTATAAGCCAGTAAGGAAACACCAACAGCACACACTGACACTCCACCAACACGTGAATACTGATCAGAATTATTTCTCATAATGAGGGAATGTATCCTGATAATGTAATGAGTAAATAATGAATTACTGATGAATAAGTATCTCATTTGAGTGTGTGTGTGTGTGTGTGTGTGTGTGTGTGTGTGTGTGTGTGTGTGTGTGTGTGTGTGTGTGTGTGTGTGTGTGTGTGTGTGTGTGTGTGTGTGTTCTCTAATTCCACAATATGTCCAAAGTGTGGATGGCGGGTTAATGTCATCCCAGCTACAGGTTTTTAGATAATGTAGTCTCACAGTAGACAGCCATGACAGTTGTCTGGTGTCATTTACCATGAAAACCACCAATCACTTCCTCCCTCTTTTCTTTCCTCGTTACTTCCCTCCCTCTTTAGAGCTAGGGGTGATGGTCTATGTGATGTTTGTCTATTAGTCTGCCTAGTACATCTGCTGTGTCTAGGAAAGGCCAACATGATAGCCTGTCCACCTCTAAAAGCCCATTTGAACAAATCACACTCTCTCTGTGAGGCGCGTGCTGTGTGCAGAATCTCACTGATGAGAAGGCACACAGAGATGACAGCGAGAGAGGAGAAAGAAGGAGAATGAGTGAGAGGGAAGGCTGAGGAGAGATAAGCAGAGATATCCTTTTAGCTTGTCACACAGACCGCTCTCTTATGCTCTCCCTCCTTTTAAAAAATAAATTGTTGACTAGTTTATTTATATGTGGTGATGGTTTCTAGACCTGTGTGTATAGTAATATGTGTATTGTAAAAGGAGAATGTGGATGTACAAGCCAAGGGCAAAAACATTACACAATGTCATTGTGTGAGAGGTTATTTTGATAAGCACCCTTTGTTAATTTTTCTCTTCCCCTTCTCTCACCCTTCATTCTAGCTGTCTGGGGAACCTACACCAATATGGGGTACAGTATGCTTTAATGTCTATTTCCTTTCTTCATAAAAAAAATACATGACTGCCATGAAATTACCACACCATCGTCCCCTCTTTCATTAGGAGGAAGGATGTTTGATATATGCTTTTTACATTTGTAGAAGTAGATTTTTCACAATGTAGGGAATGAGAGGAAGTGGAGGTAGAGGGGGGGAAAGAAGGGTGGACAGACAGACAGACAGACAGACAGACAGACAGACAGACAGACAGACAGACAGACAGACAGACAGACAAAGGGAGGAGGGGGAGACAGACAGACAGACAGACAGAGGGAGGGAGGAGGGGAAGACAGACAGAGGGAGGGAGTAAGCGTGGGTACCTGACTGCGGGCTTCTTATGGCGAGCCATTGACTCTGGGCTGTAGTGATTAGAGTTTCCCTTCGCGCCTCGCTGTGTGGATCAGATACACAGTAAAGCAAGAGCAAATATCTCCAACCTCAGCTAGGAGGGGGCAAGTTATTAAACACACCATCTGGACACTTTCTACCAGACTGACTGATCATTCCTGTCTCTGTCTCTCTCTGTGTCTCTCTTTCCTTCTCTGTCTCTCCATCAGTGTCCTTCTCCCACCTGTGCAGGAGAGTCCTGATGCGTGTGCATTCATATATATATATTATATACACTACTGTTCAAAAGTTTGGGCTCACTTAGAAATGTATTTGTTTTTAAAAAGAAAATAAATAAAAAATTCCATTAAAATAACATCAAATTGATCAGAAATACAGTGTTGACATTGTCAATGTTGTAAATGGCTATTGTAGCTGGAAACGTCAGATTTTTAATGGAATATCTACATAGGCGTACAGAGGCCAATTATCAGCAACCATCAGCCCTGTGTTCCAATGGCATGTTGTGTTATCTAATCCAAGTATATAATTTTAAAAGGCAAATTGATCATTAGAAAAACCCTTTGCAATTATGTTAGCACAGCTGAAAACTGTTGTTCTGATGAAAGAAGCAATAAAACTGGCCTTCTTTAGAATAGTTGAGTATCTGGAGTATCAGTATTTGTGGGTTCGATTACCGGCTCAAAATGGCCAGAAAGAAAGAACTTTCTTCTGAAACTCATCTGTCTATTCTTGTTCTGAGATATGAAGGCTATTCCATGCAAGAAATTGCCAAGAAACTGAAGATCTTGTACAACGCTGTGTACTACTCCCTTCACAGAACAGCGCAAACTGGCTCTAACCAGAACATGGGTTTACCCCCTGCCCATGGGGCGATTTAACGCAAGAAGGCCCAAAAATATTTGTGGTATCAGAGATTGTTCTGGCAATTCTCACATACCTGTAGAAACTTAATTAGGAAGGATTTGTGAGTGTGGGTACCTGACAGCGGCCTTCTTATGGCAAGCCGTTGACTCTGGGCTGAAGTGATTAGAGTTTCCCTTCGCGCCTCGCTGTGTGGATCAGATACACAGTTAAGCAAGAGCAAATATCTCCAACCTCAGCTAGGAGGGGCAAGTTTTTAAACACCCCATCTGGACACTTTCTACCAGACTGACTGATCATTCCTGTCTCTGTCTCTCTCTCTCTCTCCTTATCTGCTCTATCGTGCTCTCTCTCTCTCTCTCTCTCTGACTCTCTCTCTCTGACTCTATCCGTCCATCCATCCAGTTGAAGTCGGAAGTTTACATACACTTAAGGATGGATTAAGGACAACAAAATCAAGGTATTGGAGTGGCCATCACAAAGCCCTGACCTCAATCCCATAGACAATTTGTGGGCAGAACTGAAAAAGCGTGTGCGAGCAAGGAGGCCTACAAACCTGACTCAGTTACACCAGCTCTGTCAGGAAGAATGGGCCAAAATGCACCCAACTTATTGTGGGAAGCTTGTGGCAGGCTACCTGAAATGTTTGACCCAAGTTAAACCATTTAAAGGCAATGCTACCAAATACTAATTGAGTGTATGTAAACTTCTGACCCACTGGGAATGTTATGAAAGAAGTCAAATCTGAAATAAATCATTCTCTCTACTATTATTGTGACATTTCACATTCTTAACATAAAGTGGAAATAAAGTGGTGATCCTAACTGACCTATGACATGGAATTTTTACTAGGATTACATTTCAAGAATTGTGAAGAACGGAGTTTAAATGTATTTGGCTGGGGTGTATGTAAACATTCGACTGTCGTTTCCAGCTGCAATAGTTATTCCAACTGTGTATATATATATATCTCTAGATCCATACAGGAACATGGAGAGATGAAGATTGAGGAAAGGATTGATTCCTTCCTGTTTTCTCCTCATGCAATGAATGATCAATATAAATAATAAAATGTCCCCTGCACAAAATCCTACATCTAACACACACGCACACACACAGAGCGTAGACACTGATGCGGCCCTATGTGTGAAAGCTCAATGTAACTAAGGCTTCAATAAGGGGAAGCGGTGCATTTGAATTATAACTCCCAGTTAGTGGCCAGGCACCCGAGGTATTCAAATGTCTTATCACTTCTCTCGTTGGCTTCATTCCTCTTTATTCTTCATTATCGATCTCCTTATTGTCATATTTATCATGAAAACCAAACAAGCACTGACAGGGAGCTGATGGGAGTAAATGATGCAGATAAAGTCAGACTGACAGGCACAATGGGATGGTGATGACATAGAGCAGGGATGGATGAGTAGAGACTGGAGGGCCGCACTATGCTTTTGTTCCAGCGCTAAGCAAACCTGATTCTACTGGTCCTGTATACTGGACATTGTCAACCAGGGATGTGTTTAGCATTATGGACTGTCTGAGGTATTACTACATGATAGTGAATATGGAATAGCTATCACTGTGCTGAGCTAGGAAGGAAGTAAACACAGGAGCTGTTAGTGCAGGTGCTGGGAGATTAACTGCATGTGTGTGTGTGTGTCTGCTTCCATGTGTCTGTGTGTGTGTGTCTGTTTCTGTGTGTTTGTTTGCGTGTGTCTGTTTGCGTGTGTTTGTTTGCGTGTGTTTGTTTGCATGTGTTTGTTTCCGTGTGTTTGTTTGTGCGTGTTTGTTTGTGTGTGTTTGTGATAAAGCAAGAATACCTTTTGCTCCAGATCCCGGATCTGGTCTATGAGGGGAGCAACCACCTTTGAGAGGCGATGCCAGTCACATTAAAAAGTCAGCCTTATAAACACAAATCATTACCGGTCTATTGCGGAATCAAAATGGCGTCTTTGTCAGTTTCTCCATTAGAATAGGGCTGTTTCATATCTGGCTGAACTTAGAATTCAAAGTGCCGACTCCCCTCTGAAGACTAATTTGTGTGTGCGGTGCCGGCGCGCTCATTAGTCAGGATTAGGCGGCCGCCTATGGTGGCAGGATAACAAGGGCGGCATTTTCTGAGCTAAGCTAACTGAGATGCACCTCTAACAACACAAAACCTCACATAATGCTGCCCGAAAACAATGACAATTTCTCTCAACCAGTGGCATGTGGGCTTTTTAGGTGAGCGCTCATGCCGCTCTGTTTTAAGCAGTGCCCACTTTGTCAAAGGCAGTGCCCACTACTGTATGACAGAGAGGAGGATGACAACAAGCGTGCGCATGCACACACACACAGAATTTAGTGCCTTGGACAGCCATATCATATTAGACTTACATTGATTGGGCTAAATCGTTTTTGGTATCTTAACTGCCACTGTATTAGACTAATGTCTCGGCCGTCGTTGGAAGGAGACCAAAGTGCATCGTGGTGAGAGTACATTGCTCTTTTTATTTCAAAATGTCGCCAACAAACGGAAAAACAACCGTGAAGCTTACAGGGCATTAGTGCCACAAACAACGTTAACTACCCACAATCACAGGTGGGAAAAAGGGCTGCCTAAGTATGGTTCCCAATCAGAGACAACGATAGACAGCTGTCTCTGATTGAGAACCATACCCGGCCAAAACAAAGAAATACAAAATATAGAAAATAGAACATAGAATGCCCACCCCACATCACACCCTGACCTAACCAAATAGAGAAATAAAACAGCTCTCTAAGGGCGTGACAACTAAGCATAGGTGATTTGTTGAACTTGCGGTAACCCTCCATGGTTCTAAATCTTGTTGTTTAGTAGTCCGACAATGTCAGAAACATTAACTTGCTTGAGCGTGCTGTAGTAGGTCTTGTAACTGTTTGTTTGTTGACTTCGCCGGACTCCAGTTTTGTGATGAAACAAAGGTGTGGATGAATTTATTCTGCCTCTGTCTTCATATTTATTGTCTCTGCCTTTGCGTATATATCATGGTGGCAAGGGATATGAACTAACAGGTTATAGAGCAAACAACGCAATTATCACAACACATAGGTTGTAATATGGCTTTTTTTCCTGGCTTCCTCAGTGATTTTACCCACTCACCACTACTGGATGAAGTTGGCTAGCTGATATTCAGAGCTTAGCCAAATTGATTAATCACAGGAATCAGGACTAATAAAGCCAATGCAACAATCTGTTTTTAAAAACAGTGAGCCTACCACATGGATGGGCATTCATAAAAGGTATTTGCAGGCCAACACTTTAGGCTACACCCCAGTTAGCACAGACTGACACCAACGTCTTCTGGACATCTTTTTTTGGTCCTGTCCGGACCTGCCATCTTTTTGTAGGTGTTTTACATAGATGGGCATTCCTAAGATAACTTTTCAGGCGGCACTGTAGGCTACACCCCAGTTAGCACAGACTGACACCAACGTCTTCTGGACATCTTTTTTTGGTCCTGTCCGGACCTGCCATCTTTTTGTAGGTGTTTTACATAGATGGGCATTCCTAAGATAACTTTTCAGGCGGCACTGTAGGCTACACCCCAGTTAGCACAGACTGACACCAACGTCTTCTGGACATCTTTTTTTGGTCCTGTCCAGACCTGCCATCTTTTTGTAGGTGTTTTACATAGATGGACATTCCTAAGATAACTTTTCAGGCGGCACTGTAGGCTACACCCCAGTTAGCACAGACTGACACCAACGTCTTCTGGACATCTTTTTTTGGTCCTGTCCGGACCTGCCATCTTTTTGTAGGTGTTTTACATAGATGGGCATTCCTAAGATAACTTTTCAGGCGGCACTGTAGGCTACACCCCAGTTAGCACAGACTGACACCAACGTCTTCTGGACATCTTTTTTTGGTCCTGTCCAGACCTGCCATCTTTTTGTAGGTGTTTTACATAGATGGACATTCCTAAGATAACTTTTCAGGCGGCACTGTAGGCTACACCCCAGTTAGCACAGACTGACACCAACGTCTTCTGGACATCTTTTTTTGGTCCTGTCCGGACCTGCCATCTTTTTGTAGGTGTTTTACATAGATGGGCATTCCTAAGATAACTTTTCAGGCGGCACTGTAGGCTACACCCCAGTTAGCACAGACTGACACCAACGTCTTCTGGACATCTTTTTTTGGTCCTGTCCAGACCTGCCATCTTTTTGTAGGTGTTTTACATAGATGGGCATTCCTAAGATAACTTTTCAGGCGGCACTGTAGGCTACACCCCAGTTAGCACAGACTGACACCAACGTCTTCTGGACATCTTTTTTTGGTCCTGTCCAGACCTGCCATCTTTTTGTAGGTGTTTTACATAGATGGACATTCCTAAGATAACTTTTCAGGCGGCACTGTAGGCTACACCCCAGTTAGCACAGACTGACACCAACGTCTTCTGGACATCTTTTTTTGGTCCTGTCCGGACCTGCCATCTTTTTGTAGGTGTTTTACATAGATGGGCATTCCTAAGATAACTTTTCAGGCGGCACTGTAGGCTACACCCCAGTTAGCACAGACTGACACCAACGTCTTCTGGACATCTTTTTTTGGTCCTGTCCAGACCTGCCATCTTTTTGTAGGTGTTTTACATAGATGGGCATTCCTAAGATAACTTTTCAGGCGGCACTGTAGGCTACACCCCAGTTAGCACAGACTGACACCAACGTCTTCTGGACATCTTTTTTTGGTCCTGTCCGGACCTGCCATCTTTTTGTAGGTGTTTTACATAGATGGACATTCCTAAGATAACTTTTCAGGCGGCACTGTAGGCTACACCTCAGTAAACATGAATCGATGCTGACGCCTTTTAGAAGTCTTTTTTGGTGCAGTCCGGACCAGCCTTGATTTCCACGGACGTTAGTTTTTTGTCACATCCAGACCAAATCTGACCCAGTCATATAATCTTTATTTGGTTCAGATATGATCCAGTCTGGACCAGCCTTAAGTGATTCCAAACATAGACGTCTATAAATTACGTCTTTTCAACTTTCATTCAGAACTGAAAATGAATGAACCCCGAAATTAAGTGTTGGCTTTGGAGATGACCAGTGCAATATACCTGCTGGAGCGCATGCTATGTGTCGGTGTTGCTATGGGGACCAGTGAGCTGAGATAAGGCAGGGCTTTACCTAGCAAAGGCTTACATTTGACCTGGACCAGTGGGTTTGGCGACGAATATGTAGTGAGGGCCAGCCAATGAGAGCATACAGGTCGCAGTGGTGGGTAGTATATGGGGCTTTGGTGATGAAACGGATGGCACTGTGATAGACTGCATCCATTTTTCTGAGTAGAGTGTTGGGGGCTATTTTGTAAATGACATCACCGAAGTCAAGGAACGGTAGGATAGTCAGTTTTACGAGGGTATGTTTGGCGGCATGAGCGAAATAGAAAGCTGATTCTAAATTTGACTTTGGATTGGAGATGCTTAATGTGAGTCTGGAAGGAGAGTTTACAGTCTAACCAGACACCTAGGTATTTATAGTTGTCCACATATTCTAGGTCAGAACCATCCAGAGTAGTGATGCTAGTCAGGCGGGAGGGTGCAGGCAGCAATCGGTTGACGAGCATGCATTTAGTTTTACTAGCATTTTAAGAGCAGTTGGAGCAGCCACGGAAGGAGTGTTGTATGGCATTTAAGCTTGTTTGGAGGTTTGTTACCACAGTGTCCAAAGAAGTCAGTCAGTGGCTGACAGCGCATCATCTGCGCTGCTGTCGCTCAAGAAAACTGCGAAGTGCTCGGGCATCTCCCTCTCCCACTCGCGCAGCTGTCAAACTGAATTCTGGGTCAGGAATACAGGAGGCTCTTGATGGCTTTCATTGCGATTGTTCATGTAGAAACCCATGTCTCTTCTTTAGCAGACGCAGGTTTGAATGTTGCTGTTTGGTATCTTTAATGCATGGCGTTCCAACCTTGTTCCTGGAGAGCTACCCTCCTGTAGATTTTGACTCCAACCCTAATCAACCTGATTGTAATAATTAGCTGGTTGATGAGCTGAATCATGTAAAATACAACTGGGATTGGAGCGAGAACCCTTCTCTAAGACATGCTGTGGGACAATGATCGCGGAGGTCATATGCAAATAATCAAGAGAAGTCTGCGGGATTTTTTTACATTCAGCCGTGTGGGCTTTGTGAACAATTGAGTCAAATTAAAATAAATACATAACTTACAAGTGTTTAATGGAAATGTGTTTCTTGCGTATCTTAATTACCCCCGAGACACCCGTAGGGAGTGGGGTCGGCCAGGGTATTAATTCTCCAGCACCTCTCGAGCAATTTGAGTTTAAGTGCTTTGCTCAAGGGCACAGCCACATATTTTTTTTTACCATGTTGGCTTTGGGATTCGAACCAGTGACATTTTGGTTACTGGCCCAATGCTCTAACCTTGAGGATACCTGTTGTGTGGGTGTGTGTGTAAATGTGTGTGTGTGTGTGGAGGTGTTGGATTTCCCCCTGTGCATAGTAGAGTCACTGAGGCTGAGATCTCATTTCACTAGGTGATTAGGTGTGAAGGACAAACCTAGGCTTAGCACACGCTGCTCCGTCTACAAGGGCTTACTTGTTCATGATAGGCCTTCAGACACATTGTGCAGTCCTTGAGTTAAAAAGCTCATTACAACCTGAATGAGCTAACATGGCTGTGAAGTAATACTCACTTACTTGCTCTCTATATCCTTCACCCTCTCTTTCTCACTCTCCTGCCTTGACAGGTAGGCAGCCAGTCAGGAAGGCTGTCACACACCAACCAACCACAAGGTCCCCAGGCATTCCTAAGCATGGAACTAAAGCCTTTCTCATTGCCTCAGGCATTTTAAGGACACTCAGCAGCCTGTGTAGGCCTCTTAGAGACTCTCGCCACACCGTCTCACTTAAGGCACCTCCCCTCGAGATGATTAGAGAGAGGGAAGGATGAGTAGAGAGAGAGAGAGAAGGACTGAGAAGGAGAAGAAAGTGTAGTAATGAAAACGCAATGGGATTTATCTTGCCTTGTAGTGGCGTGCTGAATGGCAGGCGTGGCTCAGATTGGATTCTGGCTCTTTTTCCTGGATCAGCAATCAGTGGTGAGGTGTGGAACTCCGGGGCAAATGAATGTGATCAGGGTTAGAGACCAGGCTCTCTTGCACTCACACAAAGGCGCACACACACACGTACCAATGCACACTCATACACGCAAACACAGTGTGTGTGGTTGCATTTGTTTGTAGAGGACTACGGCTGCACAGTCAAAAAGTTCATTTTATTTTTCTGTATTTTTTTATTTCACCTTTATTTAACCAGGTAGGCCAGTTGAGAACAAGTTCTCATTTACAACTGCGACCTGGCCAAGATAAAGCAAAGCGATGCAACAAAATCAACACAGAGTTACACATGGGATAAACAATCGTACAGTCAATAACACAATAGAAAAATCTGTATACAGTGTGTGCAAATGAAGTAAGGAGGTAAGGCAATAAATAGGCCAATAGTGGTGAAGTAATTACAATTTAGCAATTTACACTGGAGTGATATATGTGGGATGAGGATGTGCAAGTAGAAGTACTGGTGTGCAAAAGAGCAAAAAAACTAAAACAAATATGGGGATGAGGTAGGTAGTTGGTTGGTTGGGCTATTTACAGATTGGCTGTGTACAGCTGAAGCGATCCGTAAGCTGCTCTGACAGCTGACGCTTAAAGTTTGTGAGGGAGATATAAGTCTCCAACTTCAGTGATTTTAAATATTTTTCGTTCTAGTCATTGGTAGCAGAGAACTGGAATGTGGCGAAAGGAGGTGTTGGCTTTGGGGATGACAAGTAAAATATACCAGCTAGAGCACGTGCTACGGGTGGGTGTTGCTATGGTGACCAGTGAGCTGAGATAAGGTGGAGGTTTACCTAGCAAAGACTTATAGATGACCTGGAGCCAGTGGATTTGGCGCCAAATATGTAGAGAGGACCAGCTAACGAGAGCGTACATAGATGTGGGTAGTATATGGGGCTTTGTTGACAAAATGGATGGCACTGTGATAGACTGCATCCAATTTGCTTAGTAGAGTGTTGGAGGCCATTTTGTAAATGACATCGCCAAAGTCAAGGATTGGTAGGTCAGTTTTATGAGGGTATGTTTGGCAGCATGAGTGGAGGAGGCTTTGTGGCGAAATATGAAGCTGATTCTAGATTGAACTTTGGATTTGGAGATTCTTAATGTGAGTCTGGAAGGATGGTTTACAGTCTAGCCAGACACCTAGGTATTTATAGTTATCCACATACCGTCCAGGGTAGTGATGCTAGTCGGGCGGGCAGGTGCGGGCAGTGATCGATTGACGAGCATGCATTTCGTTTTACTAGCATTTAAGAGCAGTTGGAGCAGCCACGGAAGGAGTGTTGTATGGCATTTAAGCTTGTTTGGAGGTTTGTTACCACAGTGTCCAAAGAAGGGCCAGATGTATACAGAATGGTGTTGTCTGCGTAGAGGTGGATCAAACAATCACCAGCAGCAAGAGCGACATCATTGATATATACAGAGAAAAGAGTCGGCCCAAGAATTGAACCCTGTGGGCACCCCCATAGAGACTGACAGAGGTCTGGACAACAGGCCCTCCGATTTGACGCACTGAACTCTATCTGAGAAGTAGTTAGTGAACCAGGCGAGGCAGTCATTAGAGAAACCAATGCTGTTGAGTCTGCCGATAAGAATACAGTGATTGACAGAGCTGAAAGCCTTGGCCAGGTCGATGAAGACGGCTGCACAGTACCGTCTTTTATTGATCGTTGTTATGATGTCGTTTAGGACCTTGAGCGTGGCTGAGGTACACCCGTGACCAGCTCGGAAACCAGATTGCATAGCGGACAAGGTACGGTGGGATTTGAAATGGTCGGTGATCTATTTGTTCACTTGGCTTTCGAAGACTTTAGAAAGGCAGGGCAGAATGGATATACGTCTGTAACAGTTTGGGTCTAGAGTGTCTCCCCCTTTGAAGAGGGGGATGACCGTGGCTGCTTTCCAATCTTTGAGAATCTCAGAGGTTGAACGGTCTAGTAATAGGGGTTGCAACAATTGCGGTTGATAATTTTACAAAGAGAGGGTCCAGATTGTCTAGCCCATCTGATTTGTAGGGATCCAGATTTTGCAGCTCCTTCAGAACATCAGCTCTCTGTATTTTGGCGAAGGAGAAGCGTGGGAGGGGGGCACTTGGGCCAATTGTTGTGGGGGGTGCAGAGCTGTTGGCTGGGGTTGGGGTAGCCAGGTGGAAGCATGGCCAGCCGTAGAGAGATGCTTATTGAAATTCTCAATTATTGTGGATTTATCGGTGGTAAAGGTGTTTCCTAGCCTCTGTGGTGACAGTGTTTCCTAGTGCACTGGGCAGCTGGGAGGAATCGTTTTGGAATTAGTGCTGCAGCATGATCATTTCTGTTTGAAAAAGGTAGCCTTTGCTTTCCTAACTGACTTTGTGTATTGGTTCCTGACTTCCCTGAAAAGTTGCATGTTGCAGAGACTGTTGCAGCTAGTGCAGTACACCACAGTACGCCACAGTGTTTTTTTGCTGGTCAAGGGAAGTCAAGTCTGTAGTGAACCAAAGGCTGTATCTGTTCTTAGTTCATTTTTTTTGAAAGGGGCATGCTTATTTAAGATGGTGAGGAAAGCACTTTTAAGGAACAACCAGGCATCCTCGACTGACGGGATTAGGTCAATATCCTTCCAGGATACCCGGGCCAGGTCGATTAGAAAGGCCTGCTCGCAGAAGTGTTTTAGGGAGCGTTTGACAGTGATGAGGGGTGGTCATTTGATAGCGGACCCATTATGGAGGCAGGCAATGAGGCAGTGATCGCTGAGATCCTGGTTGAAAACAGCAGAGGTGCATTTAGAGGGCAAGTTGGTCAGGAGTGTGCCAATGTTTACAGATTTAGCGTTGTACCTGGTAGGTTCCTTGATAATTTGCGTGAGATTGAGGGAATCTAGCTTAGATTGTATGACGGCCAGGGTGTTAGCATATGCCAATTTAGGTCACCTAGCAGTACGAACTCTGACGATAGATGGGAGGCAATCAATTCACATATGGTGTCCAGGACATGGCTAGAAGCTGAGGGGCGTCTATAACAAGTGCCAACAGTGAGGGACTTTTTTCTGGAGATGGATCTTTAAAAGTAGAAGCTCGAACTGTTTGGGCATAGACCTGGATAGTATGACAGAACTCTGCAGGCTATCTCTACAGTAGATTGCAATTCCACCCCCTTTAGTAGTTCTGTCTTGATGGAAAATGTTGTAATTGGGTATGGAAATTTCAGAGTTTTTGGTGGCCTTCCAAAGCCAGAATTCAGACACGGCTAGCACATCAGGTTTGGCGGATTGTGCTAAAGCAGTGAATAAAACAAACTTAGGGAGGAGGCTTTTACGGTTGCAGAAGTCAACAAATGAGAGCGCCTGGGGACACACAGGGCCTGGGTTAACCTCTACATCACCAGAGGAACAGAGGAGGTGTAAAAAATCATGTCGGCTGCAGGGACGTGTCAGTGGCACTGTACTGTCCTCAAAGCGAGCAAAGAATTTGTTTAGTTTGTCTGGGAGCAAGACATCCTGGTCTGCGACGGGGCCGGTTTTCTTTTTGTAATCCGTGATTGACTGTAGACCCTGCCAACATACCTTGTGTCTGAGCTGTTGAATTGCGACTCTACTTTGTCTCTATACTGACGCTTAGCTTGTTTGATTGCCTTGTGGAGGGAATAGCTACACTGTTTGTATTCGGTCATGTTTCCAGTCACCTTGCCCTGATTAAAAGCAGTGGTTCGCGTGAATGCTGCCATCAATCCACGGTTTCTGGTTTGGGTAGGTTTTAATAGTTGCTGTGGGTACGACATCACCGATGCACTTGCTAATAAACTCGCTCACCGAATCAGCGTATTCGTCAATGTTGTTGTTTGACGCAATGCGGAAGATTTCCCAGTCCACGTGATCGAAGCAATCTTGAAGCGTGGAATCAGATTGGTCGGACCAGCGTTGAACAGACCTGGGCTTCCTGTTTTAGTCTCTGTCTATAGGCTGGAAGCAACAAAATGGAGTCGTGGTCAGCTTTTCCGAAAACAGGGCGGGGGAGGGCCTTATAGGCATCGCGGAAGTTAGAATAACAATGATCCAGGGTTTTACCAGCCCTGGTAGCACAATCGATATGCTGATAGAATTTAGGGAGTCTTGTTTTCCGATTAGCCTTGTTAAAATCCTCAGCTACATAAAATGCAGCCTCAGGATATGTGGTGTCCAGTTTACATAGAGTCAAATAAAGTTTGTTCAGGGCCATCGATGTGTCTGCTTGGGGGGAAATATATGCGGCTGTGATTATAATTGAAGAGAATTCCCTTGGTAGATAATGCGGTCGACATTTGATTGTGAGGAATCAAGTCAGGTGAACAGAAGGACTTGAGTTCCTGTATGTTGTTATGATCACAACACGTCTCGTTAATCATAAGGCATACCCCCCCGCAACTCTTCTTACCAGAAATATGCTTGTTTCTGTTGGTGCGATGCGTGAAGAAACCAGCTGGCTGTACCGACTCCAATAGCGTGTCTCGAGTGAGCCATGTTTCCGTGAAGCAAAGAACGTTAGTCTCTTACGTCTCTCTGGAATGCTACCTTTGCTCGGATTTCTTTAACCTTGTTGTCAAGAGACTGGACATTGGCGAGAAGAATGCTCAGGAGCGGTGTGAGATGTGCCCGTCTCTGGAGCCTGACCAGAAGACCGCTTCGTCTGCCCCTTTTACGGCGTTGTTGTTTTGGTTCGCCGGCTGGGATCTGATCCATTGTTCTGGGTGGTGGGAAAAACAGAGGATCCGCTTCGGGGAAGTCGTATTCCTGGTCGTAATGATGGTGAGTTGACGTTGCTCTTATATCCAGTAGTTCCTCCCGACTGTATGTAATAAAACCTAAGATTAGCTGGGGTACCAATGTAAGAAATAACACGTAAAAAAACAAAATACTGCATAGTTTCCTAGGAACGCGAAGTGAGGCAGTCATCTCTTTCGGCGCCGGAAGCTCTGCAGTAAAACTAAACAACGAGAGCTGCTCTAAACAACAGTATACAAGGCATATTGACATTAGAGAAAGGCATAAGCAATCACAGGTGTTGATTGGGAGAGCTAAGACAGCAACGGGTGAGACAACAACGGGTAAACAGCTAAGACAACAACAAAGGTTAAATGGCGATGAATGGGCAGAGCGGGTCAGCTAGCTACACACAGGTCCTGAGGCTGGGGCTGGGGCAGACAGATAAACAAAATTAAGTACCAAGTTAATGGACAGTCCAGCAGGCATCGGCTGTGTAGTCGAGTAATCATAGGGTCCAATGAGCAGCAATAGATGAAACGGAACCGTTCGGTCGTCGATTACTACGAGCTGACAGGCCGGGGCTAGCAGATGGATCATCACCAAACATCCATGACGCAGAGGCCGGTTTAGAGCACATACGTCAGCAGACCAGCAGACCAGTCTTGATGGATCGGCGGGGCTCCGTGCCGACAAAGGGTCCAGGACATGGCAAGAGAAGTGTTGTAGTTGGTGTACTTCGTTTCCTAGCCGGGAGATGGGCCTAGCTCGAGGCTTACTGGTGCATGCGTCTGGTCAAGGGTGTTAGCCACAATAGCCACTCTGTAGAAACTAGCTAGCTGCGAAGAACCGGTGTAATGGTCCAGAGCTTGCGGCAGGAATCCGGTGATGTTGTATCGCGCTGTGCAGACTGGCAGGTATTATCCGGGCTATCCAGGCGAAAGCGGCAGAAGTCCGAGCTAAAAGTAAAGACCGCTTCGTTGTTAAACAAGCAAAGAATATGATCCATTACAGAGGCTGAGTCACTGGCTTAGTAGGGCTCTTTCATACCGTCCCTAGGAGGGGTGTGTCACTTGAGTGGGTTGAGTCACTGATGTGATCTTCCTGTCTGGGTTGGCGCCCCCCCCTTGGGTTATGCCGTGGCGGAGATCTTTGTGGGCTATACTCGGCCTTGTCTCAGGATGGTAAGTTGGTGGTTGAAGATATCCCTCTAGTGGTGTGGGGGCTGTGCTTTGGAAAAGTGGGTGGGGTTATGTCCTTCCTGTTTGGCCCTGTCCTGGGGTGTCATCGGATGGGGCCACAGTGTCTCCTGACCCCTCCTGTCTCAGCCTCCAGTATTTATGCTGCAGTAGTTTATGTGTCGGGGGGCTAGGGTCAGTTTGTTATATCTGGAGTACTTCTCCTGTCCTATCCGGTGTCCTGTGTGAATTTAAGTATGCTCTCTCTAATTCTCTCTTTCTCTCTTTCTTTCTCTCTCTCGGAGGACCTGAGCCCTAGGACCATGCCTCAGGACTACCTGACATGATGAGTCCTTGCTGTCCCCAGTCCACCTGGCCGTGCTGCTGCTCCAGTTTCAACTGTTCTGCCTGTGATTACTATTATTTGACCATGCTGGTCATTTATGAACATTTGAACATCTTGGCCATGTTCTGTTATAATCTCCACCCGGCACAGCCAGAAGAGGACTGGCCACCCCACATAGCCTGGTTCCTCTCTAGGTTTCTTCCTAGGTTTTGGCCTTTCTAGGGAGTTTTTCCTAGCCACCGTGCTTCTACACCTGCATTGCTTGCTGTTTGGGGTTTTAGGCTGGGTTTCTGTACAGCACTTTGAGATATCAGCTGATGTACGAAGGGTGATATAAATACATTTGATTTGATTTGCTAGTAGAGGCTAACAATGACTAAATACAGTGCCTTGCGAAAGTATTCGGCCCCCTTGAACTTTGCGACCTTTTGCCACATTTCAGGCTTCAAACATAAAGATATAAAACTGTATTTCTTTGTGAAGAATCAACAACAAGTGGGACACAATCATGAAGTGGAACGACATTTATTGGATATTTCAAACTTTTTTAACAAATCAAAAACAGAAAAATTGGGCGTGCAAAATTATTCAGCCCCCTTAAGTTAATACTTTGTAGCGCCACCTTTTGCTGCGATTACAGCTGTAAGTCGCTTGGGGTATGTCTCTATCAGTTTTGCATCGAGAGACTGAATTTTTTTCCCATTCCTCCTTGCAAACAGCTCAACCTCAGTGAGGTTGGATGGAGAGCATTTGTGAACAGCAGTTTTCAGTTCTTTCCACAGATTCTCGATTGGATTCAGGTCTGGACTTTGACTTGGCCATTCTAACACCTGGATATGTTTATTTTTGAACCATTCCATTGTAGATTTTACTTTATGTTTTGGATCATTGTCTTGTTGGAAGACAAATCTCCGTCCCAGTCTCAGGTCTTTTGCAGACTCCATCATCTTCCAGAATGGTCCTGTATTTGGCTCCATCCATCTTCCCATCAATTTTAACCATCTTCCCTGTCCCTGCTGAAGAAAAGCAGGCCCAAACCATGATGCTGCCACCACCATGTTTGACAGTGGGGATGGTGTGTTCAGGGTGTTGCTTTTAGGCCAAACATAACGTTTTGCATTGTTGCCAAAAAGTTCAATTTTGGTTTCATCTGACCAGAGCACCTTCTTCCACATGTTTGGTGTGTCTCCCAGGTGGCTTGTGGCAAACTTTAAACGACACTTTTTATGGATATCTTTAAGAAATGGCTTTCTTCTTGCCACTCTTCCATAAAGGCCAGATTTGTGCAATATACGACTGATTGTTGTCCTATGGACAGAGTCTCCCACCTCAGCTGTAGATCTCTGCAGTTCATCCAGAGTGATCATGGGCCTCTTGGCTGCATCTCTGATCAGTCTTCTCCTTGTATGAGCTGAAAGTTTAGAGGGACGGCCAGGTCTTGGTAGATTTGCAGTGGTCTGATACTCCTTCCATTTCAATATTATTGCTTGCACAGTGCTCCTTGGGATGTTTAAAGCTTGGGAAATCTTTTTGTATCCAAATCCGGCTTTAAACTTCTTCACAACAGTATCTCGGACCTGCCTGGTGTGTTCCTTGTTCTTCATGATGCTCTCTGCGCTTTTAACGGACCTCTGAGACTATCACAGTGCAGGTGCATTTATACGAAGACTTGATTACACACAGGTGGATTGTATTTATCATCATTAGTCATTTAGGTCAACATTGGATCATTCAGAGATCCTCACTGAACTTCTGGAGAGAGTTTGCTGCACTGAAAGTAAAGGGGCTGAATAATTTTGCACGCCCAATTTTTCAGTTTTTGATTTGTTAAAAAAGTTTGAAATATCCAATAAATGTTGTTCCACTTCATGATTGTGTCCCACTTGTTGTTTATGTTTGAAGCCTGACATGTGGCAAAAGGTCGCAAAGTTCAAGGGGGCCGAATACTTTCGCAAGGCACTGTACATAGACACACTGGCTTTACTCAAGGCCAGTGGCATATCATTAGTAAAGACTGAAAAAAGTAAGGGGCCTAGAACGCTGCCCTGGGGAATTGCTGATTCTACCTGGATTATATTGGAGAGGCTTCCATTAAAGAACACCCTCTGTGTTCTGTTAGACAGGTAACTCTTTATCCATAATATAGCAGGGGGTGTAAAGCCATAACACATACTTTTTTCCATCAGCAGACTATGATTGATAATGTCAAAAGCAGCACTCAAATCTACCAAAACAGCCCCCACAAACCTTTTTATCATCAATTTCTCTCAGCCAACCATCAGTCATTTGTGTAAGTGCCGTGCTTGTTGAATATCCTTCCCTATAAGTGTGCTGAAAGTCTGTTGTCAATTTCTTTACAGTAAAATAGCATTGTATCTGGTCAAACACCATTTTTCCCAAAAGTTTACTAAGGGTTGGTAACAGGCTGATTGTTCGACTATTTGAGCCAGTAAAGGGGCTTTACTATTTTGGCATAGTGAAATGACTTTTGCTTCCCTCCAGGCCTGAGGACTCATGGTCTCTAGTAGGCTTAGATTGAAGATTTGGGAAATAGGAGTGGCAATATCGTCCGCTATTATCCTCAGTCATTTTCCATCCATGTTGTCATACTTGGCTTGTCAGAAAACAATATTTTTTTTCACCTCTTCCACACTCACTTTACATAATTCAAAATGACAACGCTTGTCAATGCTTAGCAACTGCAGATTTCCCCTTTAAGTAATTACCCAGCTATTTGTAGATATTGTAAGAATTTAGCTCTGTTGAAAGGGTCACGTTTCGACCAAGGTGTCATGACTGTCTCCTCAGCGCCTTGAGGGCTTTTCCTTTGTTTTGTAACCCGCTTGACTAGCGCTGGGATTATTCACTAAGTAAATCATCACTGTTCATCCTTTAATCCTGTGAGTCTCCCTGATGCCTTGGGTCCTCTTTTGTTATTAAGAATGGACTATCTTAATAGCGCTTTCTTTGCTTCCATTATACCCCTGTGTTTGTGCGTGTGCGCGTGCGCGTGCGTGCGTCATAAAGGATACTTGTAATTATGAGGAAGATTAGGAATCACCCAGGGCGTTCTTCTAACACAGAGCAGAACACAATTATCTCCCTCATCTATTGTGTTGAGAGATAAAGAGCCCTCCGCAACCAGGGCATACACTTTCTCTAAGGCACCTCTCTACATGACTCTTTCTGACTTCAAGGTCTCATTATACCCTATTAACAGCCGTGTGAATGAACACACACCCTACCATGCTTTATTTTATTTTTTACCCAACTTATTTAGCGCTTGCCCCTCCTATTTCAGCTGTTTTCCTTTCCAGGAAGTCCACTCCATCACTCTGTCCTTATTATGTCCTTGTTTACCATATATATTAACAGTCTGTTCTACATCTTCAAGATAGCCTGTTTTATAAGGTCTTCATGTTTTTATTCATGTTTTAACACTAAAAATAGGACTCATTGAAGTTGTCGCTTTGGAGATGAAAAGGGGGGCGACTGTCCTTGTTATAAAGGTGATGTAACCAGGCATAATTGATAGCCTATGTGCGTTTTTGGTCATGTATGCATCTTGCGTGTGTTGTGTGGCCTTGTGTTTGAGTGGTTTTTATACTGTTTTTAATTGTGTAATCAGAAAATATATATATTTAGTTAGTGTATCGTGTAAGTTCAGTCTGTGGTGGTGATAACGATGTGTGTGGATCTGGTTTGTTTTCTCTATAGGACACATACTACATACTCCTTCCATTTCAATATTATCGCTTGCACAGTGCTCCTTGGGATGTTTAAAGCTTGGGAAATCTTTTTGTATCCAAATCCGGCTTTAAACTTCTTCACAACAGTATCTCGGACCTGCCTGGTGTGTTCCTTGTTCTTCATGATGCTCTCTGCGCTTTTAACGGACCTCTGAGACTATCACAGTGCAGGTGCATTTATACGGAGACTTGATTACACACAGGTGGATTGTATTTATCATCATTAGTCATTTAGGTCAACATTGGATCATTCAGAGATCCTCACTGAACTTCTGGAGAGAGTTTGCTGCACTGAAAGTAAAGGGGCTGAATAATTTTGCACGCCCAATTTTTCAGTTTTTGATTTGTTAAAAAAGTTTGAAATATCCAATAAATGCCGTTCCACCCAATGATTGTGTCCCACTTGTTGTTGATTCTTCACAAAAAAATACAGTTGTATATCTTTATGTTTGAAGCCTGAAATGTGGCAAAAGGTTGCAAAGTTCAAGGGGGCCGAATACTTTCGCAAGGCACTGTAGCTAGTAGCTAATTAGCTGGCTAGCTGCTGATGGAGGTTCCAGTTATAAGGTCTAAAAAAAAAATGCTGATCCGTACCACATTGGGTGAGGCGGCTTGCAGGAAGGTATATTTAATTCGAAAATGGAAAAAAAGAGATTACGATGTATACAAAAACCCCAGAAAAAGACAATATTTACATGGGACGAAAACAAACACGTCTTAATGCTACGCCGTCTTGGATTAGTAAATTAAAGGAATACAATTTGGATCATATACTTTGCTTGTTTAATCACTCAATCAATATTTACAATGTGGTGTGTGTGTGTGAAAGAGGGAAACTGTTTGATCTTGCAATCCCACTTCCAACTCAATCATCCATTAGCATTCCCCAGAGGAGGAAAGGATTCCAGTTCTGTTACAGAACAGATCGGCCCCGCCACCAATGGCCTTGTATAGGCTGTCTAATTATGGTGAAATAGGGAATGTGTCTCCCTCTCTTCTGAGGGGAAAAGGCGGTTGATAGTTTCCAAGGATGCCTTGTCACACTGGTTATGTGGTTTTTCCAACTGCCACAACACAACACAGTCTTACTTCTTAAGGGATATGGAGGGCAACAACGTTGCTGCCCTTCCCATGCGTGACACATACTGCTCCCTGCCATAATCACACAGTGTAAACCCACAGGCCAGATGGACCAAGCATGAGAATAAGCCCCAATGATATCCTTAATGAAGTCCTCTACTGTTCTGTAATGTGACTCTGCTCTCCATATAATATGCCCAATAGCCTTACAGCTCTCATCAGCACAATCAACATGATGCTCACACGTTACTTCTAGATGGATTCCATGGCTTTGATTTGCATTAATGTACCATCTTCCTAAAGCTTTCGTTCCTGGAATCGTTCTTTTGATTTCCAGTTTCTCTCAGAAATACCCCCTTGCGAAGTTCCTTTCGGAGAAGGATTGGAAAAGGATTTTGGTGAGTGTTTCCAAACGCATGCACACATGCACGAATACTGAACACACACACAAACACAAACATTCCTCTCTTATTTCAGAGATCCCACTCCTGGACTTAAAGCATGAATCTGTTCCACAGGACCCTCTCCCCCTCCTCTACTCATCCTTTATTCCTCTCCTTCTTTCTTCCTGCCCTCAGTCAGCCAACCAGCTGACACTTCAACTTTATGACAGGTCTGTAGTGTCTGTCTGGTTGGTTGGATGCTAGACCCTTATCCAAACACATTACACATCCTCTTTGATGGACAACTAGCTGCAACTAGCTTGAAGGCACACTGGAGATTCAAGGCAGGTCTATCCTACTGGAATGGTGCTGTTATCTGGTCAGATTTGCTTTTTAACCAGATAAATACATATTTTTCATGTTGCTAAAAATACGTTGATAAATCGTCCTTACGCAACCTAACCAATAAATCTTAACGTCATTGCAACCAGTTTCGGCCACTGTTGTGGGGATGTTGAGAGGGGCCAGAGGGGTTGGAGATGAAAGGCAAGGTGGAGAAGGGAAGGGATGAAATGAAAGAATATAGAGTGAGGACAAAGGAGATGAGAGGTAGTATTTAAAATAAAATAAATATATATATATATATACAGTACCAGTCAAGTTTTGACACACCTACTCATTCCAGGGTTTTTCTTTATTTGCACTAGTTTCTACATTGTGGAATAATAGTGAAGACATCAAAACTATGAAGTAACACATATGGAGTCATGTAGCAACCAAAAAAGTGTTAACCGGATCAAAGGTTTATTGGGGGTTTTGAGCGAGGGCAGAGAGAGGTTTTGGTGTAGGGAACAGTGATAGACACAGGTGACGTCAAGTCTCCTGAAAGGCAGAGACCGCAAATCTCAAACAATGTCTCATATTTGTTTTGGTGGATTATAATGGAAAAACATCTTCGGCCTTTGTCAGGTGACAGACCTCACAGGGATATGGATGTGCGTGTGTGATTTCATCTCTGCATATACATGTGAGTGTATAGATCTTGGGAGCTGAAAACATTGAGTGGACATTACCTTTCTATAGTTTTACTTAAGGATGTAAAATACTGTGAACTTTCAATAAATTCCCTGTTTTCCACGAAATCCTGGTTGGAGTATTCCTGGAATCAGGAGGGAATAAGCAGGAAATCCAGAATCCTCCAACCAGGATTTCTGGAAAACCAGGGAATTTATTGAATGTTCCCAGAATTATGCAACCCTAGTTTTAAGTTATTAAGTTATTAATTAGTCATGCTCCTTTGCTTGGGTATTAAACTTATTTTATTATTATCTTATTCAACTTAAGATATGCGTAAACATTCTCTTTCAATGCTGCATGGCCTTCTCTCTCTCATGCTACTTTTCTGTTCAGCCTCCTCTGTGCATACCTCACATCTCCTTGCTTTTGTCTTCATTATACTCAACTCTCAGATATCGCCATGACACATGACAGCCCAAGCCTCTAGAGAAACTGCTATGCGGGATATGGGCTACTTTACATGGAATACATTTGTAAGTATTTCATATGATACATCTGTATAATTTGACACCCTTCTACTCAAATACCAAACCTTTTGTCTTGTATCTACCACATAAAGTAGCTTAATGATCTTACTGTACCTGCTGTATGAACAGATACAGTATAGGTCTAGTATATAGGTCTCTTTCTCTCCAGCACTGCAGCTTTCCTCTCATTAAAACCGCCCACCTCTTCCAGTCTCTGCCCCTTCGCTAGTACTCCTGACAATTCTACTTTAAGTAAGTGTGTTTATTCCGGAGCTTGTTCTCTATTCTGATTCTGGAATCAATAGTAAAGAGTAATTAGTAACACAGTAGCTGGTGGAGTCTGAAGCTGTGTGTTTGTGTTTGCGCGTTTGTGTGTGTGTGTGTATTTGTGTATTTGGTCATCCCTCTCTCTTTCACAGAATTAGAATTCACCCTCATGGTCTTCCCCTCGCTTTCTCTCTCTCCCTCCCCTCTCTGTGTCCCTCTTCTCTGTTGACTCATGTTGGGGTTAGTTTCCTTGTTCCTTGTCAATCATTGGCTCATTGGTGAAATTATCATTATAACAATATCTTTAATTAAATCATTCAACAACCTTTATTAATGCAGTTGCAGACAGAAGTTGACAACAGGAACATAAAGCATGTTTCCGAGTAAGTTCTGCATCAAAGAAAATGTTTTTATTTTATTAAACCTGAAGTCCAGTCCTACGGATGTCACTGATGTCACTGCCTACGTCATTATCTTCTACTTATGAGACCAAAACCATGCCTACTCAACACTAAAACTCTTGTTTATATAGCTGTGTAAAAGATTAGCAGAAAATGCCCAAGTTGATTTATAGTGAATGTCTGACTAATCTCTTACACTCCCCTGCAGAGTTCTGTCTTCACAGTCACACATTTCTCAGACAGTTTCTTCATAAGAGGCAGAGAGCCTAAAAAAATACTGTGGAACAATATTAAACCTCATAATGTATATATGTTGTTAATCTGTAGTCTAGGACCCTAAGGTCTTATAACCCCTCCCATTCTATTAATACAACATAAACATAATGAATTATTAAAATACATAAAACATTTGGTACAGCACCTATCATGACCCCTAGGTAAACCCCCACACATAATGTCTGCATGCCTTTGAGAATAGGCTGGCCTGGTGGAATCCAAGGCAATATTGTATCTTGTGACTGAAGAATTCCAGTGCAGTACCAGCTGGTCATAACATCCTTCCAGTGCAGTACCAGCTGGTCATAACATCCTTCCAGTGCAGTACCAGCTGGTCATAACATCCTTCCAGTGCAGTACCAGCTGGTCATAACATTCTTCCAGTACAGTACCACCTGGTCATAACATCCTTCCAGTGCGCTGGTCGTAACATCCATCCAGTACAGTAGCGCCTGGTCATAACATCCATCCAGTACAGTAGCGCCTGGTCATAACATCCATCCAGTACAGTAGCGCCTGGTCATAACATCCATCCAGTACAGTAGCGCCTGGTCATAACATCCATCCAGTACAGTAGCGCCTGGTCATAACATCCTTCCAGTGCAGTAGCGCCTGGTCATAACATCCTTCCAGTGTGCTGGTCGTAACATCCATCCAGTACAGTAGCGCCTGGTCGTAACATCCATCCAGTACAGTAGCGCCTGGTCATAACATCCATCCAGTACAGTAGCGCCTGGTCATAACATCCTTCCAGTGCAGTAGCGCCTGGTCATAACATCCTTCCAGTGCGGTAGCATCGGGTCATAACATCCTTCCAGTGCAGTAGCAGCTGGTCATAACATCCTTCCAGTGCGCTGGTCATAACATCCTTCCAGTGCAGTACCAGCTGGTCATAACATCCTTCCAGTGCAGTAGCAGCTGGTCATAACATCCTTCCAGTGCAGTAGCGCCTGGTCATAACATCCTTCCAGTGTAGTAGCAACATCCTTCACTAAGATGTTCTTTTCTACTAGAAACAGGATGTTCTTCAGACACCCGACAAGGCCGAAATCCCCGTCATTGGCAAGAGGGTGCCTCGTAGGGATCGGCCGACGGCGAGTGTGAAATCTGCCCTTACCATCAATATTACTTGCCTGCCAACGTACAATCGTTGGACAATAAATTAGACGAGGTACGGTCAAGATTATCCTACCAACGGGACATCAAAAACTGTAACATCTTATGTTTCACCGAATCGTGGCTGAATGACGACGTGGAAAATATTCAGCTTGCAGGATATACGCTGCACCGGCTAGATAAAACAGCACACTCCGGTAAGACGAGGGGGGGCAGTCTGTGCATATTTGTAAATAACAGCTAGTGCAGGAAATCTAAGGAAGTCTCGCGATTTTGCTCACATGAAGTAGAGTATCTCATCAAATCAAATGTATTTATAAAGCCCTTCTTACATCAGCTGATATCTCAAAGTGCTGTACATAAACCCAGCCTTCTCAACAGCTTTTGACCCCCAAGCCATAAGACTCCTGAACAGGTAATCAATTGGCTACCCGGACTATTTGCATTGTGTCCCACCACCTGCCAACCCCCTCTTTTACGCTGCTGCTACTATTTACCACCACAGACGGACGGTGGCACTAAGACCGCACTGAGTTAGCTGTATAAGGAAATAACCTAACCGCTCACCCAGAGGTGGCGCTCCTGGTGGCCGGGGACTTTAATGCAGGGAAACTTAAATCAGTTTTACCTAATTTCTATCACCATGTTAAATGCGCAACCAGAGTGAAAAAAAATTCTAGATCACCTTTACTCCACACACAGAGACACTTTCAAAGCTCTTCTTCGCCCTCCATTTGGCAAATCTGACCATAATTCTATCCTCCTGATTCCTGCTTACAAGCAAAAATTAAAGCAGGAAGCACCAGTGACTCTGTCTATACAAAAGTGGTCAGATGAAGCAGATGCTAAACTAAAGGACTTTTTTGCAAGCACAGAGTGGAATATGTTCCGGGATTCTTCCGATGGCATTGAGGAGTACACCACACCAGTCATTGGCTTTATCAATAAGTGCATCGAGGACATTGTCCCCATAGTGGCTGCATGTACATACCCCAACCAGAAGCCATGGATTACAGGCAACATTCAAACTGAGCTAAAGGTTAGAACTGCCACATTCAAGGTGCTGGTCTCTAACCCCGAAGATTATAAGAAATCCCGCCATGCCCTCAGATTAACCATCAAACAGGCAAAGCGCCAATACAGGACTAAGATTAAATTGTACTACACCGGCTCCGATGCTCGTCGGATGTGGCAGGTTCTGCAAACTATTATAGACTACAAAGGGAAGCACAGCCGCGAGCTGCCCAGTGACATGAGTCTACCAGGTGAGCTAAATCACTTCTATGCTCGCTTCGAGGCAAGGAAAACTGAGGCATGCATGAGAGCATCAGCTGTTCCGGAAGACTGTGTGATCACGCTCTCCATAGCCGACGTGAGTAAGACCTTTAAACAGGTTAACATTCACAAGGCCGCAGGGCCAGACAGATTACCAGGGCGTGTGCTCCGGGCATGTGCTGACCAACTGGCAGGTGTCTTCACTGACATTTTCAACATGTCCTTGATTGAGTCTGTAATACCAACATGCTTCAAGCAGACCACCATAGTCCCTGTGCCCAAGAGCACTAAGAGCACTGCCTAAATGACTACACACCCGTAGCACTCACGTCCGTATCCATTAACTGCTTTGAAAGGCTGGCAATGGCTCACATTAACACCATTATCCCAGAAACCCTAGACCCACCCTAATTTGCATACCACTCAAACAGATCCACAGATGATGCAATTTCTATTGCACTCCACACTTCCGTTTCCCACCTGGACAAAATGAACACCAATGTGAGAATGCTATTCATTGACTGCAGCTCAGCGTTCAACACCATAGAGCCCTCAAAGCTCATCAATAAGCTAAGGACCCTGGGACTAAACACCTCCCTCTGCAACTGGATCCTGGACTTCCTGACGGGCTGCCCCCAGGTGGTGAGGGTAGGTAGCAATACATCTGCCACGCTGATCCTCAACACTGGAGCTTCTCAGGGGTTCGTGGAGGACAAAAGGGCATCTCAACAGCTTTTGACCCCCAAGCCATAAGAATCCTGAACAGTTCATCAAATGGCTACCCGGACTATTTGCATTGTGTCCCACCACCCGCCAACCCCCTCTTTTATACTGCTGCTACTCTCTGTTTATCATCTAAGCATCGTCACTTCAACTATACCTATATGTACATATTACCTCAATTAGTCCGACTAACCGGTGGCCCGCACATTGACTCTGTACCGGTACCACCTGTATTTAGCCTCGCTCCTGTTATTTTCACTGTCATTTTACTGTTTTATTTTTATTTTGTATTTCCTTACTTATCTATTGTTTACCTAATACCTATTTTTTACTTAAAAATTGCACTGTTGGTTAGGGCTTGTAAGTAAGCTTATCACTGTATACCTGTTGTATTCGGGCGATCTTGACAAATACACTTTTATTTTATTGTTGTCATTAACTGATTCTCTCTCTCTATAGGTGTGCGTGGTAGTGCATACATTCAGTTGAAGTATTTTTCAACCACTCCACAAACTTCTTGTTAACAAACTATTGTTTTGGCAAGTTGGTTAGGACATCTACTTTGTGCATGACACAAGTAATTTTTCCAACAATTGTTTCCAACAATTTGGCTTGGCACCTAAAACCTTTTAGGTGCCAAGCCATTTGAGTCAATTGGAGGTGTACTTGTGGATTTCAAGGCCTACTTTCAAACTCAGTGCCTCTTTGCTTGACATCATGGGAAAGTCAAAAGAAATCAGCCAAGACCTAGGAAAAATAATTGTAGACCTCCACAAGTCTGGTTCATCCTTGGGAGCATTTTCCAAACGCCTGAAGGTACTATGTTTATCTGTTCAAACAATAGTACGCAAGTATAAACACCATGGGACCACGCAGCCGTCATACCACTCAGGAAGGAGACGCTTCTGTCTGTCTGTCTGTCTGTCTGTCTGTCTGTCTGTCTGTCTGTCTTATCTGTCTGTGTGACAGCCAGCCAGCCAGCCAGCGTCTGACAGGCAAATGTGATTGGCTGATAATTGCTATAATTAATGGGCTGGGCAACGAGGCAGGTTTCTCTGACAGTTGTTTGTCACGGATTACAAAAAAAGGGGGTAGAAAATGTACATATAACACATCTCTTCCTCCCTCTCTATTAGGCACCCTGCTCCACAAAGTGCAGACAATCTTCCTCCTCTGTTTGTCTGTGTGCTAGTGGTTGAATTGAGCTCACATTCTCCGAACACACAGCAGAGTAGAGACATGAGAGCAGCTCAAGGTCACCAGTTAGCTTACAGGACAAGGGTTGGTAACCCCTTCCACAGAGGTCATCAGATCAAATCAAATTTTATTTTTACATACACGTGTTTAGCAGATGTTATTGCGGGTGTAGCTAAAAGCTTGTGTTTCTAGCGCCAACAGTGCAGTTATCTCTAACAATACACACAATCTAAAGTATAGGAAGAATATATAAATATTTGGATGAGCAATGTCAGAACGGCATAGACTAAGATACAGTAGAATAGAATATAGTATATACATGAGATACAGTGCCTTGCGAAAGTATTCGGCCCCCTTGAACTTTGCGACCTTTTGGCACATTTCAGGCTTCAAACATAAAGATATAAAACTGTATTTTTTTGTGAAGAATCAACAACAAGTGGGACACAATCATGAAGTGGAACGACATTTATTGGATATTTCAAACTTTTTTAACAAATCAAAAACTGAAAAATTGGGCGTGCAAAATTATTCAGCCCCTTTACTTTCAGTGCAGCAAACTCTCTCCAGAAGTTCAGTGAGGATCTCTGAATGATCCAATGTTGACCTAAATGACTAATGATGATAAATACAATCCACCTGTGTGTAATCAAGTCTCCGTATAAATGCACCTGCACTGTGATAGTCTCAGAGGTCCGTTAAAAGCGCAGAGAGCATCATGAAGAACAAGGAACACACCAGGCAGGTCCGAGATACTGTTGTGAATAAGTTTTAAGCCGGATTTGGATACAAAAAGATTTCCCAAGCTTTAAACATCCCAAGGAGCACTGTGCAAGCGATAATATTGAAATGGAAGGAGTATCAGACCACTGCAAATCTACCAAGACCTGGCCGTCCCTCTAAACTTTCAGCTCATACAAGGAGAAGACTGATCAGAGATGCAGCCAAGAGGCCAATGATCACTCTGGATGAACTGCAGAGATCTACAGCTGAGGTGGGAGACTCAACAATCAGTCGTATATTGCACAAATCTGGCCTTTATGGAAGAGTGGCAAGAAGAAAGCCATTTCTTAAAGATACAGTGCCTTGCGAAAGTATTTGGCCCCCTTGAACTTTGCGACCTTTTGCCACATTTCAGGCTTCAAACATAAAGATATAATACTGTATTTTTTTGTGAAGAATCAACAACAAGTGGGACACAATCATGAAGTGGAACGACATTTATCGGATATTTCAAACTTTTTTAACAAATCAAAAACTGAACAATTGGGCGTGCAAAATTATTCAGCCCCCTTAAGTTAATACTTTGTAGCGCCACCTTTTGCTGCGATTACAGCTGTAAGTCGCTTGGGGTATGTCTCTATCAGTTTTGCACATCGAGAGACTGAAATTTTTTCCCATTCCTCCTTGCAAAACAGCTCGAGCTCAGTGAGGTTGGATGGAGAGCATTTGTGAACAGCAGTTTTCAGTTCTTTCCACAGATTCTCGATTGGATTCAGGTCTGGACTTTGACTTGGCCATTCTAACACCTGGATATGTTTATTTTTGAACCATTCCATTGTAGATTTTGCTTTATGTTTTGGATCATTGTCTTGTTGGAAGACAAATCTTCGTCCCAGTCTCAGGTCTTTTGCAGACTCCATCAGGTTTTCTTCCAGAATGGTCCTGTATTTGGCTCCATCCATCTTCCCATCAATTTTAACCATCTTCCCTGTCCCTGCTGAAGACAAGCAGGCCCAAACCATGATGCTGCCAACACCTTGTTTGACAGTGGAGATGGTGTGTTCAGGGTGATGAGCTGTGTTGCTTTTACGCCAAACATAACATTTTGCATTGTTGCCAAAAAGTTCAATTTTGGTTTCATCTGACCAGAGCACCTTCTTCCACGGTTTGGTGTGTCTCCCAGGTGGCTTGTGGCAAACTTTAAACAACACTTTTTATGGATATCTTTAAGAAATGGATTTCTTGCCACTCTTCCATAAAGGCCAGGTTTGTGCAATATACGACTGAGTGTTGTCCTATGGACAGAGTCTCCCACCTCAGCTGTAGATCTCTGCAGTTCATCCAGAGTGATCATGGGCCTCTTGGCTGCATCTCTGATCAGTCTTCTTGTATGAGCTGAAAGTTTAGAGGGACGGCCAGGTCTTGGTAGATTTGCAGTTGTCTGATACTCCTTCCATTTCAATATTATCGCTTGCACAGTGCTCCTTGGGATGTTTAAAGCTTGGGAAATCTTTTTGTATCCAAATCCGGCTTAAAACTTATTCACAACAGTATCTCGGACCTGCCTGGTGTGTTCCTTGTTCTTCATGATGCTCTCTGCGCTTTTAACGGACCTCTGAGACTATCACAGTGCAGGTGCATTTATACGGAGACTTGATTACACACAGGTGGATTGTATTTATCATCATTAGTCATTTAGGTCAACATTGGATCATTCAGAGATCCTCACTGAACTTCTGGAGAGAGTTTGCTGCACTGAAAGTAAAGGGGCTGAATAATTTTGCACGCCCAATTTTTCAGTTTTTGATTTGTTAAAAAAGTTTGAAATATCCAATAAATGTCGTTCCACTTCATGATTGTGTCCCACTTGTTGTTGATTCTTCACAAAAAAATACAGTTTTATATCTTTATGTTTGAAGCCTGAAATGTGGCAAAAGGTCGCAAAGTTCAAGGGGGCCGAATACTTTCGCAAGGCACTGTATCCATAAAAAGTGTTGTTTAAAGTTTGCCACAAGCCACCTGGGAGACACACCAAACATGTGGAAGAAGGTGCTCTGGTCAGATGAAACCAAAATTGAACTTTTTGGCAACAATGCAAAACGTTATGTTTGGCGTAAAAGCAACACCCTGAACACACTATCCCCACTGTCAAACATGGTGGTGGCAGCATCATGGTTTGGGCCTGCTTTTCTTCAGCAGGGACAGGGAAGATGGTAAAAATTGATGGGAAGATGGATGGAGCCAAATACAGGACCATTCTGGAAGAAAACCTGATGGAGTCTGCAAAAGACCTGAGACTGGGACGGAGATTTGTCTTCCAACAAGACAATGATCCAAAACATAAAGCAACATCTACAATGGACTGGTTCAATAATAAACATATCCAGGTGTTAGAATGGCCAAGTCAAAGTCCAGACCTGAATCCAATCGAGAATCTGTGGAAAGAACTGAAAACTGCTGTTCACAAATGCTCTCCATCCAACCTCACTGAGCTCGAGCTGTTTTGCAAGGAGGAATGGGAAAAAATGTCAGTCTCTCGATGTGCAAAACTGATAGAGACATACCCCAAGCGACTTACAGCTGTAATCGCAGCAAAAGGTGGCGCTACAAAGTATTAACTTAAGGGGGCTGAATAATTTTGCACGCCCAATTTTTCAGTTTTTGACTTGTTAAAAAAGTTTGAAATGTCCAATAAATGTCGTTCCACTTCATGATTGTGTCCCACTTGTTGTTGATTCTTCACAAAAAAATACAGTTTTATATTCTTATGTTTGAAGCCTGAAATGTGGCAAAAGGTCGCAAAGTTCAAGGGGGCCGAATACTTTCGCAAGGCACTGTAAGTAATGCAAAATATGTAAACATTTTTAATGTGACTAGTGTTCCAATTATTAAAGTGGCCAGTGATTTCAAGTCTATGTATATAGGGCAGCTATTTTTCAGTCTCTCGGTCCCAGCTTTGATGCACCTGTACTGACCTCGCCTTCTGGATAATAGCGGGGTGAACAGGCAGTGGCTCGGGTGGTTGCTGTCCTTGATGATCTTTTTGGCCTTCCTGTGACATCGGGTGCTGAAGGTGTCTTTGAATGCAGGTAGTTTGCCCCCGGTGATGCGTTGGGCAGACCGCACCACCCTCTGGAGAGCCCTGCCGTTGTGAGTGGTGCAGTTGCCGTACCAGTCAGTGATACAGCTCGACTTTTACAGAATCTGTAAAAGTTTTAGGGTTTTAGGTGCCAAGCCAAATTTCTTCAACCTCCTGAGCTTGAAGAGGCCCTGTTGCGCCTTCTTAACCACACGGTCTGTGTGGGTGGACCATTTCAGTTTGTCAGTGATGTGTACGCCGAGGAACTTGAAGCTTTCCACTGCGGTCCCGTCGATGTGGATAAGGGGGTGCTCCCTCTGCTGTTTCCTGTCTACGATCAGTTTCTTTGATTTGTTGACATTGGGTGAGAGGTTATTTTTCTGGCACCACACTCACAGGGCCCTCACCTCCTCCCTGTAGGCTGTCTCGTCATTGTTGGTAATCAGGCCTACTACTGTTGTGTCGTCTGCAAAATTGATGATTTGTGTTGGAGGCGTGTGTGGCCACGCAGTCATGGGTGAACAAGGAGTACAGGAGGGGCTGAGCACGCATCCTTGTGGGGCCCCAGTGTTGAGGATCAGCGAAGTGAAGGTGCTATTGCTTACCTTCACCACCTGGCGGTGGCCCGTCAGGAAGTCCAGGACCCAGTTGCACAGGGCGGGTTCAGACCCAGGGCCTCGAGCTTAATGATGAGCTTGGAGAGTACTATCAGGTTGAATGCTGAGTTATTGTCAATGAACAGCATTCTTACATAGGTATTCCTCTTGTCCAGATGGGATAGGGCAGTGTACAGTGCGATGGTGATTGCATCGTCTGTGGATCTATTGGGGTGGTAAACAAGTGGGCATAGGTTGTCTGGTAAGGTAGAGGGGATTTATGATCCTTGATTCATCTCTCAAAGCACTTCATGATGACAGAAGTGAGTGCTACGGGGCGATAGTAATTTAGTTCTGTTATCTTTGCTTTCTTGGGTACAGGAACAATGGTGGACATCTTGAAGCATGTGGGGACAACAGACTGGGATAGGGGAGATTGAATATATCTGTAAACACTCCAGCCAGCTGGTCTGCGCATGCTCCGAGGACGTGGCTAGGGATGCTGTCTGGGCCGGCAGCCTTGCGAGGGTTAACATGCTCAAATATCTTACTTCGGCCACAGAGAAGGAGAACCCAGGTGTCATGTGGGGGTCAACAGAGAGGGGGGGTTCATACCGTCACCCACGGCAATGGCGTCTGATTGACTCAATGACCCAACATTCTCCTCACATTCCTTCTCAACCCAACATGTGCCGGTTTGCTCTTTCAATGCGTAAGTGTGACATTTTAAACTGACTGATAAGGTTGCATTCTATTCACTCTGATAGCAAGATCATTAAAGACTAGACTACCAGCATGGGCCCCGCAGGTACAACTGTCAGCTCGTCAATGTGTACAGACAGACAGTCAGCTAAAGAAGGGGTTCTTTTGAGTAGATAGATTTCAATTTTTTTGTCAATCATCTACACAAAATACTGTAATATCTAAGTGGAAGATAAGTAATATATATTTTTAAAGATGAATGAAAGATATAACACTAATATACCTGAAGTAGATAAGTATTCACCCCTGAGTCAATACATGTTAGAAACATCTTTGGCAGCGATTATAGCTGTGAGTCTTCTTGGGAAAGTCTCAACTGTTTTGTGCAATATTTGGCCATTATTCTTTTCAAAATTCGTCAAGTCTTGCCATAGATTTTGAAGCAAATTTAAGTAAAACTTCAACTGTAACTTGGCCGCTAACTTTGCAACTCCAGTGTAGATTTGGCTTTGTGTTGTAGGTTAATGTCCTGCTGAAAGGTGAATTCCTCTCCCAGTGTCTGGTGTAAAGCAGACTGAAGCAGGTTTTCCTCAATGATTTTGCCTGTGCTTAGCTCCATCCCTTTTCTTTTCATCCTGAAAAACTCCCCAGTCTTTGCCAATGTCATGCCTACCCATACTGTTCCATGATGCTGCCACCACCATGCTTGAAAATAAGGAGGCAGTTACTCAGTGACGTGCTGTTGGATTTGCTCCAAACATAAGGCTTTACATTTAGACCAAAATGTGTATTTCTTTCCCATGTTTCTTTTGTTGCAATATTACTTTAATACCATGTTGCATACATATGCATGTTTTCCGTATGGTTTTTATTTTATTTTTTACTTTGTCATTTAGGTCATTATTGTGTTGTTGATATATATATTCAATGTCTGTTTTGTTATTATTACTCATCTACCAATCACTGCCCTTCTTTGAGAGTTTTGAAAATATCCCTCGTCTTTGTAGTTGAATCTGTGCTTAATTCAATACTTGACTGAGCGACCTTACATACTATATGTTGTGTGTATTGGGGACAGAGGAAGGGGTAGTCATTCAAAAATCATGTCAACCCTTATTATCATGTTAATTAACCCTTATTTTACACAGAGGGAGTCCATATAACTTATTAGATGACTTGTTAAGCCACATTTTACTTCTGAACTGATTTAGGCTTGCCTTTGCAGAGAAGAATGGGAGAAACTCCCCAAATACAGGTGTGCCAAGCTTGTAGCATCATACTCAAGAAAACTTCAGGCTGTAATCGCTGCCAAAGGTGCTTCAACAAAGTCTTGAATAAAGGGTCAAAGTCAAGTGGTCTGAATACTTTCTGAATGCACTGTACATATGCCTAGGTTCCTCTCTCCACAGACTTTGAAGTCTTTCTTTCCAAGTGAAAGCCCGGTGCCAGCTCGGTCTGTGCTCGGCTGTGCTTTCGCCAACTTGTATAGTTTGAGGAGTTGGCATATACAGATCTGGGACACTGTGTGTAAGTGTATGAGAAAGTGTATCTGGTTCCAGTCCCACTGCTCTGGTCTGATTACCCCTCCCAACTTCTCCTCCCATACTAATTCTGCTCCTATCTCTCTGCTTTGTCCCACCACAGTATCCACTCTGAGTTGAATTGATCTTGTCTGCCTCTCCACAGATGTGATGACTGGTTTGATTACTCCGGCCTGACTCTCTCCCCAGGCTCCACGCTAGCTTTGATTGATCTAGTCTGTGACTCTCCCCGGGACGAGCTCTGGGTTTGATTGATCTATTCTGCCTCTCTCCAGGTTTTTTGGCTCTGGGTCTTATTGCCTTTGTCTTATGTGTCCCCAGGGTTGGCGAAGCACGTGGGAGCATGTCTACTGCTGGCTTCTACGTCTGAGGTGTATGGAGGTAAGACACACACACATACACGGTTTACCCAGCATGTAAAGTGTGTGCCAGGTCCATTTCACAAATTTCACAGGGCTTTACTAGACATGGCCAGAGCAGTGTAACACCATATTTCACAGGGCGTTAAGTGGTGAGGCAGCGTCTATTGTTGTTGTGGCAAGTTTAGTTCAAGCCACAGGTCAGAGAGATGTCTCTGGGGAGGTAAGATAATGTGTCTGGGCTGTGCTGTGTCTGGGCTGTGCTGCGCCTGCTGCCTGCTATATCAGCCCTGTCCATTCCTGGCCTGAGCCAGAGCAAGGTCAGCAGGGTAAACGGGTCTCCAGGCTACCTGGCTATCTCCACAAAAACCCTGAATACATACGCATGTACAGTTGAAGTCGGAAGTTTACGTACACTTAGGTTGGAGTCATTAAAACTCCTTTTTCAACCACTCCACAAATGTCTTGTTAACAAACTATAGTTTTGGAAAGTCGGTTAGGACATCTACTTTGTGCAAGACACAAGTCATTTTTCCAACAATTGTTTACAGACAGATTATTTCACTTATAATTCACTGTATCACAATTCCAGTGGGTCAGAAGTTTACATACACTAAGTTGACTGTGCCTAACAGCTTGGAAAATACCAGAAAATTATGTCATGGCTTTAGACGCTTCTGATAGGCTAATTTACCTGTGTACCTGTGGATGAATTTCAAGGTCTACCTTTAAACTCAGTGCCTCTTTGCTTGACATCATGGGACAATCAAAATAAATCAGCCAAGGCCTCAGAAAAAAACATTGTAGACCTCCACAAGTCTGGTTCATCCTTGGGAGCAATTTCCAAACGGCTGAAGGTACCACGTTCATCTGTACAAACTGTAGTACGCAAGTATAAACACCATGGGACCACGCAGCCATCATACCGCTCAGGAAGGAGACGCGTTCTGTCTCATAGAGATGAACGTACTTTGGTGTGAAAAGTGCAAATCAATCCCAGAACAGCATCAAAGGACCTTGTGAAGATGCTGGTGGAAACGGGTACAAAAGTATCTATATCCACAGTAAAACGAGTCCTATATCGACAAAACTATAAAATTATGTGGATATACTGAAGCAACATCTCAAGACATCAGTCAGGAAGTTAAAGCTTGGTCGCAAATGGGTCTTCCAAATGGACAATGACCCCAAGCAAACTTCCAAAGTTGTGGCAAAATGGCTTAAGGACAACAACGTCAAGGTATTGGAGTGGCCATCACAAAGCCCTGACCTCAATCCTATATAAAATGTGTGGGCAGAACTAAAAAAGCATGTGCGAGCAAGGAGGCCTACAAACCTGACTTTGTTACACCAGCTCTGTCAGGAGGAATGGGCCAAAATGAAGGCAATGCTACCAAATACTAATAGAGTAAGTGTCTAACCCACTGGGAATGTGATGAAAGAAATAAAAGCTGAAATACATAATTCTCTCTGCTATTATTCTGACATTTCACATTCTTAAAATTAATGTGGTGATCCTAACTGACCTAAAACAGGGAATTTTTACTTTAAATGTTAGGAATTGTGAAAAACTGAGTTTAAATGTATTTGGCTAAGGTGTATGTAAACTTCCGACTTCAACTGTACGCATGCATGAGCATACATACACAAAGGAAATGATTGATTTTGTCAATCCTCCGATGCACTCTCTCACTATATCCCCCTCCTCTCCCTCTCTGTCTACCTGACGGTGTTTCCCCAAGGATTTTTTTAGCAGCAGTGGCAGAGTTAGTGAGGGGTGGGTGATGGTCTCCCTGGGGCTACATCTACATTATACATATATACATTTAAAAAATCAAATAAAATCAAGTTTTATTGGTCACATACACATGGTTAGCAGATGTTATTGCGAGTGTATGCGAAATTCTTATGCTTCTAGATCCAACAGTGCAGCAGTATCTAACAGGTAATATAATCTAATACACACAATCTAGTAAAGGAATGAGATGAGAATATATAAGTATAAAATACATGGATGAGCAGTGACAGAGCGGCTGAGATGCAATAGACAGTGTAGCCTAGAGAGTTGACCACTTATTGCCAGAGCCTTCCGCCTGGCCCCTTACTGATCTCTAGGCTACAGTACGCTATGCCAGAGAGGAAGAGGTGAAGCAAGAAGGTCGACTCCGTCCAAAATCTGTCCTCGCAAAAATAGCAGACCAAGTGAGGAGTTTTTGTATGGGGTGCAATGAGTGTGTCAAATTTGGTCCGGATAAAAGTGAACTGCTATTTTGATAGGTGAAGCTTATTTGATCGAGTAGAAGTTTCATCATGCTTAGGTTGTTACGAGTGTACTGATATAAGTGTAAATCACGTCAAGGAGCTTTGATAAAAACGTACTGTAACGTTAACAGCAATGCTAATTTTAGTCATGGAGTTATGGTGACTGTGAATCCCCTTAAGACCCAGTTAAAGTTCGTCAACATGGCACTTTCTTATGCAAATTAACTTTGTTTGTTTTGTTGTCCTACCGTACAGTAACTTTAGCCACAGTAGTAACAGTAACTTTTAGTGACTGTACCCAGGAATGTTGAAGCTGTGTGGTTTTTTGCTTGCATGGTATTTCTTTGTAACTATGCACAGCTCCACTCGCCATGTCTCTGGATAAAGATAACAGTGCACTGAGGAACCAATTACTGTATTGCTTTTAAGATTATTTTAAGTGTGCATGTGTCTCTTTCTCTCTCTCTCTCTCTCTCGCTCTCTCTCTCTCTCTCTCTCTCTCTCTCTCTCTCTCTCTCTCTCTGTGTAAGCTCCGCCTTATCTCAGCTCACTGGTCACGATGGCAACACCCATCCGTAGCACGCGCTCCAGCAGGTGTATCTCACTGATCATCCCTAAAGCCAACACCTCATTTGGCCGCCTTTCGTTCCAGTACTCTGCTGCCTGTGACTGGAACGAATTGCAAAAATCGCTGAAGTTGGAGACTTTTATCTCCCTCACCAACTTCAAACATCAGCTATCTGAGCAGCTAACCGATCGCTGCAGCTGTACATAGTCTATTGGTAAATAGCCCACCCATTTTCACCTACCTCATCCCCATACTGTTTTTATTTATTTACTTTTCTGCTCTTTTGCACACCAATATCTCTACCTGTACATGACCATCTGATCATTTATCACTCCAGTGTTAATCTGCAAAATTGTAATTATTCGCCTACCTCCTCATGCCTTTTGCACACATTGTATATAGACTCCCCCTTTGTTTTCTACTGTGTTATTGACTTGTTAATTGTTTACTCCATGTGTAACTCTGTGTTGTCTGCTCACACTGCTATGCTTTATCTTGGCCAGGTCGCAGTTGTAAATGAGAACTTGTTCTCAACTAGCCTACCTGGTTAAATAAAGGTGAAATAAAAATAAAATAAAAGTATGCGCGTGTGTGTGTGAGAGAGACTCTCCAGAGGGACCTGAGCATAGTGTCTCTCTCTGTCCCTCATCGCTTAGATTTGGGCTACAGTTTGACACAAAAGCACATCAGTAAGACTGACCTAATTTACTGTAACGCACCCACAAACTCCCATTCATTTTCTCCCCCGAGTGGTCTGAGTGTGTGTTTTAGTTGGTCTGAGTGTGTGTTTTAGTTGGTCTGAGTGTGTGTTTTAGTTGGTCTGAGTGTGTGTTTTAGTTGGTCTGAGTGTGTGCTTTAGTTGGTCTGAGTGTGTGTTTTAGTTGGTCTGAGTGTGTGTTTTAGTTGGTCTGAGTGTGTGTTTTAGTTGGTCTGAGTGTGTGTTTTAGTTGGTCTGAGTGTGTGTTTTAGTTGGTCTGAGTGTGTGTTTTAGTTGGTCTGAGTGTGTGTTTTAGTTGGTCTGAGTGTGTGTTTTAGTTGGTCTGAGTGTGTGCTTTAGTTTGTTGACTTGTACTGAAAAAGGTTAGCTGTGTACACCGCACAGTATTGAGCTACACACACACTAAGTTTTTCTTGGTAAACCCTTCTCACTTAACTGTGTATGTGTGTGCCGTTTCTCACAAAATTACTATTTTCTCTAAGCATGGCCTTTAGTCGATGTACATTATTTAGTTTACTGTTTATGTGGAGTACATTACAGACGGTTGCAAGAATGATTTCATTTTACATCCTGAACAATGACTACTCATTGCCTGTGTAATGAATATGAGTGGATTCTGTTTCAGTGGAATTAGCATTATACAGAACAGGTGGCTATATTCTTGGTGACTTACCCCTGTCTGTCTGTCTGTCTGTCTGTCTGTCTGTCTGTCTGTCTGTCTGTCTTTCCCCCCGACTCAGACCCCGAGGTGCACCCCCAGAATGAGGAGTACTGGGGTCATGTGAACCCCATCGGCCCCCGGGCCTGCTATGACGAGGGCAAACGCGTCGCTGATACCATGTGCTATGCCTACCTGAAACAGGTACGGGAGACATACACGCATATCAAGTGCCAGTCAAAGATTTGGACACACCTACTCATTCCAGGGTTTTTCTTTATTTTTACTATTTTCTATATTGTAGAATAATGGTGAAGACATCAACACTATGAAAGAACACATATGGAATCATGTAGTAACCAAAACAGTGCTAAACAAATCAAAATATGTTTTATATTTGAGATTCTTCAAAGTAGCCACCCGATTGCCTTGACAGCTTTGCACACTCTTGGAATTCTCTCAACTAGCATTGAAGCATGGAATGCTTTTCCAACAGTCTTGAAGGAGTTCCCACATATGCTGAGCACTTGTTGGCTGCTTTTCCTTCACTCTGTGGTCCAACTCATCCCAAACCATGTCAGTTGGGTTGAGGTCGGTTGATTGTGGAGGCCAGGTCATCTGATGCAGCCCTCATCACCCTTGTTCTCGGTCAAATAGCCCTTACACAGCCCAGAGGTGTGTTGGGTCATTGTCCTGTTGGAAAAACAAATGATAGTTCCACTAAGCGCAAACTAAATGGGAAGGTGTATTGCTGCAGAATGCTGTGGTAGCCATGCTGGTTAAGTGTGCCTTGAATTCTAAATAAATCACTGACACAAGCAAAGCACCATCACACCTTCTCCCCCATGCTTCACGGTGGGAATTACACAATCTCAAATTTGGACTCAGACCCAAGGACAGATTTCCACCAGTCTAACATCCATTGCTCGTGTTTCTTGGCCCAAGCAAGTCTCTTCTTCTTGTTGGTGTCCTTTAGTAGTGGTTTCTTTGCAGCAATTCGACCATGAAGGCCTGATTCACGCAGTCTCCCTGGAATGAGTAGGTGTGTCCAAACTTTTGACTGGTACTGTATCTACAATACAAAATCCATGTGTGTAGTGCGAATGTTATCGTGTTTTCGTATGCATCAAATCAAATTGTATTTTTCACAGTGAAATGCTTACTTACAAGCCCTTAACCAACAATGCAGTTTTAAGAAAATACCCACCAAAAAAGTAAGAGACAAGAATAACAAATAATTATAGAGCAGCAGTAAATAACAATAGTGGGGCTATATACAGGGGGCACCGGTGTCGAGGTAATTGAGGTAATATGTACATGTAGGTAGAGTTATTTTAAGTGACTAAGCGAAAATAACAACAGAGGATCAGCAGCCTTCCAGAGGGAAGGGGGTGGAGGTGGGGGGGCAATGGTTCACTTGGTACATCTAAAGCCTTTTATTTTGGGGTGTTGCTATAGGCCACCAAGTGCTAACAGTTAGTATCTAAATAATATGTGTGAAATGCTTAGTGTATGTTTAGTGTATGTGATGAAAACAGAGAGGTCTACTTTCTTGGGGACCTGAATATTAAGTGGTTTTCATCAAGCTGTCCGCTCAAGAGGAAGCTTTTCACTGTAACCAGTGCCTGTAATCTGGTTCAGGTTATTAATCAACCTACCAGGGTGTTTACAAACACTACAGGAACAAGATCATCCACATGTATAGATGACATTTTTACTAATACCGTAGAACTTTGTTCTAAAGCTGTATCTGTACCCATTGGATGCAGTGATCACAATGTAGTGGCTATATCCAGGAAAGCCAAAGTTCCAACAGCCGGGCCTGAAATAGTGTATAAGAGATCATACAAAAGATATTGCTGTGACTCTCTATCTTTCTATCTGTCTCCCTCTATCTGCTTAATTAAAAGCTCTCTCTCCTTATTTAAACATGTTTTGTTTGTAGAATGGTATCCCCAGTCTATACTCCATTCTCATTCATGTGTTAGCCTGTGGCTGGTATTACTGTAGTTCCTTTACCAGCTGGTTCCTTTACCAGCTACTGCACACATCCCGCCTGCCCCTATCCAGGTTTTTGTGTGTGTGAGTGCTGGACGGCTTTCCCATGATTTGTTGTTGCATAAACTGTGCAGTAAACCACCCAGGCTATGAAATGTATGGTTATTTTGTAAATGCATTTGATGAATTGTGATGGAAGTGTATTGTACTATACATTGAGCTGACAGACCTACAGGAGGCAATCATTTTAAGTTATTTCCTTCTGCTTTTAAAGTTTTGTTTTTCCGCAGACAAAATTCTCTCCTTGCATGACTTCACCATCCACATTTTTGAGTGACATTCAGATGAGTTTGCGTCACTGTGTATGATTTGAGTTGGGGATGTCCCTGCAGAGCTATCTGAAGTGCTGGACAAATCGAAAAAGGGACAGGCACATTCTAGGATGAAAGGGCTGTAATAGACCCATCCTCCTCTACCATCCTCTCTGAGGGCAACTTCTCTCTTCTATTTCTTTGTCTTCCTATTCCTCCTTCCTCTCTCCCTCTTCATATTCCCCGTCCTCTTCCTCCTCCCTCTCTGTTTGTCACATCTCTGTCTCTCATCAGTTCTTTTAGTGTTAGCTCAGTCAGCCCTACCTCCATGAATGGAAGCTAACTCTAACACCGTAAACAGGCCGAATCAGCTGGAGGAAGTAGGGAAGAAGGGAGAAAGAGCGGGAAAGTGTAATCCAGAGAGGATAAGTCGATCTGAGGGCAGAGTGAGTGGACTAAACCAAACAGGTCACCGAGGCAGATCACTGAGGCCAGGAGAACAACACTGTGGAGATGAAAAGTCTCTCACACCACCAACCCTCATGAACTCAATCACACAAGGTTTGTGTGTGTGTAAGTGAAAGGGTGTGTAAAAGAGATGTGGTTGTGTGTTAGATGTATACTGACTGTGCTCCGTTGTCTGGGTGACTTGACACATACATCTACTATTTCCTCAATTTGATCCACATGTGCTATTTACGGTGTGATGGATGGACAGATGGACCCTCATTCTTACTCTGCTATTTGCACACCTTCTTTTAGATTAATAGATGAATATTCCACTTTCTCTCCCTCCTGGCTGACACCAGCTTTTGGCAATCTCATTCCATTGTTTGTTCTTGCCTTTCATCTCCGGCTGGTGGTATTTTTTATCTCAAAGAAAGAGCCCGTCTCTCATTAGGCAGCTGTCCATCATGGAGGTAGGTGGAATTTTAATATCGCAAATTGCATCTGTCAACCGACCCCCTTTCATTGAAATGCGTTGACATTTAAAACAAGTTGAGTATAGGTTGGGAAGAGGAGGGGGAGGCATGTTTCTCTACCTCCATACCACATAGTAGAGGATGATTTGCAAGACGCATGTCTCTGGGAGGTCGCCGGGTGGTCTCTATTGGTTAGATTAGGTGGTGGTTAAACTCTGACCAAACATTGAATAGGAGCAGTGTGTTTTTTTTATTGGTTGGACCCCTACCGTTTCAAGTACCGCTTTCAAATAATTGAACCGATGTCGGTCAATTAGTTGATTAAAAACCGAAAAATAACCATGCACTAGCATGCATAAAAAGTATTTTCAGGCAACAGAAATGATGAACAGAAAAACAAAGATTTTTTATGTTAGACGTGACACTAAACCTATAATGTTAGCCAGCTAACTAGCTAGGTAGAGTGGCTAGCTAGCTGATCTGTTACATGTACGTGCTAACGTATCATCACGCAGGATACGTTGTGTCGAGCCTGGTGGAATGCTAATGCACTTCAACCAATGAAAATGTGTGGTGAGCCAGGCCGACCTCTGCCACGGTGAGCTATTTCTTTCTTTTTTTCCTGTAAGCTCCAATCACATTCTCTAGAGATAAATCAGATCTAGCCCAAACTGTGCGATGGTTTAGGAAGTTGTACCCTTGCGCTTCTACTTGTCTGGTCTGTGTGGGGCAGACACGGAGAGGGAGAGAAATGTAGTGGAGTTATTCTAATCAAAAGGAGACTTACATTTCTTAAAAACAAGTAAACTTTATTATTTAATTACAGCGGTAATGGAGCTTGTCAACGACCCTCCTGTAGGTGATTAGTTGAGAGCCCAATGAGCGGTTTTGAGCCACAGCATTTAATAGTAAAGTCCATCCTCCTGGATGTTCATGACAAACAACAGATGTATGGGTCACAAGGGTAAGATTCATATGAAAGATACTAATAATGCACAGCAAACAGTATCTGCTGTAAAGACTGTTCTCATTGTGTAGAAACCAGGGTCTGACCCCCTACTCCATACTGGAGCCATCTCCACCCTGGTACCTCTGTACAGAAACACCAATTCATGCTATGGAATGCGGTCTTGTTAGGTTAATCAACCAAAGACATCGTAAATCTTCTGTCAGCATTACATCTTCCAGAGGCCCATTCTCAGAAAAATACACAGATGAGTGTTTAAGAACCCCCCCCCCCCCCTCTTCTGTTGTATAAAATAACCATTTGATGCAATAATAATGACAGTATTTATAGAAATCTTATAATTTTGCTCTCACAGAAAAAACAGAAGCTGTGCAGTAGGGATGGATAGAGAGCAGTTGCTTTGAATCAAACATGATTTATTTTAAACATTTATTGTATGTGATGTGTGATATAAAGGGAGAGTATCCGTAAGGGGTTTGCGTGCTAATTAATCAGAGTTAATTTGTTGGATGTATTTTATTTATTTACAGAATGTCCTTAATAATGTTTTTTTCTCTATACCCGTCAACTAGTAATGCTTTCAATTGCCTGGTGTTGTTTTTCACCTCCTTGTTTTACATGCTTGAATAAATATGCACATAAACCCTGAAACTAAACCCCCTTTCTCACCACCTCCTCTCTTTTTTTCTCTCTTCCCTCATATCCTGCCATCATATTATAAATGCTGTGGGTGGTTTATAAGCAATCTGTATCACTATCCATATGCTATTCATGTCTACAGGCCTCTCATACACTCACACAGACGCACACACACATCGCCACTGATATCCAGCCTTCAATAAACTGAATGAAATCACATGGTGACAGACATGCTGCTATCCAGACCCCCCTCTGGCCTGTCAGATTGTCTTACCATCAGTCCACATCACACCCAGCTGAGCCTCTCTCCTCTTCCCTTCTCTCCTCTTCTCTCCTCTTTACTTCTCTCCTCTTCCCTTCTCTACTCTCCTCTTCCCTTCTCTCCTCTCCTCTTCCCTTCTCTACTCTCCTCTTCCCTTCTCTTCTCTTCTCTCCTCTTCCCTTCTCTACTCTCCTCTTCCCTTCTCTCCTCTTCTTTCCTCTCCTCTTCCCTTCTCTACTCTCCTCTTCCCTTCTCTTCTCTCCTCTTCCATTCTCTACTCTCCTCTTCCCTTCTCTTTCCTCTTCCCTTCTCTACTCTCCTCTTCCCTTCTCTTCTCTCCTCTTCCCTTCTCTACTCTCCTCTTCCCTTCTTTCCTCTCCTCTTCCCTTCTCTACTCTCCTCTTCCCTTCTCTTCTCTCCTCTTCCCTTCTCTACTCTCCTCTTCCCTTCTCTTTCCTCTCCTCTTCCCTTCTCTACTCTCCTCTTCCCTTCTCTTCTCTCCTCTTCCCTTCTTTCCTCTCCTCTTCCCTTCTTTCCTCTCCTCTTCCCTTCTCTTCTCTCCCCTTCCCTTCTCTACTCTCCTCTTCCCTTCTCTTCTCTCCTCTTCCCTTCTCTACTCTCCCCTTCCCTTCTCTACTCTCCTCTTCCCTTCTGTTCTCTCCTCTTCCCTTCTTTCCTCTCCTCTTCCCTTCTGTTCTCTCCTCTTCCCTTCTTTCCTCTCCTCTTCCCTTCTCTTCTCTCCCCTTCCCTTCTCTACTCTCCTCTTCCCTTCTGTTCTCTCCTCTAATCTACTATCTTGAAAAACATGACATTTTATATTTTTTACTTTCTTTCTCTGCCCACTCTGACCTCCTTTCCTCTTTGTCAGATCTGGAATCATCTTTTCCACTCTGTCCCTCATCCCCTCTCCTAAACTCCTCCCACTTCCATTCCTCTCTATTCCTCCCCCTGTCTCTTTCCTGCCCACCTCTTTATTTCCTGTCTGTATATACAGCCTGTAGTCTGTCTGTGTGGTGTTTTCACATACTTTTACTGTCTGGGCTCACAATCATTACTCTGCATATAGAGGCAATCAGGCAAACAAACAGCGAGGTAAATAGACCGCCAATAAAAAAGCCAAGAAGCCTTCACTCATTCCCCATCACTGCCAAACACTGTGCATTGTGATAAATGACAGATTGTGCTCTTATTGTTCTTTTATCGTTGTAGTTCTCTATGAATATTCTCTCAATGTTGCCCCTTCATTTTCGTTCCTCAGATGTGAGCACCGGTACATTGGGGTCGGGGTGTGTGTTTTCGCTCTGTGTGGGCTGGTATTAAAACTCTGTAGTTACCTCAGACCTTATCGCTGTTACCACCGTGACAGGGTTTTGCCCGTGTGTGTACACACTGCACCACTTCAGACTACAGGTTCTAAAAGCTGTGGAACAAAACAAACTTTAACAGAAGTGAATCGAAATATTTTCATCCATGTCATGACCCCATCCACTCCTCTCTTTCTATTTCTCTGAGAGAATGAAGTATTCTCTCCTCCCCCTAGAGAAAAAACGTATCTCTCTCTATGCCTTGTGCTGTGATGGTGAAACCCAGGGCAGAGTTGACCCTGACAGACCCTTAGAGTCACTGGGAAAGAAAGGCTTTTAGGCCACAGCATGACAGGCACCTCTATCAGACAATTTTTCCATCTGTTTTGGTACTCTGTGTTTTTTCTTGGTACTCTGTGTTTTTTCTTGGTACTCTGTGTTCCTAGTCTCCTCTCTCTAGTTGTGTCAAAGGGAATTGTTCTGCGCCTTTCGCCTGGCTTTGTACACTGTAAATACACAGGGTAGAGACCGCAAGCAGCAATCACACAGACGACAGGCACAGAGGAACTAAAAATAGTGCTTATCAATCAAATACAGGAACTATACTATAAAGACAGCAGGAGCAACTAAACTCAGCAAAAAAAGAAACGTCCTCTCACTGTCAACTACGTTTATTTTCAGCAAACTTAACATGTGTAAATATTTGGATGAACATAACAAGATTCAACAAGTGAGACATAAACTGAACAAGTTCCACAGACATGTGACTAACAGAAATTGAATAATGTGTCCCTGAACAAAGGGGGGTCAAAATCAAAAGTAACAGTCAGTATCTGGTGTGGCCACCAGCTGCATTAAGTACTGCAGTGCATCTCCTCCGCTCATTCCTTCGACGATAAACGTGAATCCGACCATCACCCCTGTAGAGACAAAACCGCGACTAGTCAGTGAAGAGCACTTTTTGCCAGTCCTCTCTGGTCCAGCGACGGTGGGTTTGTGCCCATAGGCGACATTGTTGCCGGTGATGTCTGGTGAGGACCTGCCGTACAACAGGCCTACAAGCCCTCAGTCCAGCCTCTCTCAGCCTATTGCAGACAGTCTGAGCACTGATGGAGGCTTTGTGCATTCCTGGTGTAACTCGGGCAGTTGTTGTTGCCGTCCTGTACCTGTCCCGCAGGTGTGATGTTTGGATGTACTGATCCTGTGCAGGTGTTGTTCCACGTGGTCTGCCACTGTGAGGACGATCAGCTGTCCATCCTGTCTCCCTGTAGCGCTGTCTTAGGCGTCTCACAGTACGGACATTTCAATTTATTGCCCTGGCCACATCTGCAGTCCTCATGACTCCTTGCAGCATGCCTAAGGCACGTTCACGCAGATGAGCAGGGTCCGTATCTTTGAAAGACAGGGTCTTGAAAAAGGGAAGCTTCTTTTTTTATTGAGTTTAGATTTGAAATTTAATTGTGTTGATTTTATCAGCACGTAAAGCCCAGCTCTACCCAACCGTTTTACAAATGAAGGAGGGAAAACACTCCATATAAAGTATGATGTATCACAAAGCGTTCTCCCCACCACTGTTTCGGTAAAAAGCTGAGGGATGGTGCTGGAGAAATGTATCCACACTCAAATTCATAGACCGTTATGGATGCAAGGACTGACCATCCATGATTTCAAAATGATAGTTTTAACCATGTTTTGAGGATAAACAGTGTTTTCTTACATTTTATTGGTTTGCTTACTTTGGAGTAAAACAAGCTTATATTTTGGGTTCTGATTGTCACGCCCTGACCTTGGAGATCCTTTTTTACAGTATATCACAAAAGTGAGTACACCCCTCACATTTTTGTAAATATTTGAGTATATCATTTCATGTGACAACACTGAAGAAATGACACTTTGCTACAATGTAAAGTAGTGAGTGTACAGCTTGTATAACAGTGTAAATTTGCTGTCCCCTCAAAATACCTCAACACACAGCCATTAATGTCTAAACCGCTGGCCACACAAGTGAGAACACCCCTAAGTGAAAATGTCAAAATCGGGCCCAATTAGCCATTTTCCCTCCCCGGTGTCATGTGACTCATTAGTGTTACAAGGTCTCAGGTGTGAATGGGGAGCAGGTGTGTTAAATTTTGTGTCATCGCTCTCACACTCCCTCATACTGACTGGTCACTGGAAGTTCAACATGGTACCTCATGGCAAAGAACTCTCTGAGGATCTGAAAAACATAATTGTTGCTCTATATAAAGATGGTCTGGGCTATAAGAAGATTGCCAAGACCCTGAAACTGAGCTGCAGCACGTTGGCCAAGACCATACAGCAGTTTAACTGGACAGGTTCCACTCAGAACAGGCCCCGCCATGGTCGACCAAAGAAGTTATGTCCTGTGGTCTGATGAGACCAAGATAAACTTATTTGGTTCAGATGGTGTCAAGCGTGTGTGGCGGTATCCAGGTGAGGAGTACAAAGACAAGTGTGTCTTGCCTACAGTCAAGCATGGTGGTGGGAGTGTCATGTTCTGGGGCTGCATGAGTGCTGCCGGCACTGGGGAGTTACAGTTCATTGAGGGAACCATAAATGCTAACGTACTGGGACATCCTCTCTCTCCAAGATCGCATAGCAGTTCAGACGTCTTTTGTCCTCGTCTTGTCGTGTCCTGTATATATATATATATTTACAACTTTTTTCACATACATTTTATTTTTCATCAACTCATCTTCTAAACACTCTCCTGCAACCAGCCTCACCAATTTATATTTATAAAAAAGTATTATTTACCTCAGATCTGTAATCCTCCAAGAAGCTAGCCAGAAACTCCAAGAAGCTAGCCAGAAACTAGCCAGAAGCTAGCCAGGAGCTAGCCCAGAAGCTAATCCAGAAGCTAGTTAGCTTCTTTACTGGCAAATCATTAGTATTCAGCTAACCACGGTTTGTGGTCATCAGCTATCCTTTAGCTCGAAATTCTATCGAAAATCTATCGCCAGTTTTGTACGGCGCAGCGCGGCTCGGAACGGAACATACCGGACCAATTTTTCTCTCCATGTCCCTGGATTTCAACTGCTCTCTGGACATTCATACCCGGATCTCACAGCTAGCTAGCTGCTATCCGTGTGACAGTCGGATTTCGTCGATTCCGGAGCAAACATCGATTGTTCCGGTGCTAGCCAGCTCCGTCAATCACTCCTGAGTTCCATCATTCACTCCTGGGCTGCAGTCACCTATCCGGACCCGTTTCACTGCCTACGCGGAGCCCCACCAGGCCTTCACAACTGGACTGCCGACGTTATCTACCTGAATGAGATCCGGCTGGCTCCTCTGTCGCGACGTTACCTGAACGCCCATCTGCGGCCCGCTAACCGTTAGCTGTCTTACCGGCTGCTATCTGAATAGACAATCGGACAATTTATTTATTTTTATTATTATTATGTTTTCTTCTCGGGCCTCTATAACTATATCTATTGTTCTTATTTTTGTTGTTGTTGTGTGATTTGGATTAATCCCCTCTACCACACGGAACCCCACTAATCTACTGACCGAACGCAAGAGGTGGCTAACAACAGACTCCATCCTATGCTAGCTTGCTACCGGTTGGCCTGGCTAGCTGTCTAAATCGCCGTGACCCTCAACCAACCTCTCCACTCACTGGACCCTTTTGATCACTCGACTAAGCATGCCTCTCCTTAATGTCAATATGTCTTGTCCATTGCTGTTCTGGTTAGTGTTTATTGGCTTATTTCACTGTAGAGCCTCTAGTCCTGCTCACTATACCTTATCCAACCTATTAGTTCCACCACCCACACATGCAATGACATCTCCTGGTCTCAATGATGTTTCTAGAGACAATATCTCTCTCTTCATCACTCAATACCTAGGTTTACCTCCACTGTATTCACATCCTACCTTACCTTTGTCTGTACATTATACCTTGATGCTATTTTATCGCCCCCAGAAACCTCCTTTTACTCTCTGTTCCAGACGTTCTAGACGACCAATTCTTATTGCTTTTAGCCGCACCCTTATTCTACTCCTCCTATGTTCCTCTGGCGATGTAGAGGTGAATCCAGGCCCTGCAGTGCCTAGCTCCACTCCTATTCCCCAGGCGCTCTCTTTTGACGACTTCTGTAACCGTAATAGCCTTGGTTTCATGCATGTTAACATTAGAAGCCTCCTCCCTAAGTTTGTTCTTTTCACTGCTTTAGCACACTCTGCCAACCCGGATGTTCTAGCTGTGTCTGAATCCTGGCTTAGGAAGACCACCTAAAATTCTGACATTTTAATTCCAAACTACAACATTTTCAGACAAGATAGAACTGCCAAAGGGGGCGGTGTTGCAATCTACTGCAAAGATAGCCTGCAGAGTTCTGTCCTACTATCCAGGTCTGTACCCAAACAATTTGAACTTCTACTTTTAAAAATCCACCTCTCTAAAAACAAGTCTCTCACTGTTGCCGCCTGCTATAGACCACCCTCTGCCCCCAGCTGTGCTCTGGACACCATATGTGAACTGATTGCCCCCCATCTATCTTCAGAGCTCGTGCTGCTAGGCGACCTAAACTGGAACATGCTTAACACCCCAGCCATCCTACAATCTAAACTTGATGCCCTCAATCTCACACAAATTATCAATGAACCTACCAGGTACCTCCCCAAAGCCTTAAACACGGGCACCCTCATAGATATCATCCTAACCAACTTCCCCTCTAAATACACCTCTGCTGTCTTCAACCAAGATCTCAGCGATCACTGCCTCATTGCCTGCATCCGTAATGGGTCAGCGGTCAAACAACCTCCTCTCATCACTGTAAAACGCTCCCTGAAACACTTCAGCGAGCAGGCCTTTCTAATCGACCTGGCCGGGGTATCCTGGAAGGATATTGACCTCATCCCGTCAGTAGAGGATGCCTGGATATTTTTTTAAAATGCCTTCCTAACCATCTTAAATAAACATGCCCCATTCAAGAAATTTAGAACCAGGAACAGATATAGCCCTTGGTTCTCCCCAGACCTGACTGCCCTTAACCAACACAAAAACATCCTATGGCGTTCTGCATTAGCATCGAACAGCCCCCGTGATATGCAGCTGTTCAGGGAAGCTAGAAACCATTATACACAGGCAGTTAGAAAAGCCAAGGCTAGCTTTTTCAAGCAGAAATTTGCTTCTTGTAACACTAACTCAAAAAAGTTCTGGGACACTGTAAAGTCCATGGAGAATAAGAACACCTCCTCCCAGCTGCCCACTGCACTGAAGATAGGAAACACTGTCACCACTGATAAATCCACCATAATTGAAAATTTCAATAAGCATTTTTCTACTGCTGGCCATGCTTTCCACCTGGCTACTCCTACCCCTGTCAACAGCACTGCACCCCCAACAGCAACTCGCCCAAGCCTTCCCCATTTCTCCTTCTCCCAAATCCATTCAACTGATGTTCTGAAAGAGCTGCAAAATCTGGACCCCTACAAATCAGCCGGGCTAGACAATCTGGACCCTTTCTTTCTAAAATTATCTGCCGAAATTGTTGCCACCCCTATTACTAGCCTGTTCAACCTCTCTTTCGTGTCGTCTGAGATTCCCAAAGATTGGAAAGCAGCTGCGGTCATCCCCCTCTTCAAAGGGGGGGACACTCTTGACCCAAACTGCTACAGACCTATATCTATCCTACCATGCCTTTCTAAGGTCTTCGAAAGCCAAGTCAACAAACAGATTACCGACCATTTTGAATCTCACCATACCTTCTCTGCTATGCAATCTGGTTTCAGAGCTGGTCATGGGTGCACCTCAGCCACGCTCAAGGTCCTAAACGATATCTTAACCGCCATCGATAAGAAACATTACTGTGCAGCCGTATTCATTGATCTGGCCAAGGCTTTCGACTCTGTCAATCACCACATCCTCATCGGCAGACTCAACAGCCTTGGTTTCTCAAATGATTGCCTCGCCTGGTTCACCAACTACTTCTCTGATAGAGTTCAGTGTGTCAAATCGGAGGGTCTGTTGTCCGGACCTCTGGCAGTCTCTATGGGGGTGCCACAGGGTTCAATTCTTGGACCGACTCTCTTCTCTGTATACATCAATGTGGTCGCTCTTGCTGCTGGTAAGTCTCTGATCCACCTCTACGCAGACGACACCATTCTGTATACTTCCGGCCCTTCTTTGGACACTGTGTTAACAACCCTCCAGGCAAGCTTCAATGCCATACAACTCTCCTTCCGTGGCCTCCAATTGCTCTTAAATACAAGTAAAACTAAATGCATGCTCTTCAACCGATCGCTACCTGCACCTGCCCGCCTGTCCAACATCACTACTCTGGACGGCTCTGACTACGTCAGAGTACGTGAATACGTGGACAATACGTGGACAACGTGGATACGTGGACAATACGTGGACAACGTGAATACGTGGACAACTACAAATACTTAGGTGTCTGGTTAGACTGTAAACTCTCCTTCCAGACCCATATCAAACATCTCCAATCCAAAGTTAAATCTAGAATTGGCTTCCTATTTCGCAACAAAGCATCCTTCACTCATGCTGCCAAACATACCCTTGTAAAACTGACCATCCTACCAATCCTCGACTTTGGCGATGTAATTTACAAAATAGCCTCCAATACCCTACTCAACAAATTGGATGCAGTCTATCACAGTGCAATCCGTTTTGTCACCAAAGCCCCATATACTACCCACCATTGCGACCTGTACGCTCTCGTTGGCTGGCCCTCGCTTCATACTCGTCGCCAAACCCACTGGCTCCATGTCATCTACAAGACCCTGCTAGGTAAAGTTCCCCCTTATCTCAGCTCGCTGGTCACCATAGCATCTCCCACCTGTAGCACACGCTCCAGCAAGTATATCTCTCTAGTCACCCCCAAAACCAATTCTTTCTTTGGCCGCCTCTCTTTCCAGTTCTCTGCTGCCAATGACTGGAACGAACTACAAAAATCTCTGAAACTGGAAACACTTATCTCCCTCACTAGCTTTAAGCACCAACTGTCAGAGCAGCTCGCAGATTACTGCACCTGTACTTAGCCCACCTATAATTTAGCCCTATCAACTACCTCTTTCCCAACTGTATTTAATTTATTTATTTATTTTGCTCCTTTGCACCCCATTATTTTTATTTCTACTTTGCACATTCTTCCATTGCAAAACTACCATTCCAGTGTTTTACTTGCTATATTGTATTTACCTTGCCACCAAGGCCTTTTTTGCCTTTACCTCCCTTCTCACCTCATTTGCTCACATTGTATATAGACTTGTTTATACTTTATTATTGACTGTATGTTTGTTTTACTCCATGTGTAACTCTGTGTTGTTGTATCTGTCGAACTGCTTTGCTTTATCTTGGCCAGGTCGCAATTGTAAATGAGAACTTGTTCTCAACTTGCCTACCTGGTTAAATAAAGGTAAAATAAAATAAAATAAAAATAAATAAATAAATACTGAAGCAGAGCATGATCCCCTCCCTTCGGAGACTGGGTCGCGGGGCAGTATTCCAACATGATAACGACCCCAAACACACCTCCAAGACGACCACTGCCTTGCTATAGAAGCTGAGGGTAAAGGTGATAGACTGGCCAAGCATGTCTCCAGACCTAAACCCTATTGAGCATCTGTGGGGCATCCCCAAACGGAAGGTGGAGGAGTGCAAGGTCTCTAACATCCACCAGCTCTGTGATGTTGTCATGGAGGAGTGGAAGAGGACTCCAGTGGCAACCTGTGAAGCTCTGGTGAACTCCATGCCCAAGAGGGTTAAGGCAGTGCTGGAAAATGATGGTGGCCACACAAAATATTGACACCTTGGGCCCAATTTGGACATTTTCACTTACGGGTGTACTCACTTTTGTTGCCAGCGGTTTAGACATTAATGGCTGTGTGATGAGGTATTTTGAGGGGACAGCAAATTTACACTGTTATACAAAGCTGTACACTCACTACATTACATTGTAGCAAAGTGTCATTTCTTCAGTGTTGTCACATGAAAAGATATACTCAAATATTTACAAAAATGTGAGGGGTGTACTCACTTTTGTGATATACTGTGTCTCTATTTTGGTTTCGTCAGGGCGTGAGTTGGGGTGGGCATTCTATGTTTTGTGTTTCTATGATTTTCTATTTCTAGGTTTTGGCCGGGTATGGTTCTCAATAAGGGACAACTGTCTATTGTTGTCTCTGATTGGGAACCATACTTGGGTACCCTTTTTCCCACCTGTGTTTGTGGGAAGTTAACTTTGTTAACATAGCCTTAAGCTTCATGGTTTATTTTGTATTGTTTTGTCGGCGTCACCCAAATAAAAAGGGAATATGTACGCTCACCACGCTACACCTTGGTCCAGTTCTTTCAACAGCCGTGACACTGATGAGGTATAACTGTTGATCTAAGCTCATAAGTTATGTTCTTCAAAAATCAATGGGTACATATCATTTATAAGTCCAAATATGTGTGTATTTGTATTAAGGATCCCCATTTGCTGATGCAAAGGCAGCAGCTACTCTTCCTGGGGTTCAACAACTTAAGGCAGTTATATACACAATTTAAAATGTTACATGACATTACATTTCATAACACGTTACCCAATGTATTTAGTGTGTTCCCTCAGGCAACTACTCCACTATCACATATTTACAATACAACATCCATGTGTACATGTGTGTGTGTGTCGTATGTGTATGTGTGTGCTGTTCCATAATTGCTAAATCTGATTCTACTGCTTGCATCAGTTACCTGATGTGGAATAGTTCCATGTAGCCATGGCTCTATGTAGTACTGTGCACCTCCCATAGTCTGTTCTTGACTTGGGGACTGGGATGAGAACTTTGGTGGCATGTATTGTGGGGTATGTATGGGTGTCCGAGCTGTGTGCTAGCAGTTAAACAGACACCTCAGTGCATTCAGCATGTCAACACTTCTTACAAAAACAAGTAGCGATGAAGTCAATCTCTCCCCCATTATGAGCCATGAGAGATTTACATGCATATTATTAATGTTAGCTCTTTGTGTACATTTAAGGGCTATCCGACCACACGACTGAACAGAAGTCCAGGTGCGACAAAACTAGAGCCTGTAGGACCTGCCTTGTTGATAGTGTTGTTAAAAATGCAGAACAGCGCTTTATTATGGACAGACTTCTCCCCATCTTAGCTACTGTTGTATCAACATGTTTTGACCATGACAGTTTACAATCCAGGGTTACTCCAAGCAGTTTAGTCACCTCAACTTGCTCGATTTCACATTATTTGTTACAAGTTGAAGTTTAGGGTTTGGTGAATGATTTGTCCCAAATACAATTATTTTAGTTTTTGAAATATTTGTCTTATTCCACCCATTCTGAAACGAACTGCAGCTCTTTGTTAAGTGTTGCAGTCATTTCACTTTCTGTGGTAGCTGACGTATATAGTGTTGAGTCATCCGCATACAGTGCCTTGCGAAAGTATTCAGCCCCCTTGAACTTTGCGACCTTTTGCCACATTTCAGGCTTCAAACATAAAGATATAAAACTGTATTTTTTTGTGAAGAATCAACAACAAGTGGGACACAATCATGAAGTGGAACGACATTTATTGGATATTTCAAACTTTTTTAACAAATCAAAAACTGAAAAATTGGGCGTGCAAAATTATTCAGCCCCCTTAAGTTAATACTTTGTAGCGCCACCTTTTGCTGCGATTACAGCTGTAAGTCGCTTGGGGTATGTCTCTATCAGTTTTGCACATCGAGAGACTGACATTTTTTCCCATTCCTCCTTGCAAAACAGCTCGAGCTCAGTGAGGTTGGATGGAGAGTATTTGTGAACAGCAGTTTTCAGTTCTTTCCACAGATTCTCGATTGGATTCAGGTCTGGACTTTGACTTGGCCATTCTAACACCTGGATATGTTTATTTTTGAACCATTCCATTGTAGATTTTGCTTTATGTTTTGGATCATTGTCTTGTTGGAAGACAAATCTCCGTCCCAGTCTCAGGTCTTTTGCAGACTCCATCAGGTTTTCTTCCAGAATGGTCCTGTATTTGGCTCCATCCATCTTCCCATCAATTTTAACCATCTTCCCTGTCCCTGCTGAAGAAAAGCAGGCCCAAACCATGATGCTGCCACCACCATGTTTGACAGTGGGGATGGTGTGTTCAGGGTGATGAGCTGTGTTGCTTTTAGGCCAAACATAACGTTTTGCATTGTTGCCAAAAAGTTCAATTTTGGTTTCATCTGACCAGAGCACCTTCTTCCACATGTTTGGTGTGTCTCCCAGGTGGCTTGGGGCAAACTTTGAACGACACTTTTTATGGATATCTTTAAGAAATGGCTTTCTTCTTGCCACTCTTCCATAAAGGCCAGATTTGTGCAATATACGACTGATTGTTGTCCTATGGACAGAGTCTCCCACCTCAGCTGTAGATCTCTGCAGTTCATCCAGAGTGATCATGGGCCTCTTGGCTGCATCTCTGATCAGTCTTCTCCTTGTATGAGCTGAAAGTTTAGAGGGACGGCCAGGTCTTGGTAGATTTGCAGTGGTCTGATACTCCTTCCATTTCAATATTATCGCTTGCACAGTGCTCCTTGGGATGTTTAAAGCTTGGGAAATCTTTTTGTATCCAAATCCGGCTTAAAACTTCTTCACAACAGTATCTCGGACCTGCCTGGTGTGTTCCTTGTTCTTCATGATGCTCTCTGCGCTTTTAACGGACCTCTGAGACTATCACAGTGCAGGTGCATTTATACGGAGACTTGATTACACACAGGTGGATTGTATTTATCATCATTAGTCATTTAGGTCAACATTGGATCATTCAGAGATCCTCACTGAACTTCTGGAGAGAGTTTGCTGCACTGAAAGTAAAGGGGCTGAATAATTTTGCACGCCCAATTTTTCAGTTTTTGATTTGTTAAAAAAGTTTGAAATATCCAATAAATGTCGTTCCACTTCATGATTGTGTCCCACTTGTTGTTTATGTTTGAAGCCTGAAATGTGGCAAAAGGTCACAAAGTTCAAGGGGGCCGAATACTTTCGCAAGGCACTGTACATAGACACACTGGCTTTACTCAAGGCCAGTGGCATATCATTAGTAAAGACTGAAAAAAGTAAGGGGCCTAGAACGCTGCCCTGGGGAATTGCTGATTCTACCTGGATTATATTGGAGAGGCTTCCATTAAAGAACACCCTCTGTGTTCTGTTAGACAGGTAACTCTTTATCCATAATATAGCAGGGGGTGTAAAGCCATAACACATACTTTTTTTCCATCAGCAGACTATGATTGATAATGTCAAAAGCAGCACTCAAATCTACCAAAACAGCCCCCACAAACCTTTTTATCATCAATTTCTCTCAGCCAACCATCAGTCATTTGTGTAAGTGCCGTGCTTGTTGAATATCCTTCCCTATAAGTGTGCTGAAAGTCTGTTGTCAATTTCTTTACAGTAAAATAGCATTGTATCTGGTCAAACACCATTTTTCCCAAAAGTTTACTAAGGGTTGGTAACAGGCTGATTGTTCGACTATTTGAGCCAGTAAAGGGGCTTTACTATTTTGGCATAGTGAAATGACTTTTGCTTCCCTCCAGGCCTGAGGACTCATGGTCTCTAGTAGGCTTAGATTGAAGATTTGGGAAATAGGAGTGGCAATATCGTCCACTATTATCCTCAGTAATTTCCCATCCATGTTGTCATACTTGGCTTGTCATTGTTGATAGAAAACAATATTTTTTTTCACCTCTTCCACACTCACTTTACATAATTCAAAATGACAACGCTTGTCAATGCTTAGCAACTGCAGATTTCCCCTTTAAGTAATTACCCAGCTATTTGTAGATATTGTAAGAATTTAGCTCAGGTGAAAGGGTCACGTTTCGACCAAGGTGTCATGACTGTCTCCTCAGCGCCTTGAGGGCTTTTCCTTTGTTTTGTAACCCGCTTGACTAGCGCTGGGATTATTCACTAAGTAAATCATCACTGTTCATCCTTTAATCCTGTGAGTCTCCCTGATGCCTTGGGTCCTCTTTTGTTATTAAGAATGGACTATCTTAATAGCGCTTTCTTTGCTTCCATTATACCCCTGTGTGTGTGTGCGTGTGCGCGTGCGTGCGTCATAAAGGATACTTGTAATTATGAGGAAGATTAGGAATCACCCAGGGCGTTCCTCTAACACAGAGCAGAACACAATTATCTCCCTCATCTATTGTGTTGAGAGATAAAGAGCCCTCCGCAACCAGGGCATACACTTTCTCTAAGGCACCTCTCTACATGACTCTTTCTGACTTCAAGGTCTCATTATACCCTATTAACAGCCGTGTGAATGAACACACACCCTACCATGCTTTATTTTATTTTTTACCCAACTTATTTAGCGCTTGCCCCTCCTATTTCAGCTGTTTTCCTTTCCAGGAAGTCCACTCCATCACTCTGTCCTTATTATGTCCTTGTTTACCATATATATTAACAGTCTGTTCTACATCTTCAAGATAGCCTGTTTTATAAGGTCTTCATGTTTTTATTCATGTTTTAACACTAAAAATAGGACTCATTGAAGTTGTCGCTTTGGAGATGAAAAGGGGGGCGACTGTCCTTGTTATAAAGGTGATGTAACCAGGCATAATTGATAGCCTATGTGCGTTTTTGGTCATGTATGCATCTTGCGTGTGTTGTGTGGCCTTGTGTTTGAGTGGTTTTATACTGTTTTTAATTGTGTAATCAGAAAATATATATATTTAGTTAGTGTATCGTGTAAGTTCAGTCTGTGGTGGTGATAACGATGTGTGTGGATCTGGTTTGTTTTCTCCATAGGACACATACAGTGGGGAGAAGTATTGGATACACTGCCGATTGTGCAGGTTTTCCCTACTTACAAAGCATGTACAGGTCTGTAATTTTTGTCATAGGTATACTTCAACTGTGCGAGACGGAATCTAAAACAAAAATCAAGAAAATCATATTGTATGATTTTTAAGTAATTAATTTGCATTTGACGATTGGTCGATGTCAGAGAAGCCGGCTTCGAGGGCATTATCACTTTTATACAACAGGTTACCAAAATATTCAAATAATGATTGACATATTTTCATTAAAAACATTATTTGGATTAATTTATTCATACCAAACTCAGCAACAACAAAAAAAATCCTCTCACTGTCAACTGCGTTTATTTTCAGCAAACTTAACATGTGTAAATATTTGTATGAACATAAGATTCATCAACTGAGACATAAACTGAACAAGTTCCACAGACATGTGACTAACAGAAATTTAATAATGTGTCCCTGAACAAAGGGGGGTAAAAATGTAACCGTCAGTATCTGGTATCTGGTGTGGCCACCAGCTGCATTAAGTACTGCAGTGCATCTCCTCCTCATGGACTGCACCAGATTTGCCAGATCTTGCTGAGAGATGTTACCCCACTCTTCCACCAAGGCACCTGCATGTTCCCGGACATTTCTTGGGGGAATGACCCCAGCCCTCACCCTCCGATCCAACAGATCCCAGACGTGCTCAATCAGATTGAGATCCAGGCTCTTTCCTGGCCATGGCAGAACACTGACATTCCTGTCTTGCAGGAAATCACACACAGAACGAGCAGTGTGGCTGGTGGCATTGTCATGATGGAGGGTCATGTCAAGGTGGAGTCTGCAGGAAGGGTACCACATGTGGAGGAGGATGTCTTCCCTGTAACAAACAGCGTTGAGATTGACTGCAATGACAACAAGCTTAGTCCGATGATGCTGTGATACACCGCCCCAGACCATGACGGACCCTCCACCTCCAAATCGATCTCACTCCAGAGTACAGGCCTCGTTTGTAACACTCATTCCTTCGACGATAAACGTGAATCCGACCATCACCCCTGGTAAGACAAAACTGCGACTCGTCAGTGAAGAGCACTTTTTGCCAATCCTGTCTAGTCCAGCAACGGTGGGTTTGTGCCCATAGGTGATGTTGTTGCCAGTGATGTCTGATGAGGACCTGCCTTTACAACAGGCCTACAAGCCCTCAGTCCAGCATCTTTCAGCCTATTGCGGACAGGCTGAGCACTGATGGAGGGATTGTGCGCTCCTGGTGTTGTTGTTGCCATCTTGTACCTGTCCCGCAGGTGTGATGTTCGGAGATACCGATCCTGCGCAGGTGTTGTTACACGTGGTCTGCCACTGTGAGGACGATCAGCTGTCCGTCCTGTCTCCCTGTAGCGCTGTATTAGGCGTCTCACAGTACGGACATGGCAATTTATTGCCCTGGCCACATCTGCAGTCCTCATGCCCCCTTGCAGAATTTGTTTTTATTTGTTTTATTTCTCCTTTATTTAACCAGGTAGGCTAGTTGAGAACAAGTTCTCATTTACAACTGTGACCTGGCCAAGATAAAGCAAAGAAGTGGGACACAAACAACAACACAGTTACACATGGAATACACAAACATACAGTCAATAACACAGTAGGAAAATAGTCTATATACAGTGTGTGCAAATAAGGTAATTTAAGGGAGGTAAGGCAATAAATTGGCCATTGTGGCGAAATAATGACAATTTAGCAATAAACACTTGAGTGATAGAAGTGCAGAAGATGAATTTGCAAGTAGAGATACTGGAGTGCAAAGGAGCAAAAAAATAAATGGCAGTATGGGGATGAGGTAGTTGGATCGGCTATTTACAGATGGGCTATGTACAGGTGCAGTGATCTGTGAGCTGCTCTGACAGCTGGTGCTTAAAGTTAGTGAGGGAGATATGAGTCTCCAGCTTCAGTGATTTTTGCAATTCGCTCCAGTCATTCGCAGCAGAGAACTGTAAGGAAAGACGACCAAAGGAGGAATTGGCTTTGGGGTGACCAGTGAGATATACCTGCTGGAGCGCGTGCTACGGGTGGGTGCTGCTATGGTGACCAGTGAGCTGAGATAAGGCAGGGCTTTACCTAGCAAAGACTTATAGATGACCTGGAGCGAGTGGGTTTTGCAATGAATATGAAGCGAGCGCCAGCCAACAAGCGCATACAGGTCGCAGTGGTGGGTAGTATATGGTGCTTTGGTGACATGCCTAAGGCACTTTCCCGCAGATGAGCAGGGACCCTGGGCATCTTTCTTTTGGTGTTTTTCAGAGTCAATAGAAAGGCCTTTTTAGGGTCCTAAGTTTTCATAACTGTGACCTTAATTGCCTACCGTCTGTAAGCTGTTAGTGTTTTAACGACTGTTCCACAGGTGCATGTTCATTCATTTGTTATGGTTCATTGAACAAGCATGGGAAACAGTATTTAAACCCTTTCAAATGAAGATCTGTGACGTTATTTGGATTTTTACAAATTCTCTTTGAAAGCCAGGGTCCTGAAAAAGGGACGTTTATTTTTTTGCTGAGTTTATTTCATCCTTCCACAAGATATAGTCCCGACATAAATCTAGGGTCTCTACCCAAGGCGGCTGGTCGTTCGTTCGGTTGCCAGAGAAACGTTCTAAATATTCCATGGTCAAACGTTCTAAATGTTCCATGGTCATACTAACAAGCAAACGTTCTTAACCCTTGCTTGTTAGCTAGCCAACTACGGCTAACTTACAGTCACGTGTTTGGGGATTTTCCAGTTCTTTGGGGCAGTGATGCAACCAGTCAGGATGCTCTCGATGTTGCAGCTGTAGAACCTTTTGAGGATTTGAAGACCCATGCCAAATCTTTTTAGTTTCCTGAGGGGGAATAGGCTTTGTCGTGCACTCTTCACAACTGTCTTGGTGTGTTTGAACCATTCTAGTTTGTTGGTGATGTGGACACCAAGGAACTTGAAGCTCTCAACCTGCTCCGCTACAGCCCCGTCGATGAGAATGGGGCGTGCTTGGTCCTCCTTTTCCTGTAGTCCACAATCATCTGGGCGTAAATAACTCAGAAGTGAGACTGAAAGATAATGGTGGCATAAGGCTAGATTGTATTAATCATTTACATGAAGTGGAGTGACTATGTTATGTAAGGGTATAACTGTATAAAAGGAGAGTGCTGAGACTGGAAAGATTAGTTGGCCCATGGGTCAGCTTGGCTTGTTACTTTGTAATAAAGTCTATTTGAATTCACAAGTTCCGGTATCTGAGAAGTATTATTGGCCGAATATTTCCACGACACGTGCAGCCAGAATAACAGCATAGTAGCTGCATTTTGTTGTTTTCTGGTTACATTTATTTGTACACATCCATAACAATGAGCTAATGATGTGCGATTTCGCCTGGCAAAGAAAATGTGTTCTCTCGTCAGGACACTGTTGTTCAGAGGAGCTAGCCAACAACACAGCTAACACAATCACTTCAAACTGAAGCTGGAAAGACTGCAAACTAGCTGCACTATTCTATTGATATTTCTTTGTATATATCCATAAAAATGATGTAAGCTGATTCATGATTTCGACTGGCTGAGAAATGCTGACTGCCTTTCTTTTTCGTCCTGACTCCCGACACGTTCGTTACTATGGGATGGCAGTAGATCAGATTTGAATATTGAAACAACGTTGCAAATGCCGGAGAGACAGACTGCAAGGTTTATACAAATCTCTGCAGTTGAAAACTCAATTTTAGTCTAAAAGAAATGTGAGATAATGTCTAGATGCCTTTTATAGTGGAGATCAAGTTTATATAGTGCCTGGCTGGGCTGATGAGACAGATGATTGCGCAGTCAGATGAAACAGAATAGATAGGCATTTTAACGTCATAGATTTAGCCGGTGGTAACTTGTGGAATAGACATTGGTTAAAACAGCATTCAAGCCAATCAGTATTCAGGGTTAGACCCATCCGTTGTACTAGGGTCAATAGAAGGGTCTCCAGAGTCCAAACAGAGTTTGTAGAAGCTTTTGTGTGGATTGGTTAGAGCAACCATCAGATCAACATGTACTCACTTTGTGTGCAACCTGGGTTGTGTGATCGATTGGTTATCACTTAGGAACAACTCATGCACCATTGGAAGATTGCAGAAGGATCTATCCATCCATTAGATTACGTCAGCATTTTACATGCAGGGATAGTTTGAGATTGTGGGCCATTGGGGTGTCCAATGCCGGTCCTGAAGAGCTACTGAATGTTGTTTTAGCCCAGGACTGGTGTGTTAGTGTTGGGATGGTGCAAAGCCCTGTAGTAGGCCTTCAGTGACAGGTACTGAGAGACTAGTCAGGATTGAGGGAAAGATGAACGGAGCAAAGTACAGAGAGGTCCTTGATGAAAGCCTGCTCCAGAGCACTCAGGACCTCCGGCTGGGGGCGAAGGTTCACCTTATAACAGGATAACGACCCTAAGCACACAGCCAAGACAACGCAGGTGTGGTTTCGGGACAAGCCTCTGAATATCCTTGAGTTGCCCAGCCAGAGCCCGGACTTGAACCCGATCAAACATCTCTGAAGAGACCGGAAAATAGCTGTGCAGCAACGCTCCTCATCCAACCTGACAGAGCTTGAGAGGATCTGCAGAGAAGAAAGGGAGAAACTTCCCAAATGCAGGTATGCCAAGCGTCATACCCAAAAAGACTCGAGGCTGTAATCATTGCCAAAGGTGCTTCAACACAGTACTGCGTAAATTGTCTGAATGCTTATGTAAATGTGATATTTCAGTTTTTTTATATATAAATTAGCAAACATTTCTAAAAGCCAATTTTTGCTTTGTCATTATGGGGTATTGTGTGTAGATGATTTTTTAAATTACATTTTAGAATAAGGCTGTATCATAACTTAATGTGAAAGTCAAGGGGTCTCAATACTTTCTGAAGGCACCGTATAGCAAACGTATTCCCAGTGCAGTTTCACTTTGACTGCTATACAAACTCTGTGTATTGCGTTTTTCTTTTGCCTCTGGGAGTTTCCTGTACAGTGTGTAGAGCGGTAAGAATAGTCTGCCTCGCGTTGAAATGGTGGTTTTATGTCTGTTGCATTTCCTGGCCATCAAGCTGTCCATATAATCAAGGAGGACTTTTACAGAATTGCAGGTACAGTAGGCTGTGGTCAATGGAATTCCAACAATGACATCACCAGAGGTGCAATAAAAGTGAAAGTGTTGTTTCTAATCAGCCATGTGTGTGAGCTAGGCCTATTAGACATTGGAATTGTGTCACTTCACTTGGCCAAGCTCTGTCTGAAATTTTCTGCCAGGTTCTCTCTGTTTTTTTTTCCCAACGGTGGATGATTTACTTTTTGTTGGTTAAATACGTGAACATATTCATTGTGTTTTTTCAGTTGTTTCTTGTTCTCGATAGAGCCCAATATCTTTTAACTCCACATCTATCTTTTTTTCTGTCATCGACATGAGGACTTTTTTCAATGTTGCGTGCACGCGCCATTTGACAGGTCATCTGCGCTTTGCTTAGCCTATTAATTTAATCGAGAAGCAGCCGCTCTGGAGCCAAGACTCCCTCATCTGGTTAAGACAAGATGGATATGTTCAGGAAATCCTGAATTTGTTCAACCATCTTTCTGGAATACCCATCTGGTGTCCTATGGAGCTGTGTGTGTGTGTGTGTGTGTGTGTGCGTGCGTGCGCACACCAGCGCTCGTCCAATCCCAACAGTCGATGTTGCTAATCCCCCAATCCCCAGAATATGATGTTCTCTGCTTACGTATATTAAATACTCTGGTGTACACAGATCACAATAGACTTTGCATCAGATGGCGAACAACAGATTCTGGAGGAAATCCTGTGAAGACATCTTTTTTTCTATTGACTTTAAAAACAAATGCCAAATGGCACTAGCATGTTAGATCAGTAAAACAAATGTTTTCCTAATCTGTTCAACTCTGAGTGGTTGTTTTGGACGCAGTACCGGGTCCAGCGTGTTTGGGTGGAACCCCACCATTCCAAAAATGTTTTCTAGAAAATATAAAGTGACATATCATTTGAAAGCTGCAGGACTTTTCTTTAAAAATCTCACTCATATCTTACTGCTGGCAATGTCATGATAGGAAAAGGGAATGGTAAAAGAAGTTTGGAGTTTCTTCACCTGTCTGGGTCTTGTATACAGTACCAGTCAAAAGTTTGGACACACCGACTCATTCCAGGGTTTTTCTTAAGTTTTACTATTTGAAGACATGAAAACTATGAAATAACACATTTTGGCCTGTTGTATCTCAGGCTCTGTAGTAGTCACATTATCCTTTATTAGAATCCCACAGTTCTTACCTTTTCTCTCAGTACTAAGCATGTGTTTGTAGAACTTATAGTTTTGAAACCAAAATGTATGTTATGAGAGTAGTATACAATATTGTGCGTCATTTGGAAAATGCCATCAGAGTTTAAGATGTTTTATCCTGACTTAATGATCTGATCGTGTGTGCCTGTCTTTAATGCTCTGTAAACAGGTTCAGAAAGGGTATGAATCTTGTGCCTGGTGGTTTTAATCCTCCATATACACCATATCCATTCCGTATTTGACTAGTCTGATGAAGATAAGCCATAGAGCCTGTAGTTTTACACTCAACTCTGACTTCCAGTATATTTGGTTACATTGGTTTACTTCATGGTCTGCTCTTCACCTGGTATTAGAAATGTACTGTAAAATGGTTAATTACATGACAATAACTTATGAATGACTTAATATCCTCAACCTATCCAGTTGTTTCATCAGTACATTAGGGTAGCCCTATGACACTAACCATAACCCCCCTCGTTTGTCCTGTGCCATGGTAGGATTTGTGTACTTCTAATCTCACCCCTCTATTTCCTCTCCCTGTGCCCACAGGAAGGAGTGGAGGTGAGGGTGACACGCATCTTTAACACCTTTGGCTCCCAGATGCACATGAACGATGGCCGCGTGGTCAGAAACTTCATACTGCAGGCTCTACAGGGAGAGGCCCTCACCGTACGTCCACTACTACTAGCACGGTTACTATCTCGCTCACTCTCACTTTTCCTCTGACGCTACTGGTCCCTCACCGATATTTCTGCTCTCACACACTCTACCCTTTTTAGTGTTACTATCACTTCTCAACAACTCGCTCACTCTCACTCATTTTTTTCTGGGCAGTCTGACAGATGGACAGACTGACTTGAATCTCTCTCCCTCCCTCTATGATTCAGCATCTACTACTTTTCTCTGCACATGGTGGACATGACAAAAACATTCTTATTAAGTTTAATTTCACCTTATTTTTTATAGGTGTATGGTAGCGGATCCCAGACGAGGGCTTTCCAATATGTGAGCTAAGCCTGACTGAACACACTTCACACCATGCCTGGGTTCATGTGTATTTCCATTGGAAGTAGGCTACTTGAAAGTATTTTCAATCATTTCCTAGAAGTAGCCTACTATTTGCAAGTATTTTCAAATATTTATTTCAAATACAGTACCTGAGTTGAATGCATGTGAGTATTTTCAGATACATGCCAATACTTTCCAACTATATTTCCACATACAGTACATTCCAATATTCAACTACTTGTCTTTTCAAATGAAAAAAAAATATCTGAATACTTCGAAATGTAGTAATGAATGAAGTAATTTAAATATTTGAAATGGTATTTGAACGTTTCACACACACACATTGTTCGTCTCTAATTTGCTCTCCATCTTTGCTCTCCGTTTGTGTCTGTGAATCTCTGCATGCTGTTTCTGTGAATGTATTTGACAGATGGCATAAGAATTGTTTATTCAAGTTCTGTATTTAGTGGATAAAGGCGGAAGACAGACTGCCCACTGAGTAGCTTAAAGGGCACTTTCTCTTGAAGAAACAAAATGTTGCTCAGTAGAAAAGGGTGTTTGTCTGTAAGGGAAAAATTGTGGCAGTATGTGTTAGTGTTATTTTATTATGTGCTCTATAGGCCCAGACCTTTAAGCATGCTCTCTCCTCTAAGGAAGTGTTGGATAACCATGGAGGGAATCATCCCCAAGCTTTGATGGGCTTATTAATGCTTTCTAGGAATGAAGGTCAAGGTATTTCTAACGCAGACCCGGCCTTGGGTGGAGGGGCGTAGGGGTCTGGATATGCCGACGTAGTAACGCTCGCAAGAATCTGGAGGCAATGGACATGCGGCTGGCTGGTCATGTGAGCTCTGGCCACGAGTGTTTGGAGGGGAAAAAATAAGTTAGATTTGCTTTACTTACAAAGGTCATGGAATACAATACTAACACCCCCGCTATCTCTCTCTTTTCATCACAAATACACCACCTCATCCACATCCTCAGTCTTCAAAGAGGTTTTGCCGATTGCTGTGCTTGTGTGTGAGAATGATTTTGGGGGGATAATTTAATTAGGCCTGCTTTCATCGACGGTGCCATCTGATCATCTCACAACACAACACACACACACATGCAGAGGCAGATGGGTATTTGAAGCTCTCCTATCTCCTCTGAGCAAACATTACCTGCAACCTGAATGGCTTTAATTAGGCTTGCATAAACAGTGGGGGAGCTAGGACCTTCACGTGACCTCTCTTCTAAGTTTCCTCTTCTCTCATCCACTTCCTAAGACTTTGCTAAATTACTTCCATAGTCTGTGAATCAGCACATTTTGTGGATTTGGTCGGAACCAACCAAAACTCGATCTACCCTCTTGAGTTCCGTTCACAGGTCAAGACACAGGTTGATATTTTATTCCTCTAAAATAACACAGGAACTGCACTAAATAGCCTTAACATTTTTTAAAAAGGGATGCAGCAATTGTTCAAAAGGTGTTATTGAATAAAATGACCATCAACATCAGTCATGTTCCATCTTTTGGAAAAGCATGATATAGTCACCCACCGTTACTACACATGACTGACTTTCCTCACAGACCTACCTTATCTTACCACAGACTTACCTCATACACTTACCACAGACTTACCCCATACACATAATTCACAGACTTAACTCACAGACCTATCTCATAAACATGCCTCACAGACTTACCCCACTCAGACATACACTATAAAGTCAGCAAAAAAAGAAACATCCCTTTTTCAAGACCCTTTTCTTTCAAAGATAATTCTTAAAAATCCAAATATCTTCATTGTAAAGGGTTTAAACACTGTTTCCCATGAACAATGACTGAACATGCACCTGTGGAACGGTCGTTAAGACACTAACAGCTTACAGACGGTAAGCAATTAAGGCCACAGTTATGAAAACTCAGGACACTAAAGAGGTCTTTCTACTGACTCTGAAAAATACCAAAAGAAAGATGCCCAGGGTCCTTGCTCATCTCCGTGAACTTGCCTTAGGCATGCTGCAAGTAGGAATGAGGACTGTAGATGTGGCCACGGCAATAAATTGCAATGTCTGTACTGTGAGACGCCTAAGACAGCGCCACAGGGAGACAGGACGGACAGCTGATCGTCCTCACAGTGGCAGACCACGTGGAACAATACCTGCACAGGATCGGTACATCCGAACATCACACCTGCGGGACAGGTACAGGATGGCAACACCAGGAATGCTCAGACTGTCTGCAATAGGCTGAGAGAGGCTGGACTGCGGGCTTGCAGGCCTGTGGTAAGGCAGGTCCTCACCAGACATCACCGGCAACAACGTTGTCTTTGGGCACAAACCCACCGTCGCTGGACCAGAAAGGACTGGCAAAAAGTGCTCTTCACTGATGAGTGGCGGTTTTGTCTCATCATGGGTGATGGTCGGATTTGCGCTTATCTTCGAAGGAATAAGCGTTACACCGAGGACTGTAGTATGGAGCGGGATCGATTTGGAGGTGGAGGGTCCGTCATAGTCTGGGGCGGTGTGTCACAGCATCTCAACGCTGTGAGTTACAGGGAAGACATCCTTCTCCCTCATGTGGTACCCTTCCTGTAGGCTCATCCTGACATGACCCTCCAGCATGACAATGCCACCAGCCATACTGCCCGTTCTGTTCGTGATTTCCTGCAAGACAGGAATGTTAGTGTTCTGTCATGGCCAGCGAAGAGCCCGGATCTCAATCCCATTGAGCACGTCTGGGACCTGTTGGATCGGAAGGTGAGGGCTAGGGCCATTCCCCCCAGAAATGTCTGGGAACTTGCAGGTGCCTTGGTGGAAGAGTGGGGTAACATCTCTCAGCAAGAACTGGCACATCTGGTGCAGTCCATGAGGAGGAGATGCACTGCAGTACTTAATGCAGCCGGTGGCCACACCAGATACTGACTGTTACTTTTGATTTTGACCCCCCCCCCCCCCCCCCCCCTTTGTTCAGGGACACATCCAATTTCTGTTAGTCACATGTCTGTGGAACTTGTTCAGTTTATGTCTCAGTTGTTGAGTCTTGTTATGTTCATACAAATATTTACACATGTTAAGTTGAAAATAAATGCATTTGACAGAGAGGATGTTTCTTTTTTTGCTTGCGCAGTGCCAAGCGTCGGCTGGAATGGTGTAAAGCTTGCCGCCAATGGACTCTGGAGCAGTGGAAACGCTTTCTCTTGAGTGATGAATTACTGTTCACCATCTTTCAGGCTGATGGATGAATCTGGGTTTGGCGGATGCCAGGAGAACACTACTTGCCCCAATGGTCCAGCACCTCTTCAACCTCAGGAGGCTGAAGAAATTTGGCTTGTCACCAAAAACACTCACAAACTTTTACAGATGCACAATCGAGAGCATCCTGTCGGGCTGTATATGCCGCCTGGAACGGCAACTGCTCCGCCCACAACTGTAAGGCTCTCCAGAGGGTGGTGAGGTCTGCACAACGCATCACCGGGGGCAAACTACCTTCCCTCCTGGACACCTACACCACCCGATGTCACAGGAAGGCCAAAAAGATCATCAAGGACAATAACCACCCGAGCCACTGCCTGTTCACCCCGTTATCCTCCAGAAGGCGAGGTCAGTAGAGGTGCATCAAAGCTGGGACCGAGAGACTGAAAAGCAGCTTCTATCTCAAGGCCATCAGACTGTTAAATCACTGTTAAATCACTAACATTGAGTGGCTGCTGCCAACATACTGACTCAAAACTTTAGCCACTTTAATAATAAAAAAATTGGATGTAATAAATGTATCACTCGTCACTTTGTACAATGCCACTTTAAATAATGTTTACATACCCTACATTACCCATCCCCTATGTATATACTGTACTCTATACCATCTACTGCATCTTGCCTATGCCGTTCGGCCATCGCTCATCCATATATTTCTATGTACATATTCTTATTCATTCCTTTGTTGTTGTGAAATTGTTAGATGACTTGTTAGATATTACTGCATGGTCGGAACTAAAAGCACAAGCATTTCGCTACACTCGCATTAACATCTGCTAACCATGTGTATGTGACCAATAAAATTTGATTTGATTTGCATAGTGCCAACTGTAATGTTTGTTGATTTTCATGGTTCGGGCTAGGCTCCTTAGTTCTAGTGAAGAGAAATCTTAACGCAACAGCATACAATGACATTGCAGAGGTTCCAACTTTGTTGCAACAGTTTGGGGAAGGACCTTTCCTGTTTCAGCATGTCAATGCCCCTGTGCACAAAGCGAGGTCCATACAGAAATGTTTTTTGTTGAGATCGGTGTGGAAGAACTTGACTGGCCTGCACAGAACCCTGACCTCAACTCCATCAAACACCTTTCGGGATTGAACGGCTACTGAGCCTATCCCACGTTGAGGACATCATCACCACCTCCTCTCTGTCTAGCAGTAAGTCAAGACAGCAGACCTCTCATCACTTTCCAGGGTGCATTTCACCCACACGGCCGAGGCCTCAGAGGGCCGGAGGGAGACAACGACAACTCCGATACTTTAGCACCTGACCGAGCTGATTCGGTTGAGGTGATGTCACTCATATCTCTTCTCAGTGGAACAATTGACACCCTGAGAAATTGAGGGGGAGATGTGGACCTTTTTATATGATTATGCCAATGGAATGGAATGGGCACTCTTTTTCTCATGGCACACTTTCTTTTATTTATTTTTGTGGACTGTCTCTGTCTCTCCTCTCTCTAGTCTGCTGTCTTGTTGCTTTAAGGCCAGTTTTTCTTGCAGCAGGTGCAGTAAACTAAAGAGTGACTTGACAGTGTAATCCATGAATGTTGTCTTGCCCTCTAGCCCTGCTTAGTTTAACTGTGATCTGTGGGGAAATGTTTTCTCATCAATACAGGTGCTTACAGCATTGTCTGTGTATTTCATCAATGAACCCGAAGGTATTCATCTGTTGAAGCGTTTTTTGGTTTAATCTGAATTCATGCCTCCAGCGTAGTTCTGTTATTATTTTGTCTTTATTCATAGGGCCTCAGTCTCTCGGTTAGTTACAACTGCCCAGTAGGAAACACTTTGAATAATAACACAGGAGCGATTTGCTAATTATTTTAGCATCATTTCTTTCTTTGTTGGAATCTGTTTTATATTGCCAATTTGGTATTTTGCTCAGTACAAACTTCCAGACACAATCGCACAGGAAAAAAAAGATTTTGTCAGCGAGCTCTCAAGCTTTAGTGTGGTAATGGGGAAAGAATATACAAGATAGTAGGAGTTTGAGTTGCTCCAAAAGGAAGATAATAATCCAAACAAAATAAAAGGAGAGACAAATACATTTAGTTGGAAATACAATAAGTGGACATGTCTTGGTACGTCTTCATTCAAACTAACAGCACAATGATTCAGCAGTTAGGCTTGGGCTTGTGACATTAGTATGAGGGATTTAGAATATTTCTCTCTGAGGTAATTTAGTTTGGAGGACATGACAGAACGAGTGATCCAGACTTTGTTACCCTGTCCTCTTTGGGGTAAACTGATGTCATCTTGTGGAGGTGGATGATGTTGAGAGGGAGAGAGGAAACGACAGCGCCTTTCCCTCGTCTCTTTTCTGGTAAAAGAAAGAAGAAAGAAAGAACAACTGTGGAGAAAAAGGTCTATATTGATGGATGGCTGGTGAGAAGGGAGCCAGTTGTATTCTCTTCCCAGTAGGAGCATAGTGGTTGTTAGTGACTCAGCCTGGTGAACTTCAGTGGCATTAACACAAAGGTCACGACACTACATTTCTCTTTATGCAGCAAGCTACTCACGCTGCTGATCACAGTGGCCAAGACACACACGTGCAAGCAGACGCATGCACAGACGGACACACTCACACGCTCGCTCGCGCTCATGCTTCCAGGCACGGGCACACATTCTCTTGCGCACAAACACACACAGGCACACTAGACCTTGTCTCTGCAGCTAGCCCAACCTTGTCTTTGAAGTCATTTAGAAATTGATTGTAGATCAATGTGCACAAGCAGTAAGTTAAAAACGTTGTAATGTAGGTGACTCTAGATTCAATCCAATTGTTTTATCATGTTAGACTCTTCTTTAAAACCTGTTTGTGAGAACAACACCGGAGGCATTCAGCATTAGCAATAGGGCTGGGAATTGTCAGGGACCTCACGATACGATATTATCATGATACTTAGGTGCCGATACGATATGTATTGCGATTCTCACGATTCTATATGTATTGCGTTTGGATGCTGTGATTTCACTGCGACTCGATGTTCCAAACATGTTGTTCAGCACAACGAGTTCTGATCAGTCATGGAAATAAAAGCATCGCTGTAAACAAATTGTCTCTCTATTTAAGAAGATGGAGGACAAGCTATGAAGGAAAGGTACTGGAGTTTTTGTTCAGGTACAGCCAACTAGCGCAAAAATAATATTGCGATATTGTCAAAACGATATGATATATCGTAAAAAAGAATGTCCAGATGTGTAACTGTGTAAATGTTTCCACGTGACTAATTCCCAACATCACTTGTAGACTCGGAGACAAACGTAGGGAAGGAGAAATCGACAAAAGTAGATTCTTTAGTGGAGTTTGGTTCAGTTTGGTGTACCTGGAGGGGATGCATGGTTTTAGACAGCCTCAAATTCATTCACCATTGATATAATGGGAGTGTTAAAATGTTCGCTGCATTAGGTCTGGTTTTGATCCTCCTTCCGGCTACAAGGTGTGCATATTGTGAGCCTGGTTTCCAGACAGTACTTCTCTGGCCCTGGGATAAATAAGCAGACAAAGGTAAATGTTGTTTTGCTAGATTGTTGCTGGCTGGGTTTTAATCTCCTGTCGACAAAGACTGTGTTCCCTGACTTCTAATTCCACCCAAAGCCTCTTCGGTGCTATAGGGACTGCCCACCAACTCGCTTTTCTAACTGACAGACGAGACATGCTGTGTTTGGCCGCTTGTGATATATTAACCTAGCCTTGGGGGCTTACACAGACACACACACGCTCCCACTTTACGATACTGTAGTAGAATACACACGTGTGCTCTCCCTTTCTCTCTCTCTCTCTTTCACACATATTGACATTTATAGAACCACACATGCAAGCATTCACTCTTCTCATCCGCATGGTCCTTTGGTCTTCCTTTCCTCTGTGTGTCTTTGTGTTGTGTTGGATCTCTCTGATGGACGTGTCTGTCTGTATATTATCTGTGTGATGTTAGCTTCTCTGTTCCATCCTGTTTTATATCTCTCAGTAGAACTTCACAAACCAGGCTAATAACTCTGGCTTTAATGGTGTTCCGTACAACCCTCAGAGGTTGGCAAAGATGTCCACATTAAAGTTGGTTGAAAGCCGTTGTAGTGAGCGCTGCCTTTTCCCCAATGTGTTGGTTGTGAGAGTTTGTGTGTGTGTGTGTGTGTGTGTGTGTGTGTGTGTGTGTGTGTGTGTGTGTGTGTGTGTGTGTGTGTGTGTGTGTGTGTGTGTGTGTGTGTGCGCCATCAATGGCAACCCAATTTTAACCCATCAATATGCTCTCTCCCTCCACCTTCTCCATCCCATCCCTCTCTGAATCCCTAGATGGTATATAAGCCCTGGCTGTGCGAGAGAGAGAGAGAGAGAGAGAGAGAGAGCACGTACGTGCTTGCACCAGTGTGTTGGAGTGAGTTTGTGTTAATAGAATGCGAGCCTAGGAGATTCACAATGTGTTATGGAGTGCCGTAATAAACCTCTGACTTGCTTCCCCTCGTACACTCAGCTCATCCTGTGACTCTTCTGGCATAACAGCCAGTGGACTGCTTTGTTGATGGACCACTGAAGCCCCAGATACCAGACCCAAACACCAGACCCAGACCTAGATAGGCTCTCTGACCCGTGAGAGCTGAGGGGAGAAGATGTCAGCAACTTAGTTTAAAGATAATACATGACTCCTGTGGACACACAATAACAAACACACACTATAATCAGAGATTAGCTGTCTGCATCTAGACAGAGAGAGAGATAGAGACAAACTCCTCAGTATGGTGAAACAGCATCACAGCTCTACCAGGCCTCCTCACACCACAACGATGTCTGACGCTATGATAAACCGCTGTGTCTGGAGCAGGGGAGGGAGTAGCCTAATGAATAAAGGAAATTATTGATGCAGGGGAGGGGAGGAGGGGAAATGAGAGGTCAGCATTCTCAATTCATATGCAAACCAGGGTCCTTAACAAGCCGTGCCTAATGCGCTCATGAGTCTTAATTACTCTGAGACGTGTTAACCCCGCATTGGTTTCCACTTCTGTCTCATCCATTCAAATGTGACAATTTCCTAATCACCAGTCTGTTCAGGATCATCAGCACACATGCCTTGTCCACACACTCATTCACACACACACACACACACACACACAAGGTAATGGAGAGCATTTCTTCTGAGTCAAAATGGTTGTAGTAATCAATATGTGTGATCCATGCAAAGAGACAGGGACTAACCAGGTCCCAGGGGAAGAGACAGGGACTATCCAGACCAGGTCCCAGGGAAAGAGATAGGGACTATCCAGACCAGGTCCCAGGGAAAGAGATAGGGACTATCCAGACCAGGTCCCAGGGAAAGAGACAGGGGCTACGTAGACCAGGTCCCAGGGGAAGAGACAGGGGCTACGTAGACCAGGTCCCAGGGGAAGAGACAGGGGCTACGTAGACCAGGTCCCAGGGGAAGAGACAGGTCCCAGGGGAAGAGACAGGGGCTATGTAGACCAGGTCCCAGGGGAAGAGACAGGGGCTATGTAGACCAGGTCCCAGGGGAAGAGACAGGGGCTACGTAGACCAGGTCCTCGGGGAAGAGACAGGGACTATGTAGACCAGGTCCCAGGGGAAGAGACAGGGGCTACGTAGACCAGGTCCCAGGGAAAGAGAGAGGGGCTATGTAGACCAGGTACCAGGGTAATAGACAGGGGTTACGTAGACCAGGTCCCAGGGGAATAGACAGGGGCTATGTAGACCAGGTCCCAGGGGAAGAGACAGGGGCTATGTAGACCAGGTCCCAGGGGAAGAGACAGGGGCTATGTAGACCAGGTCCCAGGGGAAGAGACAGGGGCTATGTAGACCAGGTCCCAGGGAAAGAGACAGGGGCTACGTAGACCAGGTCCCAGGGGAAGAGACAGGGGCTACGTAGACCAGGTCATATATAGGTAGTCATCTTAGCTCCATGGCAGTTGGTGTAACATTTGTTCTGAGTGTGTTCTCTGCTGCCCGTCTGTGTTCACTCGCACAGCCTGATGATATGAATCTCTCTGTCTCTCATGTCAAAGCAAATGGATGATGATTAGTAAAAAGAAAAAATACACTAACATATCTGACTACTGTTGTATTAGTCATACTGTGAGCTGTGTAGCTATTCAGACGGTTCTCTATAGTACCTGTCAGGCAATGGATGTTACAGAATGGTAGCTATTCAGCCACTTCACTCTGACATAATGTTTAGAGATGTGACAGTAGCAGGAGAGGTCTTGTAGAAAGAGACTTGCTGACGTACATTATTGAAACAGACACACCAGGGTTGTGCTCCGACCAACCAAATTGTTGTGCTTTGACACTGGGAGGTCGGTATGCAGCACTCCACTAAATTGCTTTTGAAAGGGTGTGTGCACTTTCATCTTTCTGTGTGTGTGTGTGTGTGTGTGTGTGTGTGTTTGCATCTTCTTGTGTTTGTGTTGATTTTCTGTGCTGATTCATGTAATCTGCCTGTAGGGGAACCCAGAAGAACACACCATATTGGAGTTTGCTGAGCTCATCAGGAGTCTGGTGGGTGAGTGTCAGATCAACAGACAAGCCCTCTGCAACAACGCTTTTCCTTATCCTTCCCCTTGCTCCTTATCTTTCTTACTTTTTCTCTTTCAAGCTTTCTTCCTCTCTCTGAAAATATAATAGATTGCTGCTGTTCTAGGTTGGACTTGTACCTAACTGTACCCTTCTCTACCTCCCACTTTTCTCCACACACAATCACACTCACACACAGTGAGCCGCAGTCAGATCCAGTTCCTTCCAGAGGGGCAGGACGACCCTCAGAGGCGACGGCCCGACATCCCCAAAGCCAAGATGATGCTAGGCTGGGAACCTGTGGTCAGTACATAAGCACACATGCCAACGACCACACCGGGTTCCACTCCTGTCCACTAAAAACAAGAAGAAGCGACTCCATTGGTCACGTGATCACCAACACTGGACAATTGAGGAGTGGAAAAACATTGCCTGGAACATGAAGGTGAGTTCAGTCTACTTGAGTGGCCTATGGAGTCCCCAGACCTCAACCCAATAGAGCATCTTTGGGATGAAATGGAACGGGCTGTTCCCAGCATGAATGTACCGCCGTCCAATCTGCAGCAACTGTGTGATGCCATCGCGTCAGCATGGACCAACATCCCTGTGGAACATTTGCAACACCAGGTAGAATGCCCCAAATAATTCAGGTTGTTCTGGAGGCAAAGGGGGTACCGACCCAGTACTTGATGGGTATACCTAATAAACTTTCTGGTGAGTGTATAATACCACTCAATATTGAAACATGCCTGTCACTCACTCTCACCAGTGATTCACCATTTACTCAATGCACTGCTGTCACATCACACTTCCCAGAGAGGTGGAGGGGTGGTGCATTATGGGGGATGTAGTTTCACACTGTCTGGGGGTTGGATATAGGGGATCCCCAGGTGATGTTCTTTGAGACTACTATGATTGTTTGTGTTTTAAGTGCACTTGGATGTGGGGGGCACACAGGCATGCAATCGAGCACACAGGCATGCAATCTCCATAGACAAACATTGGCTGTATAATGGCCTTACTGAAGAGCTCAGTGACTTTCAATGTGGCACCGTCATAGGATGCCACCTTTCCAACAAGTCAGTTCGTAAAATTTCTGCCCTGCTACTGTAGATCTGCCCCAGTCACCTGTGCTGTTACTGTGAAGTGCTGTTACTGTGAAGTGGAAACGTGAAGTGGTAGGCCACACAAGCTCACAGAATGGGAGCGCCGAATGCTGAAGCTCGTAGTGCGTAAAACTCATCTGTCCTTTTTTCCAATTTTGTTTTTCACATGCGCCGAATACAACAGTGAAATGCTTATTACAAGCCCTTAACCAACAATGCAGTTTTAAGGAAAAAAATGTTAAAGTATTTACTAAAATAAACTGAAGTAGACAATTGACTGGCCCCATCGAACACTTTTGGGATGAATTGGAACGCCAGTTCTAATCGGCCAACATCAGTGTCCGACCTCACTAATGTTCTTGTGGCTGAATGGAAGCATGTCCCCACCACAATGTTTCCGACATCTAATAGAAAGCCTTCCCAGAAGAGTGGAAGCTGTTATAGAAGCAGAGGGGAAACCAACTCCATATTAATGGCCATGATTTTAGAATGAGATGTTTGACGAGCAGGTGTCCACATACTTTTGGTCATGTAGTGTATGTGTCTATGTATGTGTGTGTTCATGTGTATGTTACTGTGTTGCCAGGTACCGTTGGAGGAAGGCCTGAACAAGACCATCCAGTACTTCAGCCGGGAGCTGGAGCACCAGGCTAACAACCAGTACATCTTCAAGCACAAGGGGGGTCAAGGTTCACCTCATCCCCAAAGGCTGCTGGGTCACTGTAGGACTCAGGACTCTCCTCCTCAGAGGAGTGAAGACAAAGACAACATATAAATGTCCTGTATCTTCTGTTGTTTTTTGCTGTGACGTTTGTGACATGAGAACTCAAACTGTCCCACCATAGAGACACTACCGTGGGAGATTTATTTTCAGGCAGATAGACTTGCCTGAATGAAAGAATAGGAATCACAAACATGACAACGATCAGAATCCAGTCTTGCACTCTGGGGTCATTAGATTAGTGTTAGGCTGGGGAGATGTGGGAGAAGGAGTTTGTAGAGGAGAGGGATATACATTGGGGTTAGTAGAGGAGGAGAGGAGGTTGATTGGGGTTAGTAGAGGAGGAGAGGGAGGTTCATTGGGGTTAGAGGAGGAGAGGGAGGTTCATTGGGGTTAGAGGAGGAGAGGGAGGTTCATTGGGGTTAGTAGAGGAGGAGAGGGAGGTTCATTGGGGTTAGTAGAGGAGGAGAAGGAGGTTCATTTGGGGTTAGTAGAAAAGGAGAAGGAGGTTCATCGGGGTTAGTAGAGGAGAAGAGGGAGGTTGATTGGGGTTAGTAGAGGAGGAGAGGGAGGTTCATTGGGGTTAGTAGAGGAGGAGAGGGAGGTTCATTGGGGTTAGTAGAAAAGGAGAAGGAGGTTCATTGGGTTAGTAGAGGAGGAGAGGGAGGTTGATTGGAATTAGTAGAGGAGGAGAGGGAGGTTGATTGGGGTTAGTAGAGGAGGAGAGGGAGGTTAATTGGGCTTAGTAGAGGAGGAGGTTCATTGGGGTTAGTAGAGGAGGAGAGGGAGGTTGATTGGGGTTAGTAGAGGAGGAGAGGGAGGTTCATTGGGGTTAGTAGAGGAGGAGAGGGAGGTTCATTGGGGTTAGAGGAGGAGAGGGAGGTTCATTGGGGTTAGAGGAGGAGAGGGAGGTTCATTGGGGGTAGTAGAGGAGGAGAGGGGGGTTCATTGGGGTTAGTAGAGGAGGAGAAGGAGGTTCATTGGGGTTAGTAGAAAAGGAGAAGGAGGTTCATCGGGGTTAGTAGAGGAGTAGAGGGAGGTTGATTGGGGTTAGTAGAGGAGTAGAGGAAGGTTCATTGGGGTTAGTAGAGGAGGAGAGGGAGATTCATTGGGGTTAGTAGAAAAGGAGAAGGAGGTTAATCGGGGTTAGTAGCGGAGGAGAGGGAGGTTGATTGGGATTAGTAGAGGAGGAGAGGGAGGTTCATTAGGGTTAGTAGAGGAGGAGGTTCATTGGGGTTAGTAGAGGAGGAGAGGGAGGTTGATTGGGGTTAGTAGAGGAGGAGAGGGAGGTTCATTGGGGTTAGTAGAGGAGGAGAGGGAGGTTCATTAGGGTTAGTAGAGGAGGAGAGGGAGGTTCATTGGGGTTATGGTAGTAGGTGTAAGGTAGAGGTTGCTGTTAGAGGTAGGGGAGATAAAGAGAGAAGTTCAGTTTGGGGAGTGAGACTGCGAGCCTGTGGAGATAGTAGTAGTCATAGTTGACATTGGCTCCATGACGGTGTGCCCCTCTGTCTCTAGATCCGATGGGAGATTTCTCGTCATAATGGTGCTGACGACCCTGATCGTTGGACTGTGTGTGGTCCATTCAGTAGGACAGGTCCATCTCCAGTGTCTGGGGAGGGAAAGAACACAACGACCTACAGTTGGGGTCGGGAGTTTACATACACTTAGGTTGGAGTCATTAAAATTTGTTTTTCAACCACTCCACAAATTTCGATAGTAAACTATAGTTTTGCCAAGTCACATGACACAAGTAATTTTCCCAACAATTGTTTACAGACAGATTATTCACTGTATCACAATTCCAGTGGGTCAGAAGTTTACATACACTAAGTTGACTGCCTTTAACAGGATGGAAAATTCCAGAAAGTGATGTCATGGCTTTAAACAATTCTGATAGGCTAATTGGCATAATTTGAGTCAATTGGAGATGTATCTGTGGATGTATTTTAAGGCCTACCTTTAAACTCAGTGCCTCTTTGCTTGACATCATGGGACAATCAAAAGAAATCAGCCAAGACCTCAGAAAAAAAATTGAAGACCTCCACAAGTCTGGTTCATCCTTGGGAGCAATTTCCAAACGCCTGAAGGTACCACGTTCATCTGTACAAACAATAGTACGGAAGTATAAACACCATGGAACCACACAGCTGTCATACTGCTCAGGAAGGAGACACATTCTGTCTCCTAGAGATGAATGTACTTTGGTGCGAAAAGTGCAAATCAACAACAGCAAATGACCTTGTGAAGATCCTGGAGGAAACAGGTACAAAATTATCTATATCCACAGTAAAACGAGTCCTATATTGACATAACCTGAAAGGCCACTTAGCAACAAAGAAGCCACTGCTCCAAAACTACTATAAAAAAGCCAGACTACGGTTTGCAACTGCACATGGGGACAAAGATCGCAAAAATAAACTGTTTGGCCATAATGACCATTGTTATGTTTAGAGGTTTAAAGGGGGAGGCTTGTAAGCCGAAGAACACCATCCCACCGTGAGGAGCAGGGGTGGCAGCATCATGTTGTGAGGGTGCTTTGCTGCAGGAGGGACTGGTGCGCTTCACAAAATAGATGGCATCATGAGGAAATAAAATTATGTGGACATATTGAAGCAACATCTCAAGACATCAGTCAGGAAGGAATAGCTTGGTCGCAAATTAGTCTTCCAAATGGACAATGACCCCAAGCATACTTCCACAGTTGTGGCAAAATGGCTTAAAGACAACAAAGTCAAGGTATTGGAGTGGCCATCACAAAGCCCTGACCTCAATCCCAAAGAAAATTTGTGGTCAGAACTGAGAAAGCGTGTGCGAGCAAGGAGGCCTTCAAACCTGACTCAGTTACACCAGCTCTGTCAGGAGGAATGGGCCAAAACTCACCCAACTTATTGTGGGAAGCTTGTAGAAGGCTACCTGAAACATTTGACCCAAGTTAAACAATTTAAAGGAAATGTCACCAAATACTAATTGAGTGTATGTAAACTTCTGACCCACTGGGAATGTGATGAAAGAAATTAAATCTGAAATAAATCATTCTCTCTACTATTAGTCTGACATTTCACATTCTTCAAATAAAGTGGTGATCCTAACTGACCTAAGACAGGGAATTTTTACTAGGATTAAATGTCAGGAATTGTGAAACACTGAGTTTAAATGTATTTGGCTGAGGTGTATGTAAACTTCTGACTTCAACTGTAGTTAGAACGCAACCTCAACTCAAAAGATCATAAACATTGGAAAGGCGCCAGTGGTGAAAATACTCAGCCTTTTAGAGGGTTAAGCAATTAACTTGTTTCTCATACCCATCAGATCCTTTCAGATCTACTAGAGGGCTTAGTGGGTAAGACACTATGGGGTGGATTTGGGATTCAGCAGATGTTGAGGAGATGACTCGAAGAAGATGGCTGGTACACTATGTATAGACCAACATTGTTTAAATTGCCAAGGCTGTCGGAGCCAACAGCCAGAGAGGCAAGTCCAGGGAACAGGAAATGACACATTCACAGGAAGACATTAAAGCAATCCTACCAACTGACTTACAGGAGCTTTCAAGCAAGGGGCCTGGCACGGTTTCTATACTGCAGTTTAACTAGCGCCTGAAAGACAATTTCTATACACGGTCACATAGAGAAGTCAGATTTGAACATTTCTAATTAGATACTTTAGTCATCACCTTTGTGCACAAAACATCCATTGAATTATTCAAATGATTGTCACTAAGGCAGACTTATTTTTCATCACTCACATCCGAAGATATAACCACTTTATATGAAATATGTCTGCTATGTTTTTGGATGACGTGATGATGTCGTCGCTGCTCCCTGTGCGCTAGTGTGCATGTGATGTTGCTCCAGTCTTCCCAGTGCTGTCAACTGTCTGCAAAACTGAGGAGGAAACAACTTTCTCCATCATTTATTACTTTAATCCTAACATATTTTTCTCAATTCCTACCTCTCTCAGGGACAGCCTCAGACCCCCCCCCCCCCCCCCCCCCCCCCCCCATTTGGAAAGTATTCAGACCCCTTCACTTTTTCCACATTTTGTTACGTTACAGCCTTATTCTAAAATTATTTTAAAAAATGGATCCTCAACAATCTACACACAATACCCCATAATAACAAAATTAATACAGGTTTTTAGAATTGTTTTGCAAAAAAATAAAATAAACATACCTTATTTACATAAGTATTCAGACTCTTTGCCCTGAGACTCGAAATTGAGCTCAGGCATCCTGTTATCATTGATAGTCCTTGAGATGTTTATACAACTTGATTGGAGTCCACGTGGTAAATGCAATTGATTGGACATGATTTGAAAGGCACACACCTGTCTGTATAAGGTCCCACAGTTGACAGTGCATGTCAGAGCAAAAACCATATCCAGTTGAAGAAACTTTCAGTAGAGCTCCGAGTCAGGATTGTGTCGAGGCACAGATCTTGGGAAGTGTACCAAAACATTTCTGCAGCATTGAAGGTCCCCAAGAACACAGTGGCCTCCATCATTCTTAAATAGAAGGAATTTGGAACACCAAGACTCTTCCTAGAACTGTCCGCCCGGCCAAACTGAGCAATCAGGGGAGAAGGGCCTTGGTCAGAGAAGTGTCAGAGATGATCACTCTGACGAAGCCTCAGTGTTCCTCTGTGGAGATGAGAGAACCTTCCAGAAGGACAACCATCTCTGCAGCACTCCACCAATCAGGCCTTTATGGTAGTGTGGCCAGAATGACACATGACAGCCCACTTGGAGTTTGCAAAAAGGCACCTAAAGGACTCAGACCATGAGAAACAAGATGCTCTGGTCTGATGAAACCAAGATTGAACTCTTTGGCCTGAATGTCAACGTCTGGAGGAAACCTGGCACCATCCTTAAGGTGAAGCATGGTGGTGGCAGCATCATGCTGTGGCGATGTTATTCAGCGGCAGGGTCTGGGAGACTAGTCAGGATCGAGGAAGAACACAATCGAACATCTCTGGAGAGACCTGAAAATAGCTGAGCAGCGACGCTCCCCATCCAATCTGACAGAGCTTGAGAGGATCTGCAGAGAAGAACGACCATTGTGTCGTCGGCAAACTTAATGACGGTGTTGGAGTCGTGATTGCAGCAGAGATTTTGTGCCAGCCTGTCACTTCTTGGTCAAAAGCACTCAATGGTCTCAGCATTCAAACTTTTATGTTTAGTGTGGTATAGTGTGATGTGAGCATAATTCAATATAATTCCAATGCAAGAACCAAAATGATGCCCCTGGGTATAGTTACATATCGGTATGTTTCATCATAGAAATAGATACATTCTAGATGTTTTTTTTTGGTAGGCTATTGGTTTTCGTGGTTGTTAATGGAACTGTACGTATTGGAAACGTGATTACGGTAGGCTGGTATTGCTTAATTGATTACGTGGGTCAAGTTTGATCCACAGAAGTGTATTGTGCCATATCACAAGGTGTTGCTGAGCAGCATGGTTTTCCATGTTTGAAGCGGGCCTATAGGCCTACTTGTTTGGAAAGACAGCTGTGCATGGCTGCATCTCACTGTAGTAGCCTGCAGGCTATGTTTTGGTTATTTGGATCTCCATTTGCCTTTTGTTTACTGTTAATGTATCTCGCCTAAATATAGATTGTGTCACGCCGATCTGATATTGTATTTACTAGGCCTACTGGGTACCGTTGTTTTGTTCTGTTCCTATTCATTTGTTCGCATTCGCAGTTGTGTCAGTATTCTAAGCCAAACTACTACTCAGCATTTTTGTTTGCATGCATGAATAACTAGGCTACCACTTTCAGCATTTAGTTTGCATTATTTTGGTAAGATGGCTGTGTGTATGGAATCATTCACATAGGATGTTTGTAATAGGTGAATTACCCTATCTTGAATCCTATATTCATTACCAAAATGGCCATGCTTTAGTGTTTAGGGCGCTGTCCATTGTGCTGATACAGTACAGCGGAAATAGGCTACATATTATCACTTCAAAGGCAATGGTCTCGGAGTCTCTGCATTTTAACTATGTTTTATTGTGGTATAGCGTGATATAAGCGTAATTCAATATCATTCCAATGCAAGAACCCCCAAAAAATGTACACTGCCCCCTTAGTTACTTTATCCTGGTGCCGGGCCTGTCTACACCCATGGCAAAATGTATGGAATTGCAGGAAATTAACTTCAAAACAACAAAAATTCTCTCTGCCATCAAGAGGGGGGCCACTAAAATGTTTTGCAGAAAGTTGGGGGGCCCCCAACTGAATATCGCTTAGGGCCCCATATTGAATATTGAATTATGCTCTCTCATTTCCCCCACTCTGTCTTTTTCTCTGACTTGTTTTTGCCAAAGCTTTTCTCCTTGGTCCTGGTGTTTCTTAAAATCTCCATCGAAACCATTGATCTGGAAGAAACATAGCAAGAGAGAAGAGAAAGCTTGAGAATGTTTGCGTGTGTGTATGCGCGTGCATGTGTGTGTATTCAAAGTGTTTCAGGCCCAGTGATGTCCATAGTGTTGGAGGATAATTATCTCTCCTTTGAAAAGAGTCTCTGGGTCCTGCTGTGACAGAATCATCCTTCTGCTCTTATCTAGTCTGATAACGATTACAAATTAGGCTGGGCATTATCCCTTCCTCCCTTCCTCTATCTATCAATGTTATTATAATGTACAATCATGCTAAAGGATTCTTTTTACCCTGTCCCATACTGTATCTAGCGCCAGGAGTTTTTCCAACCTTGAGACCTGACTAGGATGAACTCCCTGTCATGGCTATAGCCTATGACAATGGCCCATAGTAGAGCCTGTAGTTTTTCATAGTCAGGTCCCAGGGACAGAATAAACTCAAGGTCCTACCCCATCCAACCCTACTGTCCCCACTCACCGTCTCATCAAAGCTCATGTACGTGAACTGCATGATCCACTGCTGCACGTCTGGCCTGCGGCGGTCCCAGATGTTCCTCTCGGGCCTTCGTAGCTTGGCCAGGAACTCTTTGGCCTTGGCGGGAGCGACTGCCACTCCAGACTTAGAGGGAGTGCTACTGTTACCCACCACTGGGGAGAGGCGGAGAGGAGACATGTAAAGGGAGTAGAATGTCAAGTGTTCACAGTGTATATGTGTGTACGCCAAAGCGTTCTGCAAATATTACCATTTGTTTTCTTCTGGACTTTGTGCTTTCTTCACTTTCCCTAAGTAACCCAGATACCTGATAAAACTTCCTAAAACATATCACCAACCTTCCAACTCGAGGTTCTTCACTATATTAATTAACATGTCAGTGTAGCAGATGTTACTGCAGAGGTTGTGTTCATCTATGTTCTGTTCCCTTCTGTATGCATTATCTAGTGGAGTAGAAGGTGTGGGGGGGGGGGGGGGGGGGGGGCAGAGCGAGACAGAAGGAGAGTTGAAAGAAAGACTTGAATAAGAAGAGAGCTAGAGAGAGAGGGAGACAAAAAGAAGAGAGAAAGAGTTATCTCACCTGTGAGGGCCAGGAGTGTGAGCAGGGCAGTGAGCTCCACCAGCCTCTGATAAAGCCGCTGAGAAGCCATGATGTCCCCTTCGCGGTCGATGGTCGTTTACCCGAAAATCCAACCCACAGAAACGGGCCTGTCTGAAGTAGTTGTTTTTTTTCTTCTCTCAATTGAATGTTCATGTGTGCCTGGGTACTTTTCCATCCAGTAAGTACAGTAGCAGCAGTATGAGAGAGAGAGAGAGAGAGAGAGAGAGAAGAGAGAGAGAGAGAGAGAGAGAGAGAGAGAGAGAGAGAGAGAGAGAGAGAGAGAGAGAGAGAGAGGAGAGAGAGAGAGAGAGAGAGAGAGAGAGAGAGAGAGAGAGAGAGAGAGAGAGAGAGAGAGAGAGAGAGAGAGAGAGAGAGAGAGAGAGAGAGAGAGAGAGAGAGAGAGAGAGAGAGAGAGAGAGAGAGAGAGAGAGAGAGAGAGAGAGAGAGAGAGAGAGAGAGAGAGAGAGAGAGAGAGAGAGAGAGAGAGAGAGAGAGAGAGAGAGAGAGAGAGAGAGAGAGAGAGAGAGAGAGAGAGAGAGAGAGAGAGAGAGAGAGAGAAGAGAGAGAGAGAGAGAGAGAGAAATATTAACTGTATAAATGTTGTCCTCCCTACAACAGTTTATACAAAGGTGAACTTTCAAACCTGAGCCAATGATAAACCTCTGATCCTTGATGTGTGGCACATGGTAAATTGACGATTCATATCCCCATCTCTAAGAACAGTCCAGTGATTTGACAGAACTGACAGGTGATAGCTGAGTTAAAATTGATACTGTGGTGGTGGAATGAGTGAGGGAACTGCACTGTGGAAGTGAGTCTGACTGTTAGAGCTGAAATCAATCAGTAGCGTGGAAGGTCAGTGTTATAGCGTGATTTATAACATTCTACAATGCAGATCTTCTGCGCTGCAGATTGAATCCAGCCCCTAGGGTTGTATTGATAGGTAGCCTACCTCGGAAAGCTGTCTTAGGCTGCATTTATACAGGCAGCTCAATTCTGTTCTTTTTTTTTCAGCTCTTTTGCCTATAATTGGCAAAATATCAGAATTGGGCTGCCTATGTAAATGTAGCCAGAAAGAGAGAGGATGTGACGTGATTGAACGAGGGGTCAGTGGTGGAGAAAGTACCCAATTTTCATACTAGAGTAAAGGTAAAGAATAGTACCTTAATAGAAAATGACTCAAGTAAAAGTGAAAGTCATCCAGCAAAATACTACTTGAGTAAAAAAAAGTAAATGTTACTGCTAAAACATACTTAAGTATCAAAAGTAACAGTATAAATCATATCAAATATTAAGCAAACCAGACAGCACAATGTTTTGTTTTAATAAGGTACAGATAGCCAAGGGCACATTCCAACACTCAGGTATAATTTACAAACTAAGCATTTGTGTTTAGTGAGTCCGTCCGCCCAGATCAGAGGCAGTAGGGATGACCAGGGATGTTCTCTTGATAAGTGTGTGAATTGGACAGTTTCCTGTCGTGCTAAGCATTCAAAATGTAAAGAGTACTTTTGGGTGTCAGGAAAAATGTATGAGTAAAAAGTACATTATTTTCTTTAGGAATGTAGTGGAGTAAAAGTTATCCAATTATATCTAGTAAAATACAGATCCCACAAAACTACTTAAGTAGTACTTTAAAGTATTTTACTTAAGTACTTTACACCACTGATGACGTTCAAAAACTGTAGGTCACCTTTAAGCCCTCAAAGTTTAAGGTGAGAAACTGTAGGTCACCTTTAGGCCTCAAAGTTTAAGGTGAGAAACTGTAGGTCACCTTTAAGCCTCAAAGTTTAAGGTGAGAAACTGTAGGTCACCTTTAGGCCTCAAAGTTTAAGGTGAGAAACTGTAGGTCACAGAGTTTAGTGTGACACTGATGTGACCTTTACAAGACATCTGTCAAGTTGTGTAATTCAACCATATGGACCTTTACTTTTCATAATGTGGGTCTACTACACTCCGAAGACTGTCTGTTATGTAACTTTATATCTTTTAGCTCAGGCTCTTTCACTGTCTCTTAAATGGATTCAAACAAATACCAGAGGAGAAGGTTACATCACATGGTGCCACGGCTATGTTGGTAAACGTCTCAACCAAGAGAAAACTCTCTCAAACTGAGTTGCATTAAGAAAGCTGCTTTAGTTCAGAAGACTCTTGTTGCCCTCTCTCTCTCTCTTTCTCTCTCTCTTCTCTCTCTCTCTTCTCTCTTCTATTCTCTCTCTTCTCTCTTCTCTTCTCTCTCTTCTCTCTCGCTCTTCCGCCTCTCTCTCTCTTTTCCGCCTCGCTCTCGCCCTTCCGCCTCTCTATATATCTCTCTCTCTCTCTCCTCATAAACAAGTATCTTTCCGTCTCTGTTCTTGTCATTATACACACCTTCACAAAACATTTGCCAGCAGAAATGAGGCATCGGGATTGTGAAGACCCCCGTGAATATCCCTTTTGTCTTTTCTATTAAATAACTCCTTTCATTTCTAAAAATCCTCCTTCCCAACTTTTCAAAGGTGAGACATCACAGCCAATGAATGCTAATTAAACCAGCATGAGTCCCAGTCAACTGTGGTAGGCCTAGCTGATCCTCAGTCAGTCAATAGACAGCAAGCATTGCCGATGCACCACTGGAGGTTTAATGTTAATGATATGGCACTGACCTGTCTAGAAGGGAGATTCAGAGATGCAGAAAATGCTCCTGAGGCTCTGTTCTCTGTGTGTGTGTGTGTGTGTGTGTGTGTGTGTGTGTGTGTGTGTGTGTGTGTGTGTGTGTGTGTGTGTGTGTGTGTGTGTGTGTGTGTGTGTGTGTGTGTGTGTGTGTGTGTGTGTGTGTGTGTGTGTGTGTGTGTGTGTGTGTGTGTGTGTGTGTGTGTGTGTGTGCGTGACTGTGGTGTAAAACGTACCCAATTGTCATACTTGAGTATCAAAAGTAGAATGTCAAATCATGTCAAATTGCTTATATTAAGCAAACCAGACAGCACAATTATATATATATATATATATATATATATATATATATATATATATATATGTTAACTTATGGATGGCCAAGGGCATAATCCAGCACTTAGACATAATTTACAAATTAAGCATTTGTGTTTAGTGTGTCCGCCTGATCAGAGGCAGGATGGGTTGATAAGCACATGAATTGGCCCATTTTCCTGTGCTGCTAAACATTTCAGATGCAAATAATAGTTTTCTGTGTCAGGAAAATGTATGGAGTAAAAAGTACATTATTTTATTTTGGAATGTAGTGAAGTAAAAGTAGAAGTTGTCAAAATTATAAATAGTAAAGTAAAGTGCAGGTACCCCCAAAAAATGACTTAAGTAGTACTTAAAAGTATTTTTACTTAAGTACTTTACACCACTGGTTTTGGAGCAGCAAACAACAGCTCCTTGTCTTGCTATGGCTGGACAGGGACACGGGAAACTGGCACAGGCTAAAGCACTCACAAAAGTGCTACAGGATGAGGGACTGAGAAAGTGGGGGAGAAGGTAGAGAGAGACAGAGAGACGAGGGAGAAGGTAGAGAGAGACAGAGAGACGAGGGAGAAGGTAGAGAGAGACAGAGAGACGAGGGAGAAGGTAGAGAGAGACAGAGAGACGAGGGAGAAGGTAGAGAGAGACAGAGAGACGAGGGAGAAGGTAGAGAGAAACAGAGAGACGAGGGAGAAGGCAGAGAGAGACAGAGAGACGAGGGAGAAGGCCAGAGAGACGGAAGGGGAGAGAGACGATAAAGGGACTATAGAGAGAGAGGGAGAAAGCAAAAGAAGGAATGAACGAGAGGAAATACACAGAGGGCAGAGAGCTAGACAGAGGAATGAGAAGTGTCAGACTCATATCCCAGTTTTTGTTGTTTCTTCTTCAGAAGCAGCTTTAATAAGTGCTCGCCCTCTCTTTACAACAGTGGTCTGAGCCAGACATAAACCCATCATACACAGTAACACAACAATAACCTGCCTGACTAGAGCTGCACTCCCTCCCTGTTCCCACACACATTCTCAAGACAATTAGTCAGCAAAAGAAGGATGTGCAACCAGAAGATTTAGACCATCCCCCCCCGCTGCACTGGTCCTTTCTGCTGGTTTTACCAACCCCCTTTCAATGCAGCCCCCCTACCCTGCAGATAGAAGGCTCCAGAAAGGTTTTGTACGGCGCAGTCATGTGTGTGGAGGTGTGCTAGCGAGTAAACAGGTTTACTAAAGATCTGCTCAGTATGCTGAAATCCCCCTGTAGTTACCTTTGTTATTCCTGAACTAAAAGCTCGAGCTTCTCTCCTAGGGGGTTGCACTAACAGAGCATGTGAATCTCCAGGCACATATTTCTATGCAGATGGAACAAATCCACCTGAGGGAAAACAGATGGCCCTGGATTTGTGCGATAAAATATATGTTTTTTTTTCTTTTCATTTCATATTGTAGTGAGATTGGAAAACGTTTGGTTTGAATTACACACACACACACACACACACACACACACACACACACACACACACACACACACACACACACACACACACACACACACACACACACACACACACACACACACACACACACACACACACACACACACACACACACACACACACACACACGCAGAGGTGTGAGTGAGCGAGCAAGCACACATAGGCGTGCACAAACCCTCGCACACACGACAGATCACCTCCCCTGAGGTGTGTGATGCAGTAGTACAGCATATCTATGGCACGTCTAGAGAACAGATAAAAGGACTACAGAACAGGAGGAGGAGAAAGGGCTGCATGGGTGATAAAGGAGAGTAAATGAAAGGAGCGGAGGATGGCTTTTCGTTAAACACCACTCCTTTCTTCACCTCAAACCCTCAACCTGACACTGGATTTGCCTCAAGTCTCCGTCCAACCTCAGCACTTGCCTCCCGAAGAACAGTAAAGCTTGGGGGACACAGCAGCTTCGCTCCGGGGGGGGGGGGGGGGGGATAGAGAATTACGCTCCATTTCCAGTACACTGCACCATGAAATGAGATTCAATGTTGTGGCAGCGGAGCAGAGAGGATTTCTGCTGTAGTACCGCATGACAACAGAGTTGGGGAGGCAATCTTCTGATGAGGAGCTCTGTTGTATATGAAGCCAGGGCCAGTGCTTTCTGGAATAACATTGGGAACAGTTGGGAATAACTTCAGAAAATGACTTGGGAAGGAGGGGTCACTGGAAGGTCAGCGATCACAGGTGTGATGTGTCGAGGTTGGATTATACACACGAATGACATCTGTGCAGGGGCAAAAAGAACTACTCCAAATCGGTATACAAAGCTCCTGTATCTGCTGTGGGCTTTCATCATCATACATCAACACAACCACAACGAATGTGTTTTGTCTGGAGCAGGGTGAGGTATTTCTTTATTATGTTACATTGTCCACAGAATAGGGCCTGTTCCAATAACATTCCCTGAGCCCTTCACTTCTTTACTTTTGTCACTTGAACTACTGATCTAGTGTGTTGGAGCAGTGATTACTTCAAGGCAGATGGGTGGGGGGGGGGGGGGTTAAGGATGACGTTAAGTTTGAATGATTCGACTTTAGCCCGGTCCAACTACTCCTTCTGTCTCTCCTTCCGTCTCTGTAACTCTGCAAGGCCCAAGATAGGATATAGGTGGCGGATGTCCAACGAACTGTATTTCAGTTCTCCGTTCCTCTCAGAAGCCTAGAGGGAGACAGCAGCACCTGTCTCCCCCCTGCTGCCCACCAGAATTACTCTCTAACCAACTCAATCAACACTGTGAAATTAGACTTCATCAAAGCCATGCCATGATCAGATGTTTTACATCAAAAAGTCAGGTTTCTGGTGTACAAATCTGAATGTACGAGAATCAAATTGTTCAAAGAGAATTACTTTGCAAACTTTCCTGCTTTGACTAAATGACAAAGAACATTTTTTTATCAAACATCAATTAGTTTTAACAAGATTTATAGCATCAACTGTGTGTTCGTGCATGTGTAACCGATGTGAAATGGCTAGCTAGTTAGCGGTGGTGCTCGCTAATAGCATTTCAATCGGTGACGTCACTCGCTCCGAGACCTTGAAGTAGTTGTTCCCCTTGCTCTGCAAGGGCCGTGGCTTTTGTGGAGCGATGGGTAACGATGCTTCGAGCGTGGCTGTTGTCAATGTGGGTTCCTGGTTCGAGCCCAGGTAGGGGTGAGGAGAGGGACGGACGCTAAACTGTCACACAGGCATGCTTGATCCTAAACATTTCCAGGGTATAGTTTTATCAATGCAATGGTGAAAAGGTGATTTGAAATATTCTCTAAGGATTTTGTTTCCCCTCAGAACCTGCTGTGTCTTGGTCTGGGCTGTGGTAGCCCAGGTTGCTGGCTATAAGTGGGCACAGTAGGTTCTGGCCAGGTCCTGGATCTGGTCGTAACCGGCCTGGGCCGTCAGCTCCTGCATCCAGAGAGTAGCAGTGGTGTAAAGAGGGGGTGATGGGATGATGGGGGTGGCACTGCAAATATTTGACTAGATGGTCAGGAGTCTTATGGCTTGGGGTTAGAAGCTGTTTAGAAGCCTCTTGGTGCTCTGGTACTCGCTTGCCAGCAGAGAGAACAGTCTATGACTAGGGTGGCTGGAGTCTTTGACAATTTTTAGGACCTTCCTCTGACATCGCCTGGTATAGAGGCCCTGGATGGCAGAAAGCTTGGCCCCAGTGATGTACTGGGCCGTACGCACTACCCTCTGTGCCTCATGGTACGAGCAGTTACCAATACCAGGCAGTGATGCAACCAGTCAGGATGCCCTCGATGGTGCAGCTGTAGAACCTTTTGAGGATCTGAGGGCAACCAGTCAGGATGCCAAATCTTTTCAGTCTCCTGAAGGGAAATAGGTTTTGTCATGCCCTCTTCACGTGCTTGTACCATGTTAGTTTGTTGGTGATATGGACACCAAGGAACTTGAAGCTCTCAACCTGCTCCACTGTAGATGAGAATGGGGCGTGCTCAGTCCTCTTTTCCCTGTAGTCCACAAACATCTCCTTTTTTTTTTTTTTTGTTTTTTTTACCTTTATTTAACTAGTCAAGTCAGTTAAGAACAAATTGTTATTTTCAATGATGGCCTAGGAACAGTGGGTTAACTGCCTGTTCAGAGGCAGAACGACAGATTTGTACCTTGTCACCTCAGGGGTTTGAACTTGCAACCTTCCGGTTACTAGTCCAACGCTCTAACCACTAGGCAACCCTGCCGCCCCAGGGTAGCCTAGTGTCTTGAATCGATGATGATTATATGTACTATTATTATTATTGCTACCGAAAATAACTGTATTTCATTATCCTCATTGCATTGTACTGTATTTGCCTAAATACTGCTTTGGCAATATCTACAAATTGTATTTCATGCAATAAAGCAGTTTGAATTTGAGAGAGAGAAAGACAATAGACTGTGACAGAGAGAGAGAGAGAGTACACTATCACATTTCAGGTAAGACCTAAATGCAGATTGTGTTGAAGTAACTATGTTTATTACAGCAACAGGGGCAGGCAAACGACAGATCAAGGCAGGCAGGGGTTGATAATCCAGAGTAGTGGGGCAAAGGTACAGGATGGCAGGCAGGCTCAGGTCAGGCAGAGATCGGTAATCCGTAGTAGTAGGGAAAAGGTACAGGATGGCAGGCAGGGTCAGGTCAGGCAGAGATCGGTAATCCGTAGTAGTAGGGAAAAGGTACAGGATGTCAGGCAGGCTCAGGGTCAGGCAGAGATCGGTAATCCAGAGTAGTAGGGAAAAGGTACAGGATGTCAGGCAGGCTCAGGGTCAGGCAGAGATCGGTAATCCAGAGTAGTAGGGAAAAGGTACAGGATGTCAGGCAGGCTCAGGGTCAGGCAGAGATCGGTAATCCAGAGTAGTGGGGCAAAGGTACAGGATGGCAGGCAGGCTCAGGGTGGGCAGAAAAACTCAAAACCGGGAAAAACAGGAAGAATGAATAGACAGGAACAGAGGGGAAAACGCTGGTAGGCTTGATGAAACAAAACGAACTGGCAACAGACGAAAAGAGAACAGAGGTATAAGTACCCAGGGGGTAATGGAGAAAATGGGTGACACCTGGAGGGGGGTGGAGACAAGCACAAGGACAGGTGAAACAGATCAGGGCGTGACATACACAGCCAGTCCAGAACTCTTCACACGTTGTATCCAGACGGGCCCTTGACACCAGCCGACAGCAATATTAGAAGATTTAACAGATATAGTCATCTGTATATTTACTTTGTGGGGACAGAGAAAGAGCCCACAGACTGGATGAGACACAGAGACCAGACAGACACACAGAGCCTGGCACGAGTCATGAGAGATAGGAAACTAAGCATCCTGCCATTTCTCTCTTCTATCTGGTCTGTCAGAAGACTGTTTATTGCCTTTAGGAGAGGCTGGCACCAGGATGTCAGCCTGAGACTTAGACAGAGCCATTGTTTAGAAGTTCAGACCCAGGTTGCTCAAACTAACCCTGCCAGGGCTGGTGGGCTGCAGTCTTTAACTCCAGCCAAGCAGTAGCCTGCCTGATGATACTAATCAATGAATCATAGTCTTCATTCAAGGCTTTGAGTTCTTGGCTGGTATTTAAATTGGTGTTTAATAACTCTTTAATGATTCATTGAACTGTTTTATATGGCTTTTTGACACATTGCAAGAAGCATTTGTACAGAGATGACGAGGGGCGACCATGAGGTAGTCAGGTGAAAGTGATCCGTTTAGCATTCCCTCTGCTAAAATATGCCTATTAAATAGGAAAGAACTTGACTAAAGTTAAGAAAGAACTGAAACATTAAGTTGGCAACTGCATGTTAAGGCAAATACTAGATCAAGAAATAGAGACAAACAAAAATAACGAAACAACGCGGCCATGGACCAAGTATCTGCTGACTCGACTAAAGTGAGTTTAGAGGCAATTTGCACTGGCGATGAGAAACTGTCTAAGCAGATGAAGAAAATATCCAACGATGGCAAAAAAAATCTTGTTGTCTTAGGTATTCAGCATTCTGATGAGATACAACCTCCACTGTCACACCTGTTGTCTTTACAGGTCTGTATATCTGATATTTGATTGGAGGTTAACTTTACGGTAATGCAACTTAGATGTTATAAACGGGTCTTAGATTCATTGCCCCTCTCTTTTTTTTGTTCCTGAACTGCTGTGGTGAGATACTCTTTCTTTAATTCTCTCTCTCTCTCTCTCTCTCTCTCTCTCTCTCTCTCTCTCTCTCTCTCTCTCTCTCTCTCTCTCTCTCTCTCTCTCTCTCTCTCTCTCTCTCTCTCTCTCTCTCTCTCTCTCTCTCTCTCTCTCTCTCTCTCTCTCTCTCTCTCTCTCTCTCTCTCTCTCTCTCTCTCTCTCTCTCTCTCTCTCTCTCTCTCTCTCTCTCTCTCTCTCTCTCTCTCTCTCTCTCTCTCTCTCTCTCTCTCTCTCTCTCATATGAGCTATGGCTCAAGCCATGGTTTCTTTGTCTCCATCTCTCTCTGACCATGCTGAGAATAATGCCTTGTAATGCGTGTTAATGTTTTGTAGCTTAAGCGTATGTCTGGTATAATGTTAAATGGAGTCAGATAAAGATGATTAATGTAATGTACTAATTGCTTAGTGTTATTACGAGTCACATGTGAGGTATATATAATATCTTACATATCAAATACTACCTCACTACATTATTGACCCTGAGAGGGCTAACTTCTTCCTTTCCTTCTGCAAAAGAAAAATAAAACAAGAGGTAGGCCTATCACGCTGGCCAGGACAAATGATCAATATAGGCCTACACTTTAGAAGTGTTTCATCTGTCTCAGAAGGCAGAACCAGCCCTAGGACACTTTAATAAGAAGTACTATATTTACTTCACAAACACTAATTATAGTAGTTGACTGCACAGAGCAAGGACACGTGGTGCTGACATTCACTCTGCAGTGGTTGGGAATGGGAGCTGAACACACTGCTGATGATTCTTTGAAAACATTTATAATAATACAATTAGTCTCCAAGATACAAATGACTATTTTATAATGATGGGGGACTACAATGCAATTTGAAGTATGTCAATGGAACATAAAGGCAATCATACTACCAACTATCACCCTCTGGTGCTCAAAGAGATTACGAATGTTAAGGACATTTGGAATCGATGGAGGCTGAAAAACCTGTATCTCTAAAGATATATTTTCAGGAGGCTTCATCAAGCTAGTCGGATTGATTATTTTCCGGTATCCTTTTCTATGGTGCCAAAATTGAAAAGAGTATGGATTGAGGATCGAATGCAATCAGAACAACAGCCTATAGCCCTCCATGTAACTACGACAGACATTCCACGAGGGCGGGGATATTTGACCAGGATTTATTGACTGACACTAAAAAGAAACTAAGGAATCCATAAGACTTTTCCTGCGCAATACAGGTTCAGCGGACCTACTTATCATATAGGATGCCTGTAAGTGTGCCTTTGGAGGCCATTCAATTCAATATTCACCCCAAAAACAAAAAACGGCCAACAGAGAAAAGACACAGTAGAAATAGAATGTCTAACATTACACATCAATGGTGTAGATAAATCTACCACAGAAGCAGTGAATACCTTTGTCTGATGACTCTAATGTGAAGGGGGGGTCGAATGAGACAGGAAATAGTCACCACTGCCACGAGTTGACCATGCTTTCACCAGGTGCGTTCACAGGGGAAGAACCTGCGTTCCACCGGTCATCTGAAGTCATTCTAATTCTCCGGTTGGAACGTTATTCAAGATATATGTAAACAACATTCTAAAGATTGATTCAGTACATCGTTTGACATGTTTCTACTGACTGTTACGAAACATTTGGATATTTCGTCACGTTGTAGTGGACGCGCTTTGTGACTTTGGAATTGTTTACCAAACACACTGACTAAAGTAGCCAATTGGACATAAATAACGGACATTTTCGAACAAATCAAGCATTTATTGTGGACCTGGGATTCATAGGACTGCATTCTGATGAAGTTCATCAAAGGCAAGGAAACACTTATCATGTATTTTCTGGTTTCTGTTGACTCCAACATGGCGGCTAATTTTGCTTCTGTTCTGAGCGCCGTCTCAGATTATTGCATGGGTTGCTTTTTCCGTAAACCTTTTTTGAAATCTGACACAGCGGTTGCATTAAGGAGAGGTATATCTATAATTCCATGTGTATAACTTGTATTATCATCTACATTTATGATGAGCATTTCTGTTGAAACGATGTGGCTATGCAAAATCACTTGATGTTTTTGGAACTAGTGAATCTAATAAGCCAATGTAAACTCAGATTTTTGTTATATAAATATGAACTTTATCAAACAAAACATGCATGTATTGTGTAACATGAAGTCCTATGATTGTCATCTGATGAAGATAATTCAAGGTTAGTGATTCATTTTATCTCTATTTCTGCTTTTTGTGAATGCTATATTTCGCTGGAAAATGGCTGTGCTTATTGTGGTTTGGTGGAGACCTAACATAATCGTTTGTAGTGCTTTTGCTGAAAAGCATATTTGAAATCGGACACTTTGGTGGGATTAACAACGAGAATAGCTTTAAAACGGTATGTTTGAGGAATGTTAATTATGAGATTTTTGATGTTTTGAAAATGGCGCCCTACACTTTGACTGGCTGTTGTCAAATCGCTCCCGTTAACGGGATTGCAGCCATAAGAAGTTTTAACCTGTTTCTCCACTTGGCCTTCAGACGAGGTGACTGAAAATGTTGTTTTGTTGATTGATGCAAGAAACCACGTAATAAAAAAAGAAATAAATGAGTTATTATTCCCATACCATTATTACAGAGAATCAGACAAATTATGCTACCCCTTGCCTATTTGCTACTTAGCTTATTCAAGCTTGTCTCAAAAAAAAAACACTGCCCCTTTAAGACAAAAAAAATCTTTATCTGACTTGCTTTTCAAAGAAGTCTAGAAATGTACACGTTTTGTACTCTTATAGGAAGCGAACACTGCCTTATTGTTGAATACAAATGATCTATAACTGGGCTAATAACTCACTAACAAAAAATATTAACAAAGTGTGCACACATGCAGATCTCGTTTGATCTCAAAACAAGTGCATCTACTCAAGACTGCTCATGCTGTAAACACAGTCCAGTTCAGAGTAAATGGAACAGATCCATATATAGCAATGACCCATTTGCATATAAGCCTACTGCAGCTCTGATTGGTTATGCAGCAATAGAATACTACTCCGATGCGCTCTGCCTTCAAAAAAATATCTTGAGTAGTTAGTTTTGCATACTAAGTCTTGCATAGTTTGTTTTGTTTCGGTATGTTGCACTGAAAGTGACTAATATTGCATTGATTCGATCACAATTCCCAATTCCCACTAAGGGGGAAAACTATAGAAAGTTGAGTGAAGTTCCATCTTGTGCAAGCACACAGCTTAGAGGGAACATTGGAGACCGGTAGCCCTTCTTTCTTTTCTTTCCAAATACTTGAGCGTGCTGTCTCTGACCAACTTTCTTGCTATCTCTCTCAGAACAATTTTCTTGACCCTAACCAGTCAGGCTTCAAAACATCTCACTCAACCGAGAATGCTCTTCTCTGTGTCATGGAGACTCTCCGCTCTGACAAAGCTGACCATCTCTCCTCTGTTCTCAACCTCCTAGATCTATCCACTGCCTTCGACACAGTGAACCATCAGATCCTCCACCACTCTCTCAGGGCTGAATGCCTCAGGCTTTGCACACTCTTGGATTGCATCCTACCTGGCAGGGCGCTCCTACCAGGTGACGTGGAGAGGATCTGTGTCTGCACCACATACTCTCACTACTGGTATTTCCCAGGGCTCGGTACTAGGCCCTCTCCTCTTCTCTCTATACACCAAGTCACTCGGCTCCATCATATCCTCACATGGTCTCTCCTATTATTGCTATGCAGATGACACTGAACTACTCCCCCCCCCTTCTGACACCCAGGTGGTGACACACATCTCTGCGTACCTGGCAGATAACTCAGCTTGGATGTCGGCCCAGCACCTCAAGCTCATTTTCAACTAGATGGAGCTGATCTTCATCCTCAGGAAGGCCTGCCAGCTCCAAGACCTCTCTATCACGGTTGACAACTCAGCAGTGTCCACCCTCCTGAGTGCAAAGAACCTTGGCGTTACCCTGGACAACACCCTGTCATTCTCTGCAAATATCAAAGCAGTTACTCGGTCTTGCAGGTTCATGCTCTACAACATCAATAGACTATGACCCTACCTCACACAGAAATCGGCGCAGGTCCAAGTGCAGGCAGTCATCTTTCGTCTGAACCAGCTTCCCCCTGAAGCTAGGACAGCAAAGTCCCTGCCCATCTTCAGAAAACATCTGAAACCCTAACTTGTCAGAGTATCTTTGAAAACTAATTTTCGCCTAAAATGACATGACCCAAATCTAACTGCCTGTCGCTCCAAACATCTTTCTGGTAAGAAGAGGGGCGGGGGCGTATGCCTCATGGCCAACGTGACATGGTGTGATGAAAGAAACATACAGGAACTCAAATCCTTCTGTTCACCTGATTTAGAATTCCTCACAATCAAATGTAGACCGCATTATCTACCAAGAGAATTCTCTTCGATTATAATCACAGCCGTATATATCCCCCCCCCAAGCAGACACATCGATGGCTCTGAATGAACTTTATTTAACTCTCTGCAAACTGGAAACGATTTATCCGGAGGCTGCATTCATTGTAGCTGGGGATTTTAACAAGGCTAATCTGAAAACAAGACTCCCTAAATTTTATCAGCATATTGATTGCGCAACCAGGGGTGGGAAGACCTTGGATCATTGTTACTCTAACTTCCGCGACGCATATAAGGCCCTGCCCCGCCCCCCTTTCGGAAAAGCTGACCACGACTCCATTTTGTTGATCCCTGCCTACAGACAGAAACTAAAACAAGAGGCTCCCACGCTGAGGTCTGTCCAATGCTGGTCCGACCAAGCTGACTCCACACTCCAAGACTGCTTCCATCACGTGGACTGGGAGATGTTTCGTATTGCGTCAGATAACAACATTGACGAATACGCTGATTCGGTGTGCGAGTTCATTAGAACGTGCGTTGAAGATGTCGTTCCCATAGCAACGATTAAAACATTCCCTAACCAGAAACCGTGGACTGATGGCAGCATTCGTGTGAAACTGAAAGCGCGAACCACTGCTTTTAATCAGGGCAAGGTGTCTGGTAACATGACCGAATACAAACAGTGCAGCTATTCCCTCCGCAAGGCTATCAAACAAGCTAAGCGCCAGTACAGAGACAAAGTACAATTATCAATTCAACGGCTCAGACACAAGAGGCATGTGGCAGGGTCTACAGTCAATCACGGACTACAGGAAGAAATCCAGCCCAGTCACGGACCAGGATGTCTTGCTCCCAGGCAGACTAAATAACTTTTTTGCCCGCTTTGAGGACAATACAGTGCCACTGACACGGCCTGCAATGAAAACATGCGGTCTCTCCTTCACTGCAGCCGAGGTGAGTAAGACATTTAAACGTGTTAACCCTCGCAAGGCTGCAGGCCCAGACGGCATCCCCAGCCGCGCCCTCAGAGCATGCGCAGACCAGCTGGCCGGTGTGTTTACGGACATATTGAATCAATCCCTATACCAGTCTGCTGTTCCCACATGCTTCAAGAGGGCCACCATTGTTCCTGTTCCCAAGAAAGCTAAGGTAACTGAGCTAAACGACTACCGCCCCGTAGCACTCACATCCGTCATCATGAAGTGCTTTGAGAGACTAGTCAAGGACCATATCACCTCCACCCTACCTGACACCCTAGACCCACTCCAATTTGCTTACCGCCCAAATAGGTCCACAGACGATGCAATCTCAACCACACTGCACACTGCCCTAACCCATCTGGACAAGAGGAATACCTATGTGAGAATGCTGTTCATCGACTACAGCTCGGCATTCAACACCATAGTACCCTCCAAGCTCGTCATCAAGCTCGAGACCCTGGGTCTCGACCCCGCTCTGTGCAACTGGGTACTGGACTTCCTGACGGGCCACCCCCAGGTGGTGAGGGTAGGCAACAACATCTCCTCCCCGCTGATCCTCAACACTGGGGCCCCACAAGGGTGCGTTCTGAGCCCTCTCCTGTACTCCCTGTTCACCCACGACTGCGTGGCCACGCACGCCTCCAACTCAATCATCAAGTTTGCGGACGACACAACAGTGGTAGGCTTGATTACCAACAACGACGAGACGGCCTACAGGGAGGAGGTGAGGGCCCTCGGAGTGTGGTGTCAGGAAAATAACCTCACACTCAACGTCAACAAAACTAAGGAGATGATTGTGGACTTCAGGAAACAGCAGAGGGAACACCCCCCTATCCACATCGATGGAACAGTAGTGGAGAGGGTAGCAAGTTTTAAGTTCCTCGGCATACACATCACAGACAAACTGAATTGGTCCACTCACACAGACAGCATCGTGAAGAAGGCGCAGCAGCGCCTCTTCAACCTCAGGAGGCTGAAGAAATTTGTCTTGTCACCAAAAGCACTCACAAACTTCTACAGATGCACAATCGAGAGCATCCTGGCGGGCTGTATCACCGCCTGGTATGGCAACTGCACCACCCTCAACCGTAAGGCTCTCCAGAGGGTAGTGAGGTCTGCACAACGCATCACCGGGGGCAAACTACCTGGCCTCCAGGACACCTACACCACCCGATGTCACAGGAAGGCCATAAAGATCATCAAGGACATCAACCACCCGAGCCACTGCCTGTTCACCCCGCTATCATCCAGAAGGCGAGGTCAGTACAGGTGCATCAAAGCTGGGACCGAGAGACTGAAAAACAGCCTCTATCTCAAGGCCATCAGACTGTTAAACAGCCACCACTAACACTGAGTGGCTGCTGCCAACACACTGACACTGACTCAACTCCAGCCACTTTAATAATGGGAATTGATGGGAAATGATGTAAATATATCACTAGCCACTTTAAACAATGCTACCTTATATAATGTTACTTACCCTACATTATTCATCCCATATGCATACGTATATACTGTACTCTATATCATCGACTGTATCCTTATGTAATACATGTATCACTAGCCACTTTAAACTATGCCACTTTGTTTACATACTCATCTCATTTGTACATACTGTACTCGATACCATCTACTGTATCTTGCCTATGCTGCTCTGTACCATCACTCATTCATATATCCTTATGTACATATTCTTTATCCCCTTACACTGTGTACAAGACAGTAGTTTTGGAATTATTAGTTAGATTACTTGTTATTACTGCATTGTCGGAACTAGAAGCACAAGCATTTCGCTACACTCGCATTAACATCTGCTATTTATGTGTATGTGACAAATACAATTTGATTTGATTTGATTTGACCTGAAGCAAGGATATGCATATTCTTGATACCATTTGAAAGGAAACACTTTGAAGTTTGTGGAAATGGGGAATTAATGTAGGAGAATATAAGACATTAGATCTGGTGAAAGATAATACAAAAAAAAATGTTTTTTTTTGTATTGTTTTTGTTCCATCATCTTTGAAATGCAAGAGAGAGGCCATTATCTGACTTAGGACTCTATGTACAATGTATTTCTTGGCCACTAGATGGCAGCAGTGTATGTGCAAAGTTTTAGACTGATCCAATGAACCATTGCATTTATGTTCAAAATGTTGTATCAAGTCTGCCCAAATGTGCCTAATTGGTTTATTGATACATCAAGTACATAACTGTGCACTCTACTCAAACAATAGCATGGTATTCTTTCACTGTAATAGCTACCGTAAATTGGACAGTGCAGTTAGATTAAATATATAAATAAAAAAGTATTTTGTGAACTAACACTCGCACTTGACTCTTTTCCCTGTTACTAGCTCTGACAATGCTGAGAAAAATGTCTTACTATGACTGTGAAATGTGGATGTCCCACCTATCTATCTTACAATTTTGTGCGTCAATCTAATTAACATAATACATAAATCCCCATCAAAATCCGTCAATTTAAGATCGAAATATCTTGGGCTGCGTCTCAATCCACCACATCCTCATTTGCGGTGGAAGGTGGCCGAGCTACAGCAATGTTTGTCAGACCATGTGGCATCCAGAAAATCATTATTCTCGCAAAAACATCTAGCGTCAAAACGGTTTGGCCTACATTTTATGACCACTATGGAAAAGGGAGACTCTCACGGACACGATGTTGTTCTCCGTTTTGCTCTACAACACCCAGAAGTGCCAACCCCCATACAAACAAATGGAAGTATGGAGGTAGTTCTGTGTCAACAAAAATAAGAGGTTAAACATATGTCCCAATTTATTTATTTATTTTATCCTGAGCTTTACTATATCTCCTAGATAGGATAGATAGGATAGATAGGATAGACACTTCAAAACCGTACTCCTTATGATAATTGTTTTTTTGCCATTTATGAGTGTTCTTTATCTTAAAACAATTCCATATGTTAGAATTAGGAAAAACGAAATTTTAAAAATGAAAAAATGTAGTGTTTGTGTGAGAGTTGGATAAAGAGAGAGAGGGAATGTGTGCTGTGTGTGTGAAATAAATACAGGAGGATGTGTGTACGTGTGTGTTAAAAGCTTTCCGATCAGTGAGAGGAATCACAGAGACTGAGACATACTTTTTTTATGAGCAGTCTCCTCTCACTGACACCTTCACAAACACAATGAGATGAAAGACGGACGAACAGAAGGAGGGAGAAGAGGTGTGACCCATTAGCCAATCAATACAACCATGGCTCGTTCAGATAGCAGTGGATCAGACCAGCCAATAAATCAGTAATCAATCAACCACGACACACATCATTAGTCATTTAGGTCAACATTGGATCATTCAGAGATCCTCACTGAACTTCTGGAGAGAGTTTGCTGCACTGAAAGTAAAGGGGCTGAATAATTTTGCACGCCCAATTTTTCAGTTTTTGATTTGTTAAAAAAGTTTGAAATATCCAATAAATGTCGTTCCACTTCATGATTGTGTCCCATTTGTTGTTGATTCTTCACAAAAAAATACAGTTTTATATCTTTATGTTTGAAGCCTGAAATGTGGCAAAAGGTTGCAAAGTTCAAGGGGGCCGAATACTTTCGCAAGGCACTGTATATTTCTTTGTATTTTTTTCCCCCACTTTCACTTACTTAGCAAATGCAGCTAGCAAATTTTGCCTACTCAAACATCCAGCTCAAACAGTGCTATGTTAGCTAGCTGGCTATGGCTATCCAACACTGGACGTTTTTGGTTGTATTCATTTATTGCTGTACACTGTACTGCATGATTTTAGGGGGTTTACTAACGCATTAGTTCTAGTAGCTATGTTGACTATGACGTTAGCTAATATGGTGCCAATGATGTAGGCTGTGTGTAGTGGTTAGCAGTTAAGGTATGAAGGTTTGGCTTGGAAAGGTTTTTTTCACCTGGTCACAGACAGCTGTTGTATTGTGCACTGAAGTCCACAAGCGAAGGGAAAAGTTGAGAGGAGTAGAGAGTGTAGATGCGAGAAGGAATTAGCTATATATACATCAAGCAAGATGATCATGCTGTTTGTATGTGGCTCTGCTATCTCTGTGTTTGCGTGTGATCAGGGGTGCATTCATTCCACCAGTTCTGTCGAAAAACGTTTCTTAAACAGAGAAAATTGATCAAAACGGGGATGAACGCACCTGAATTAGTCCAATATAAACTCTAATTTGCAACTGTCCGACTAATAATTAAAACCTAGATCAGCTAGATGCAGGCAAGAGTGTGCAAGGTGGTATTGAATGTGTCACTCTGTCCCCTTGATTACTCAAATTTATCTCTCAACCTGTTGTAGCAACCTCATGATGGGTACAGGGGAAATGTTTGTATCATGTAGTAGCCTACACCTATCGATGTTAGATTGAGCTGGGTGAATGGAATATGAATGAGAGTCATCCAATATGCTGTAATAGAAATAAGGCCATGCTCATAAAAAAGATGATCATCCTCCCTCATCTTAAACAGCATCGAACGCCACTGTTACACATATACACATAAATCAGGACCTCTATCATTTGTGTGCTTGTTTCACCCACTCCTCCTCACCAGACAGCCACTGTGTGATGTTTGGCTGGTGAAGGATTTACTCAGTGTAATGTGAACAGTCTGTCTGGCCGAGCCCTTCCCCTAGAGATCAAGCTGCAAGGACTAACACAACACCCTACCATACTCAGCAGATACCCCTGCTCCACATTGCAGCAATAACACTACACTGTCAATCACCTCTCCACCTCTCACAGCAAACCGGAATTAAATAAAATTAAATTCAAGTCTGTCCTTAACTCCATTAGACCAATGGATTATATATTCATCAGGATTAACAAAGCTTGGCTGTCTCAGAGACCAGTGTACTGGACTTTCTGTAATGAATGTCCTTTTTGCTTTACCCTTCACCAGAACCCTCTAATCTAATGCATCGATCATGTGTTTATAGATCAGTAGACATGGAAGTTAATAAAGTAAGTTAATAGGAAACTTTAGACATTTTAGAGCTTTTCCATAGGCAGAAATCTATTTCAGATAAAGGACCAGTGCCCTCTATGGGAGGTTCAGGGGTAGGGAACATTACATCCTCTTATTTCCTGCCTTCTACCGTTTTCTGATCCATCTTCTCTCTTCTCCTCGTCGTTCATCCTCTTCTTTCATCATGTGCCTTCTCACATCCCCTCCATCTCACTCATCCTCTCCTTCTCTCCTCCCCTCCTCCTTCCATCATCCACCATCCTCTCTCCTCCCACCATCCTCTCTCCTTTGCGCCCTCTTCCACCATCCTCTCTTTCTCTCCTTCCACTCCTCCATCCACTATCCTCTCTCCTCCTTCCACCATCCTCTCTCCTTCTCCTCCCCCTCCTCTCCTCCTTCCACCATCCTCTCCTCTCCCCTTCCTCTCCTCCCCTCCTTCCACCATCCTCTTTCCTCCCCTCCCCCTTCTATCATCCTCTCCATCTCTCCTCCCACCATCCTCTCTCCTTCCACCATCCTCTATCCTTCTCTCCTCCCACCATCCTCTCTCCTCCCACCATCCTCTCTCCTTCCACCATCCTCTCCTCCTTCCCTTCCACCATCCTCTCTCCTTCTCTCCTCCCCTCCCCCTTCCACCATCCTCTCTCCTTCTCTCCTCCCACCATCCTCTCTCCCACTTTCTCTTAATGTGGGGATTTAGCTGTTGTAGTGAGAGTACCTGCTGTTGTTACAGTAACATTTTGTTTTTGAAATTAAGCTACAATTTCACACCATGTTGACAACTAACAAACCCCTAATCCATGTCTGACAAAGTTGTGGGTGTAAGTGTAGAAAAAAAGTTGGCTAGTCTGTTCATTTACCCTTTCACAATCATCAACATAATTTGTACTGGTGATGCGGGCTGACAGCGTGTCTGTGAGGGAGCTAAAGTGTTAGTCATATACTCTGATCAGATTGAGGCAAGCGAGTCCAATCAATCAGTCAAGCTGCATGTTGACAGCTAGGTGTCATCAGATCCATGGCAGACCGTGTCAATCCATTATCGATCGGCCTGAGTCAATCGGCAGCCAGCCAGACTGCATTTAAACAGCCAGACAGATCTATGGTGATAACCAGAGCCATGTATTTAGAGAGTTCGGCCAACCAATCCTTTTTTATATTTTGTAAGCAAAATCAGTAATTTTCTGGGCGTCGATAGAGAAGTCTTACACAGAAGTTGAAAATGCATAATTTACAGATGGAAAATAAACTCATAAAAAAAACATCCTCTCACTGTACACTCCGTTTATTTTCAACAAACTTAACATGTGTAAATATTTGTATGAACATGCGATTCAACAACTGAACAAGTTCCACAGACATGTAACTAACAGAAATGTAATAATGTGTCCCTGAACAAAGGAGGGGGGGGGGGGGGGGGGGGGGGTCAAAATCAAAAGTAATAGTCAGTATCTGGTGTGGCCACCAGCTGCATTAAGTACTGCAGTGCATCTCCTCCTCAAGTTCAACAGACATGTGAGTAAGTTCAACAGACATGTGAGTAATGTGTCCCTGAACAAAGGGGGGTCAAAATCAAAAGTAACAGTCTGGCCTCCCGGGTGGCGCAGCGGTTAAGGGTGCTGTACTGCAGCGCCAGCTGTGCCATCAGAGACTCTGGGTTCGCGCCCAGGCTCTGTCGTCCGTGGGGCGACGCACAATTGGCCTAGCGTCGTCCGGGTTAGGGAGGGCTTGGCCGGTAGGGATGTCCTTGTCTCATCGCGCACCAGCGACTCCTGTGGCGGGCCGGGCGCAGTGCGCGCTAACCAAGGTTGCCAGGTGCACAGTGTTTCCTCCGACACATTGGCGCGGCTGGCTTCCGGGTTGGATGCGTGCTGTGTTAAGAAGCAGTGCGGCTTGGTTGGGTTGTGTATCAGAGGACGCATGACTTTCAACCTTCGTCTCTCCCGAGCCCGTACGGGAGTTGTAGCGATGAGACAAGATAGTAGCTACTAAAAACAATTGGATACCACGAAATTGGGGAGAAAAAAAAGAGGTAAAATAAAAAAAAAATCAGTATCTGGTGTGGCCACCAGCTGTATTAAGTACTGCAGTGCATCTCCTCCTCATGGACTGTGCCAGATTTGACAATTCTTGCTGTGAGATGTTAACCCACTCTTCCACTAAGTTAAGTTCCCAGCCATTTCTGGGGGTAATGGCCCTAGCTCTCACCCTCCGATCCAATAGGTCCCAGATGTCCTCAATAGGATTGAGATCCGGGCTCTTCGCTGGCCATGGCAGAACACTGACATTTTTGTCTTGCAGGAAATCACGCGCAGAATGAGCAGTATGGCATTGGCAGTGGCATTGACAGTGTCATGCTGGAGGGTCAGGTCAGGATGAGCCTACAGGAAGGGTACCACATGAGGGAGGAGGATGTCTTCCCTGTAACGCACAGCGTTGAGATTGCCTGCAATGACAACAAGCCTCCTTGCAGCATGCCTAAAGAACGTTCACGCAGATGAGCAGGGACCCTGGGCATCTTTCTTTTGGTGTTTTTCAGAGTCAGTAGGAAAGGCCCAAGTTTTCATAACTGTGAGCTTAATTGCTGCTAGTGTCTTACCGACCGTTCCACAGGTGCAGGTTCATTCATTGTTTATGGTTCATTGAACAAGCATGGGAAACAGTGTTATAACCCTTTACAATGAAGATCTGTGAAGTTGATTCATGATTCTATGGAGAAATTGACTGCACATGCATTCTCAATGAAGTAAGCGTCACATGACAATAATATAGAAGAGCCAACTGAAGAGTGCAACAGAATATTTATTATTGCTCCCATCTGTCACATGGACTTATGTTAGCGTTTTCAAAAGCTTTAAAACTGGCAGCGATGATGTTCAAAGTAGTCCAACCTACAGAATAAACCCTCAGACCACTTCAACTACATTAACATTCTCAGTAATGGTTAGAGATGTATTTTTTTATATACCTTAGTTGAACGCAATGACTGTCAGTCGCTCTGGATTAGAGTGTCTGCTGAATGACCAAAATGTAAACGTAAAAACAAACACACTTGTAAAGCATACTGGTATTATTCGAATGACCTCCGCCACATACAAATATGGTCGGTGCGGACCAGAGTCAAATCTGAACAAATCATAGACGCCTGGGCTGTTCCCCAAGATTGAACTTCACATTACAGTACAGCAGTTTAGTACAGTAGAACACAGTACAGTATGGTACAGGACAGTCAAGTTTTATTCAGCAGAGTAGATTACAGTAGAGTACAGTACATTACAGTACAGTAAAAACAGTATAGTGCAGTACAGTTTAGTTCAGTAAAGTACATTAGAGTAAAGTAGGGTACAATACAGTACCATACTGTACTCTGTGCTCTATGTTTCTTTACTGACAGAGGTCTATGATTAGTTCCAATTTGGTCCGGACCAAGAATCAATGTCCTTGGATACGACCCCAAAAATACGGCCAAAAGACAACGCTATCGGTAAATGCTAAGTGGGAAGTGTAGGCCTATACTTGTTCACTACAGTACTCCCCCACAAATCTAAAAGGAGGATCCGTGGAATTCTGGGCTAGTAGGAGATTTCACCATATTGCTTAGGGTACCAAGTCATGATGTTACGGTCATAGCTGCCAACCCATTTCTGACACCAATGTAGCGACAGACAAACCCGGGTTTTGGCGTGAAAGGCAAACACCATACTGGACCAATCATACACGTCTATATTTGGGTCAAATCAAGGCCAATCCGAACCAATCACAGATGTCTTTTTTGGGGGGTCAAATCAAGGCCAATCCGAACCAATCACAGATGTCTTTTTTGGGGGGTCAAATCAAGGCCAAATATAGACGACAAATCAAGGCACCAAAAAAAACCCCACCACCGGTCAAGACAAAAAAAAAAAGACGCCCAGAAGACATCGCCTAATGCTTAGTGGGCAGTTACATGGCAAGATTTAAATATTCCCCATGTAATGTTAACAGGGTGCCAACATGGTTGAAATAGAATGTTACAGTGTCGTGTAAATGCATCATAATGCAGAAACCACAATGGCAACTAGGTAAATACATGGCTCTGATGGTAACTATAGGGGAGAATAATAACAACATGTTGTATCCATCCACTCCCAGAGACCAGCAGCAATCCCCACTTGTCACACAGTACAACATCCGAGACAGAAAGCGTAGATGCTGCCACACAGCCCATGATTTGAGTTATTCTGCAAAAACTTTTATTGAACAAAAGTATTATAATTCTCACCACGTCATTAGCGGCACAGGTTGGATCGAAATGATTCATATTACGTACCTCATCTTCTTCTGAATATATACATACAGTGGGAACAAGAATGAAATAACAATGCTCAATAACATTCAGATATATCAACTTGGAAAAGCTGAGAACCCCATGATCGATACATTGGTAAACAGACGCACAGAGCAAAAAGCAAATCAAAACAACAGTTTAAGTACTCTTGAATTAGTGCCTGCCATCAGCTACATAAACACATACAGTGCATTCAGAAAGTATTCAGACCCCTTGACTTCTTTCACATTTTGTTCAGTTACAGCCTTCTTCTAAAATTGATTAAATAGATATAAATCTTCAATCTACACATAATACCCCATAATGACAAAGCAAAAACAAGTTTTTAGAAATGTTTGCAAATGTATTACAAATAAAAAAACATGAATACCTTATTTAAACAAGTATTCAGACCCTTCGCTACAAGACTCTAAATTAAGCTCAGGTGCATCCTGTTTCCATTGATCATCCTTGAGATGTTTCAACAACTTGTTTGTAGTCCATCTGTGGTAAATTCAATTGATTGGTCATGATTTGGAAAGGCACACACCTGTCTATGTGGTCCCACAGTTGACAGTGCATGTCAGGGGGAAAAAAGCCATGAGGTCGAAGGAATTGTCCGTAGAGCTCCAAGACGGGATTGTGTCGAGGCAGAGATCTGGGGAAGGGTACCAAAAAAAATGACTGCAGCATTGATTGTCCCCAAGAACACAGGGGCCTCTATCACTCTTAAATAGAAGAAGTTTGGAACCACAGAGACTCCTCCTGGAGCTGGCCGCCCGGCCAAACTGAGGAATCGGGGAGAAGAGCATTTGTCATGAAGGTGACCAAGAACCCGATGGTCCCTCTGACAAAGAGCTAGAGTTCCTCTGTGGAGATGGGAGAACCTTCCAGAAGGACAACCATGTCTGCAGCACTCCACCAATCAAGCTTTTATAGTAGAGTGGCCAAACCCTCCTCGGTAAAAAGGCACATGACAGCCAGCTTGGAGTTTGCAAAAAGGTACCTAAAGACTCGCAGACCATGAGAAACAAGATTCTCTGGTCCGATTAAACCAAGATTGAACTCTTATAGCCTGAATGCCAAGCATCATGTCTGGAGAAAACCTGGCACCATCCCTACTGTGAAGTATGGTGGTGGCAGCATCATGCTGTGAGGATATTTTTCAGCGGCAGGGACTGGGAGACTAGTCAGGATCGAGGGAAAGATGAACAGAGCAAAGTACAGAGAAATCCTTGATGAAAACCTGCTCCAGAGCACTCAGGACCTCAGACTGGGGCGAAGGTTCACCTTCCAGCAGGACAACGACCCCTAAGCACACAGCCAAGACGACACAGGAGTGGCTTCGGGACAGGTTTCTGAATGTCCTTGAGTGAACCAGCCAGAGCCCCGACTTGAACCCGATCGAACATCTCTGGAGAGACCTGAAAATAGCTGTTCAGCAACGCTCCTCATCCAACCTGACATAGATTGAGAGGATCTGCAGAGAAAAATGGGAGAAACTCTCCAAATTCAGGTGTGCCAAGCCTGTAGTGTCATACCCAAGACGACTCAATGCTGTAATTGGTGCTTCAACAAACTACTGAGTAACTGATCTGATTTCAGTTTTCAGTTTTTTATATTTAATACATTTACAAAAATTTCTACAAACCTGTTTTTACTTTGTCATTATGGGGGTATTGTGTGTAGATTGATGAGGGGGAAAAATAATTGAATTTATTTTAGAATAAGACTAATGTAACAAAATGTGGAAAACTCAAGGGGTCTGAATACTTTCTGAATGCACTGTATATAACTTTGAGAGTAAAACGCCTGAAGACCTGATCTTCATTGGAAAACAGCACTAGGGCCGGGGAATGAGTGAGTGAGGAAGTACAGCAAGTGTCGTGTAGAGCTGGAGACAATCAAATAGAAGTAGTGTAGAGCTGGAGCCAATAGAACATCAGAACAGTAAGTGTCGCGTAGAGCTGGAACCAATAGACTAGCAAAACAGTAATGCTGCTTTTGGACTGTAACACCAGCGTTACACTAGTTAGTGTATACAGCCTAATGTTATACTAGGGAAATGATGTTTCCATAGTTAGGGCTGACAATGAAGATTTGTGAAGAACTGAATAAACAACCTCTGCATAATCAAAACAGTTGCTTTGTGAGAAGGTGTTAAAGTTCAGTTAGCCATTTATGTAAATGCCAGCTGAAAAGTACCTGTGGCCTGTTATTGGCCCCAAATGAGAGCAGGACCGCCGGAGCCATGGCCCAGTGAGACACGGGTGCCGGCCCGAGTAGAGGGAAACAGAAAAGTCTGAGCCTTGTGTGTAAAACACTGGACTACACCATAAGTGTAGTGTAGAGCTGGAGCCAATAGAAGAGCAATACAGTACGTGTTGTACATTGACAGACATTCAAACTCTACACTCTTTTCAATTTGCTCTCTCGCTTTCTCCTACTTCTCCTCGATGATAGAGTGATGAAGAGGAGGTAGAGGTGGAAGAAAATGACTACAGAGAAGAGGAGGATGAAGGCAGAGAAGAGGAGAAAAGGCAAGAGGGTGTTTACAAATGGCCACTTAGTGAAGTCATTATTTCCTTTAGAAATCATCGGAACCTCTGGAGAGGGTTTTAAATGAGTTAACAAAAATGTGTGAATTCCAAACAAACAGAAAACCTCAAACCAAAGAAAGGAAACAGAACCAAGACCAGCAATGTGACTAGGCTAAAACAGACTAAGTTATCTCCCCAAGTTCAGCATGTTGAGGATTGCTGGGATATGGGCATTTGGTGGAGTGCGTATGTGTGTGTGTATATATGCATGTCTGAGTGCCTGTGGGTGTATCTGTGTTCATGTATGTGTGTCACAGCAGCGGTTTGACCAGGTAGAGCTTGTCTCCGTGTTGGCTGGTGAAGATGGGGGCTTTCTTGTAGTGTTCCACCAGTTCATCTATGGAGCTGAACCTGCGCTGGCCGATACAGTAGACCTCCTCTGAACACTGCACCTTGAAGTGCTTGTTCTTCCCAGGTGCCTTCAGAGACACAGAGAAATCACTGGGCTAGAGGGAGAAAAAGGGAGAGTCGGTTCATTTACTCACCAATTTGTCTCCAACAAAACATGCTTTCCTTTACTAACGCTACTCACTATCCACCAGCAGAGGGCACCATGACTTCATTTATAAATCACAGGTCAATATTTCTGCTGTTCATGTGTGCAGATCTCTCCTATTCTCCAACGTATTATTCTACTCTTCCCTCCATCCTGCTCCCTTAACACTCCTTTCCTCCCACTATCCTCAATCATTCCTTCATCCTCTCTTCCCCCACTCACCGATGACTCGCTGTCCCGTATGAGGAAGTCCCCCTCCTTTCCCCTCTCGTTGAGGACCAGTTCTGCCTGGTGTCTGGTCACCCCTCCATAGTACCAGTCCCTGCCTGCAAACTTGCCCACGATCGCCGGCCCCACGTAGCGGATCTGTGGGGAGCCAGGGGGCGACTGCGGCAGGGCGGGGAGCCCGGGAGGCCCGTCAGCATCATTCAGCACCAGCACGTAGTTCTTAGGCACTAGGCCCACCAGGCCTTGGGCGTTCCTGCAGCGCCACCACTCTGGGTCATTCTCTGGTTTCTCCACAACCTCCATCACCTCTCCCTTCTCAAAGTTCAGCTCTTCCTCCGTCACTGAGCTGAACGGGTAAATAGTCTGGACCAGATGGAGCGCACCACTTCCCTCTCCATCCCGGCCGCCACCACCTCCCGCCCGTCCGTTGGTCATCGTGGCCCCCCTGCCCTGCCCTGGATAACCTGGAGAGTCCCTTCCTCCTCCACCCCCCTCGCCCTCTCTCTCTGCGGGGTCCTCCAGGACATAGTTGGAGGGGAACCAGCCCACGCGACCTCCCTGGCTGCCCCGCCACCAACCGTCACTGCACTTCTCCATCACAGTGACCCGGGACCCCTTGGCTAGGGTCAGCTCATCCTCGCGCTCCGCCATGTACGAGAACTTGACAACGGCCAGGATGGTGAGGTCGTAGATGCGTTCGGCACCGCCTCCTCCTCCTCCTCCTCCCCCATTCCCATTGGAGGGGTACTCTGCATCCGTGCTAGGTGTGGGAGAGGCATCACGGGCACTCTGCTTCCTTCTGCCCTTACCCAGTCCTGAGAGAGAGGAGAGAGAGATGGTGGAGAAAGGAAGAGAATCACTACATCAGTATGTTAAGCTAACATGACCTGACATTTTATTTCATTTTAGACAGCCAGTGAAAGACAACAGTCTGTTGTTGCCAGTGGAATGAATCAAAAGCATTTCAGGTTTCTTCTAGCAGGTGGCAGAAACTGGTACTACAACACCTGTGTAACCAGACACTAAATCTACACCTGTGTAACCAGACACTAAATCTACATTTTTACATTTATCAGACACTCTTATCCAGAGCTACTTACAGGAGCAATTAGGGTTAAGTGCCTTGCTCAAGGGCAGACAGATTTTTCACATTGTCGGCTCGGGGATTCCTTTCGGCCCAACGCTCTGCCACCCCTGCCGCATATCTACAACCCAAGTCCTTTGGTAAGTCATTAATCCAGTGGTACTGAGAAAGCTTTGAGTAAATGAGGCAGCAGGAGACGAAGTGGATTTGTGTGTGTGGGCAGGGCAGCCTTAAGCTCCAGTGAGAGACCAGGCAGGAGTTAGGGTTAGGGGGGGCTGCAGGCTGTACTCTAGGCCCAGTGAAGATGTCAACACTTAATATAGAAGATAGAGGACCTCCTCCTCAAAGAGCTGAGAGAGGGCAAGCACACACATACTATAGTTCACAATCACATACATACAGTACAAGATCAGACTCTACATACACAGAAATTCTCTCCACCCACATACAATAAATGCACCCAAGTGACAGACATACATACACACTCCCTCGGTCACAACTGTTAGTGTATTTGTCACAACTCACATCTCCTCATTAAACCAGGTGTTCAGCACCACTCAGCTACCTGCGTCTCCACTCATCAAAAGGATGAAACTAGTGCATGCTGGCTGGGGAGGAAAGTGGAGCAGACAGGGTGTCTGGTGCGTGGCTCTGCTGTGGTCCTGACTGACAGGCAAGCAGGGGATCAAAGGTTCCTCTCCTCCTACCTGTCTCCTTGCCTCTTTCTGCACAACAAAAAGACAGCAGCAACAACAAAGCGATCGTCTCCTCCATGCTGCTTGTTTACCCATCGTGTAACCCACGTGGGAGCGCCAGCCGGGGCCAACTAAGAGTTGTTCTGATGCGTTCATCTGCCGGACCCAGGGAGACAGATGACTGGCATACAGATGTCTCATGGCTCAGGTGGTTGATTGGAACATATCAGACAGACCTACATCTGGGCATCGCTTACTGTACAAACCAATTACATCTGACTAATACAAATGTAACCAAACATATTTCATAACTAAAGTAGGCACAATTCAATTCCACTGCACACAAAACATTCCCAACGCCGTCGTTTGTTTAGTCACCACACAGGGAAAAGTGACACGTGTGTGTGTGTGTGTGTTGCAGTGTAGATAGAGCTAGGTCACATCTGTTTAGATGACTGTGTGAATTAACTCAGGAAGTTATTGGGTTCACACAGAGTGGCACTAAACTTTCCTGCTGTTTTGTTGTGTGAGAGCGGAGATGGGAGCAGGAGATGGGAGCAGGAGAGGAGTCCCTTGGCAGCTGTTACTAACACACAGAAGACCAGACATCACAGGGCAGAGCTGACAGAAAGAGAGGATGAAAAAGACAAAGGGATGGGCAAATGCAAACAAGACAGAAATATTGAACAGACCATAATGTTTAATAGAATAGTCAAGGTCCATGTAAAACAAGGGTTATGTGAAAGGCTTGTTTTTCAGAGCGCCTGAGAAGTGACGACAGTGAAGGAGACATAAGACACCAAACATACATCACACACGGAGTGAACAAAACACCTTACTAATATTGAGTTGCACCCACTTTTAGCCTCAGAACAGCCTCAATTTGTCAGGGCCTGGACTCTACAAGGTGTCACATGCATTCCATAGGGATGCTGGCCCATGTTGACGCCAATGCTTCCCACAGTTGTCAAGTTGGCTGGATGTTCTGGGGGTGGTGTACCATTCTCGATACAGACACTTAAGAATGAAAGACCCATCTCAATTGTCTCAAGGCTTGAAATTCCTTTAACCTGTCTCCTCCCTTACACTGAGTGAAGTGGATTTAACAGGTGACATCAATAAGGGTTGTCAGCTTGTCATGGAAAGAGCATACAGTGTCTCACCCTCTGTGTGCAATTCCAAACAATACGTAATCACCTGCGTGTGTGTGTGTTTTTTGCAAATGTATAAAAAAATAAAATATCACATTTACATCAGTATTCAGACCCTTTACTCAGTACTTTGTTGAAGCACCTTTGGCAGTGGTTACAGCCTCTAGTCTTCTTGGGTAGGATGCTACAAGCTTGGCACACCTGTATATGAGGAGTTTCTCCCATTCTTCTCTGCAGATCCTCTCAAGCTCTGTCAGGTTAGATGGGAGCATCGCTGCACAGCTATTTTCAGGTCTCAGAGATGCTCGATCGGGTTCAAGTTGATCGGGTTATTGTCCTGTTGGAAGGTTAACCTTCACCCCAGTCTGAGGTCCTGAGTGCTCTGGAGCAGGTTTTCATCAAGAATCTCTCTGTTCTTTGCTCTGTTCATCTTTTCCTCTATCCTGACTAGTCTCCCAGTCCCTGCCACTTCAAAACATCCCCACAGCATGATGCTGCCCCCACCATGCTTCACCGTAGGGATGGTGCAAGGTTTCCTCCAGATGTGACGCTTGGCATTTAGGCCAAATAGTTCTCTTGTTTTTCGTCTACCAGAGAATCTTGTTTCTCATGGTCAGAATCCTTTACGTGCCTTTTGGCAAACTCCAAGCAGGCTGTCATGTGCCTTTTACTGGGGAGTGGCTTCCGGCTGGCCACTCGACCATAAAGACCTGATTGGTGGAGAGCAGCAGCGATGATTGTCCTTTAAAAGGTTCTCCCATCTCCACAGAGGCCTGGTTTCTGCTCTGACATGCACTGTCAACTGTGAGACCTAATATAGACAGGTGTGTGCCTTTCCAAGTCATGTCCAATCAAATTGTAGACTCATCTCAAGGATGATCAATATAAACAGGAAGCACCTGAGCTCAGTTTCCAGTATCATAGCAAAGGGTCTGTTATTTTTTATTTTGCAAACATTTTTGCAAAATAAACCTGTTTTCGCTTTGTCATTACTGGGTATTGTGTGTAGATTGAGGAAATGTATTTATATATTTTGAATAATGCTGTAACGTAACCACATGTGGAGGGGGTCGGAAAACTTTCAGAATGCACTGTGTGTGTGTGTGTGTGGCCCCACTTGATGTGACCCAACTTGAATGCTCTCCTCCGGGGTCTACTTCAAGCCATCCCGTGGAGAGACTATGCTGTCGACTGTCACAGGATAGAGAGCAGAGATATGCAGGGAACAGCAGACATAAAACTCCCCTGAGACCCACACAGCCCAGCTGAATCGTGCGCACGCACACACACTTTCTTCTGCTCTCGCTCATTTCCACTTCAAGGCTCTGGCCTGCTGGTTGGCAGGGGAACAGTCTCAATTCACTCCTCCCACACTCCCTCTCCTTCCATCCCTCCATTCTTTCACCGCCCTGGACACAGAGACCTCATTCAGCACTGGAGCCTGACCCAGGAGACTCCTACCTCAGCATGTCTTTATAAGAACCCAGAGGGGCATCAGAGGTTGGCGTACCAATACACAGGACCACCTGACGGGGTCACAGGGAGCAGTACAATGAAACCCAGGGGAGTCAGAGGTAATATAGTAACAGGTGTTATGAGAGGTATTGAATGAGGTAAGCCCCCCCCCCCCCCCACTTTCAGCACTTGGAGAAACACTACACATCCAACCCATAAATCATCATCACCATTCTAGTTTGCATACCACTACAAATGAGAAGCTATTAACAGTTAACAAGCACTTTAAAAAAGAAATGGTCATATATTTTCCATTTCCTGCACTGTAAGGTCATAACATTATGTTAGCAGGGTGCTATTAACACAGAGCACTACTGTAGCTCAGTGCCCAGTCTATAAAACAGTCCATAAACGTCCAGCTGTTTATGTCTTCACAAACATTATGGGCAGGCAGCGTTGGCACGGTGACAGTGTGTACTGTGCACCCTGTAAATCTGTCAGATGGACTAAAGCCAAGGGAACCATTTTGATTCAGTCTGGAGATCATTGGTTTCCCTGTATTGGCCTGCAGTAGGTGTCACTGGATGAGTGAGCACAGCCATTTTGGATCACTGGGGAGATGGTTACCCTGTATTGGCCTGCAGAGTCTGTCAATGGCACAGCCATTTTGAGTCAGTGTTGCTGAGCGTCTATTCCATTCAAGAAGAGCAAAGAGGAACCCAGTCCAATCATAACTTATAGAGCGCTGACTTCACACACACACACACACACACACAAACACACACAAACACGTGTGCGCACACAGAACTGATTCAAAATAAGACACATTACAAGTTACTGCCAAGCCCGAATATTAACTATCCGAGTACAGATTAATGATCAAATACAACATATTGAAATGCTAGGGGTTGAATAGGAACCAGGGCATAATGTATAACTCAATAACAGACGGGGATGATTCGTTGTTCCGTGGTTTCGCCACGGGCTGTAACACCATTAGGCTGGTGAGTGGAGCACTGTTCAATGCTCTAATGGATGGATGGGGAACAGCATGGCTGTGTTAGGGCCCACACTACAACCCTGGTTAGGTTCACTGGCCTGCACACATGACTCATCCTTTAATGGAATATACAGACACACTTTCCCTTTAATTATGGATACACTCATAGTGGTGTCAGAATAACAGAGTACAGGGGATAACAGAGTGAGATTAGAATGTTTGTTGAATGATGGCTCAGTGCCTGAAGGGCAGGGATGGGTAACTGGCCCTCGGATAAAGCCCATCCCTGCTCTAGGATTATGTGAAATGTTCTTATTGATAGTTATTAAAGATCTGAGCACGCCGCACACGCCGCGCACACAACGTGCTGCTGGTGAATGAAAGTGACAGGCTGTGCAGTGTTGGCCCACACAGTCTCATGGAGCTCCTTTTGGGGGCAGAGGTCCACGGAGCAGAGAGGAATCCCTGTGTCAGTAACAGACTCTACACCCACTGCACTCCCTCTGCCCTCCCTCACTCTGCCCTCCACTCCCCTCACGCTGCTCTCCCCTGCACTCCCTCTGCCCTCCCTCACTCTGCCCTCCCCTGCACTCCCTCTGCCCTCCCTCACTCTGCCCTCCACTCCCCTCACGCTGCTCTCCCCTGCACTCCCTCTGCCCTCCCTCACTCTGCCCTCCCCTGCACTCCCTCTGCCCTCCCTCACTCTGCCCTCCCTCTGCCCTCCCCTGCACTCCCTCTGCCCTCCCCTGCACTCCCTCTGCCCTCCCCTGCACTCCCTCTGCCCTCCACTCCCCTCACTCTGCATTCCCTCTGCCCTCCCTCACTCTGCCCTCCCCTGCACATCCTCTGCCCTCCACTCCCCTCACTCTGCATTCCCTCTGCCCTCCCTCACTCTGCCCTCCCTCACTCTGCCCTCCCTCACTCTGCCCTAACCCTCCATCACTCTCCTCTCCCTCTGCCCTGATCTCCCCTCCCCTCACTCTGCCCTGCTCTCCCCTCCCCTCACTCTGCCCCGCTCTCCCCTCCCCTCACTCTGCCCCGCTCTCCCCTCCCCTCACTCTGCCCCGCTCTCCCCTCCCCTCACTCTGCCCCGCTCTCCCCTCCCCTCACTCTGCCCCGCTCTCCCCTCCCCTCACTCTGCCCCGCTCTCCCCTCCCCTCACTCTGCCCCGCTCTCCCCTCCCATCACTCTGCCCCGCTCTCCCCTCCCATCACTCTGCCCCGCTCTCCCCTCCCATCACTCTGCCCCGCTCTCCCCTCCCATCACTGCCCTGCTCTCCCCTCCCATCACTCTGCCCTGCTCTCCCCTCCCATCACTCTGCCCTGCTCTCCCCTCCCCTCACTCTGCCCTGCTCTCCCCTCCCCTCACTCTGCCCTCCCCTCACAGACTCTCTTTCTCTGTATGTTTGTCTCTCTGTCTCTCTCTTTGTAAACTTCACACTCTCTCTCTAACCAGCAGCAGATATTCAAACCCAGCGGTTTACAAATTCCATTAATGTCTGTTGACAGTCTACAAACAAGATTTAATTGAATTACTCACAACTGACAGGAACAATAAGGCATGTGTGCTCAGCTTCATATGTTTCTCTCTTTGAAGCAGGCAAGAAATAGACTGATTCCTGAAATTTGCAATTCAGAAAATGTATGTATAAGAAAGTATAAAAAGAGTTACTGAAAAATAAGATCAGTGGAATAAGGAGACAGAGAGACGGAACATGCAAGAGTTTCTCTCCAGTCTCCACCAGCCATTTGATAACCCTAGCACACACACATGTGAGGACCTACAGACACCAAGGTGTGGCAGCTCAGAGCGATGGCCAACTGACCACAGTCCTTGGGGTGCTGGTGGAGAGCTCCTCTAAAATAGCACAAAGGCTCACATCCACACACCCGACCCCGGTACCAGACCCTGTCAGACAGAGACTGAGTCAGGGCGGGATGATACACAACCCCAGTACCAGACCCTGTCAGACAGAGACTGAGTCAGGGCGGGATGACACACACAACCCCAGTACCAGACCCTGTCAGACAGAGACTGAGTGAGGGCGGGATGAGACACACACACACACAATTCAGGATAGATGCAAATAATGAATTCATGCATTTCTAGCTGGAGTTTAGAGGAGGATGAAAAAATAGAGGCGGAGGGAGTCAAGAGACGCTCCACTCTTCTCTGCTGATAAACTACCAACAACATACTCTACGACCTCTCCATCTTCAGCACTTCTTACCCAGCCCCACCCCTCTTACCCAGCCCCACCCCTCTTACCCAGCCCCACCCCTCTTACCCAGCCCCACCCCTCTTACCCAGCCCCACCCCTCTTACCCAGCCCCACCCCTCTTACCCAGCCCCACCCCTCTTACCCAGCCCCACCCCTCTTACCCAGCCCCACCCCTCTTACCCAGTGTGTCTTTGAGGTTCTTGACCAGAGATGCCTTCTTCACCAGGCTGTTCTTGCGCTCCACGTAGTTAGACGGGACGTAGCCTGTCTGGTTGGAGGCGTTCCTCACCCTCCACCACGTCTTGCTGTCGTCCAGCAGGGTGAGCCGCTCATTCTTCCGGATGTCAAGTTCCTGGTCCTGCTGGGCCGTGTAGTCCCACTTGGCTACAACTGTCACCTCCTCCGTCATCTTTCATGGAGTCCCCCTGGCAGGGGGGTGGAAAGGAGAGGGAGAGATGGAAAGTTACACATCGACCCCAAATAAGACGAGAGACAGAAAGACAGAGGGTTGTCTAAATGTTAGCCAAAGCATTAGCCACCTATTATCACGGGAATGTGCGATGAACTGATCTTAACGCTAGAAATAAATTAACGATGAGACAATTATGGTAATGGGGAGATGTTAAGTGTGTGAGAGATTGAAAAAGAAAGCAGAAAAGCACACGAATATATAGAATCATACTAAAGTAATCCTCTCTCCATTTCACACACGCCAGAATTACGACGTCAGATAAGATAAATCACTACCACATTCACATTAGATCATCAGCTTTACCATCTAACTACAGACCACATCTATCCAATCACACCGCAGGCATGAGGGCACTGCTTAGTGTGTGTGTGTGTGTGTGTGTGTGAGTGACAGGGATTAAGCATGCTCTATTTCACAGTGCAGGAGAGGAGTCAGGTGAACACAGTTTTACAGCACCACCTTTAGCTACTCTGTGTTAGCACGAGAATGTAAATGAAAGTGTGTGTATGCATGTATGCGCGCATCCGTACATGTACGTACAGTGCATTTGTAAAGTATTCAGACCCGTTCACTTTTTCCACATTTTTACATTACAGCCTTATTCTAAAAAGGAGGAAAATGTTTGTTTTTTTAGAAACGTTTGCGAATATATGACAAAGATCACATTTACGTAAGTATTCAGTGCTTTGTTCACGCACCTTTGGCAGTGAATACAGCCTTGGGTCTTGGGTATAAAGCTACAAGCTTGGCACACCTGTATTTGGGGAGATTCTCCCATCCTTCTCTGCAGATCCTCTCAAGCTCTGTCACGTTGCATTGGCAGCGCAGTGGTTTTCAGGTATCTCCAGAGATGTTTGATCAGGTCCAAGTCTGGGCTCTGGCTGGGCCACTCAAGGACATTCAGAGACTTGTCACGAAGCCACTCCTGCGTTGTCTTGGCTGTGTGCTTAGGGTCATTGCCCTGTTGGAAGGTGAACCTTTGCCCCAGTCTGAGGTCCTAAGCGCTCTGGAGCAGGTTTTCATCAAGGATCTCTCTGTACTTTGCTCGTTCATTTTCCCCTCGATCCTGACTAGTCGCCCAGCACCTGCTGCTAAAAAACATCCCTACAGCATGATGCTGCCACTACCATTCTTCTCCATACCTGACACTTGGAAATCAGGCCAAAGTGTTCAATCTTGGTTTCATCAGACCAGAGAATCGTGTTTCTCATGGTTTAAGAGTCCTTTAGGTGGCTTTTGGCAAACTCCAAGAGTGGCTTCCGTCTGACCACTTTACCATAAAGGCCTGATTGGTAGAGTGCTGCAGAGATGGGAGAACCTTCCAGAAGGACAACCATCTCCACAGAGGAACTCTTGAGCTCTGTCAGAGTGACCATCAGGTTCTTGGTCACCTCCCTGAACAAGGCTCTTCTCCCCCGATTGCTCAGTTTGGCCGAGCGGCCAGCTCTAGGAAGAGTCTTGGTGGTCTAAACTTCTTCCATTTAAGAGCGATGGAGGACAGTGTGTTCTTAGGGACCTTCAATGCTGCAGAAACTATTTGGTACACTTCCCCAGATCAGTGCCTCGACACAATCCTGTCTTGGAGCTCTATGGACTCCAATCAAGTTGTAGAAACATCAAGGATTATCAATGGAAACAGGATGCACCGGAGCTCAATTTCGAAGTCTCATAACAACATGTCTGAATATTTATGTAAATTGGGTATGTTTTTTACTTTAAATAAAATGTGGAAAAGTTCAAGGGGTCTGAATACTTTCTGAATGCACTGCATGTGTGCCTGTATGTGTGAGCGGCTGTATGTGTGAGCGGCTGTATGTGTGAGCGGCTGTATGTGTGAGCGGCTGTATGTGTGAGCGGCTGTATGTGTGAGCGGCTGTATGTGTGAGCGGCTGTATGTGTGAGCGGCTGTATGTGTGAGCGGCTGTATGTGTGAGCGGCTGTATGTGTGAGCGGCTGTATGTGTGAGCGGCTGTATGTGTGAGCGGCTGTATGTGTGAGCGGCTGTATGTGTGAGCGGCTGTATGTGTGAGCGGCTGTATGTGTGAGCGGCTGTATGTGTGAGCGGCTGTGTGTGTGAGCGGCTGTGTGTGTGAGCGGCTGTGTGTGTGAGCGGCTGTGTGTGTGAGCGCCTGTGTGTGTGAGCGCCTGTGTGTGTGAGCGGCTGTGTGTGTGAGCGGCTGTATGTGTGAGCGGCTGTATGTGTGAGCGCCTGTGTGTGTGAGCGCCTGTGTGTGTGAGCGGCTGTGTGTGTGAGCGGCTGTGTGTGTGAGCGGCTGTGTGTGTGAGCGCCTGTGTGTGTGAGCGCCTGTGTGTGTGAGCGGCTGTGTGTGTGAGCGGCTGTATGTGTGAGCGGCTGTATGTGTGAGCGGCTGTGTGTGTGAGCGGCTGTGTGTGTGAGCGGCTGTGTGTGTGAGCGGCTGTGTGTGTGAGCGGCTGTATGTGTGAGCGGCTGTATGTGTGAGCGGCTGTATGTGTGAGCGGCTGTATGTGTGAGCGGCTGTATGTGTGAGCGGCTGTATGTGTGAGCGGCTGTATGTGTGAGCGGCTGTATGTGTGAGCGGCTGTATGTGTGAGCGGCTGTATGTGTGAGCGGCTGTATGTGTGAGCGGCTGTATGTGTGAGCGGCTGTATGTGTGAGCGGCTGTATGTGTGAGCGGCTGTATGTGTGAGCGGCTGTATGTGTGAGCGGCTGTATGTGTGAGCGGCTGTATGTGTGAGCGGCTGTATGTGTGAGCGGCTGTATGTGTGAGCGGCTGTATGTGTGAGCGGCTGTATGTGTGAGCGGCTGTATGTGTGAGCGGCTGTATGTGTGAGCGGCTGTATGTGTGAGCGGCTGTATGTGTGAGCGGCTGTATGTGTGAGCGGCTGTATGTGTGAGCGCCTGTGTGTGTGAGCGCCTGTGTGTGTGAGCGGCTGTGTGTGTGAGCGGCTGTATGTGTGAGCGGCTGTATGTGTGAGCGGCTGTATGTGTGAGCGGCTGTATGTGTGAGCGGCTGTATGTGTGAGCGGCTGTATGTGTGAGCGGCTGTATGTGTGAGCGGCTGTATGTGTGAGCGGCTGTGTGTGTGAGCGGCTGTGTGTGTGAGCGGCTGTATGTGTGAGCGGCTGTGTGTGTGAGCGGCTGTATGTGTGAGCGGCTGTATGTGTGAGCGGCTGTATGTGTGAGCGGCTGTATGTGTGAGCGGCTGTATGTGTGAGCGGCTGTATGTGTGAGCGGCTGTGTGTGTGAGCGGCTGTGTGTGTGAGCGGCTGTGTGTGTGAGCGGCTGTATGTGTGAGCGGCTGTGTGTGTGAGCGGCTGTATGTGTGAGCGGCTGTATGTGTGAGCGGCTGTATGTGTGAGCGGCTGTATGTGTGAGCGGCTGTATGTGTGAGCGGCTGTATGTGTGAGCGGCTGTATGTGTGAGCGGCTGTATGTGTGAGCGGCTGTATGTGTGAGCGGCTGTATGTGTGAGCGGCTGTATGTGTGAGCGGCTGTATGTGTGAGCGGCTGTGTGTGTGAGCGGCTGTGTGTGTGAGCGGCTGTGTGTGTGAGCGGCTGTATGTATGAGCGGCTGTATGTGTGAGCGGCTGTATGTGTGAGCGGCTGTATGTGTGAGCGGCTGTATGTGTGAGCGGCTGTATGTGTGAGCGGCTGTATGTGTGAGCGGCTGTATGTGTGAGCGGCTGTATGTGTGAGCGGCTGTATGTGTGAGCGGCTGTATGTGTGAGCGGCTGTATGTGTGAGCGGCTGTATGTGTGAGCGGCTGTATGTGTGAGCGGCTGTGTGTGTGAGCGGCTGTATGTGTGAGCGGCTGTATGTGTGAGCGGCTGTATGTGTGAGCGGCTGTATGTGTGAGCGGCTGTATGTGTGAGCGGCTGTATGTGTGAGCGGCTGTATGTGTGAGCGGCTGTATGTGTGAGCGGCTGTATGTGTGAGCGGCTGTATGTGTGAGCGGCTGTATGTGTGAGCGGCTGTATGTGTGAGCGGCTGTATGTGTGAGCGGCTGTATGTGTGAGCGGCTGTATGTGTGAGCGGCTGTATGTGTGAGCGGCTGTATGTGTGAGCGGCTGTATGTGTGAGCGGCTGTATGTGTGAGCGGCTGTATGTGTGAGCGGCTGTATGTGTGAGCGGCTGTATGTGTGAGCGGCTGTGTGTGTGAGCGGCTGTGTGTGTGAGCGGCTGTATGTGTGAGCGGCTGTATGTGTGAGCGGCTGTATGTGTGAGCGGCTGTATGTGTGAGCGGCTGTATGTGTGAGCGGCTGTATGTGTGAGCGGCTGTATGTGTGAGCGGCTGTATGTGTGAGCGGCTGTATGTGTGAGCGGCTGTATGTGTGAGCGGCTGTATGTGTGAGCGGCTGTATGTGTGAGCGGCTGTATGTGTGAGCGGCTGTATGTGTGAGCGGCTGTATGCCTGTATGTGTGAGCGGCTGTATGTGTGAGCGGCTGTGTGTGTGAGCGGCTGTATGCCTGTATGTGTGAGCGGCTGTATGTGTGAGCGGCTGTGTGTGTGAGCGGCTGTATGTGTGAGCGCCTGTATGTGTGAGCGGCTGTATGTGTGAGCGGCTGTATGTGTGAGCGGCTGTATGTGTGAGCGGCTGTATGTGTGAGCGGCTGTATGTGTGAGCGGCTGTGTGTGTGAGCGGCTGTATGTGTGAGCGGCTGTGTGTGTGAGCGGCTGTGTGTGTGAGCGGCTGTATGTGTGAGCGGCTGTATGTGTGAGCGGCTGTATGTGTGAGCGGCTGTATGTGTGAGCGGCTGTATGTGTGAGCGGCTGTATGTGTGAGCGGCTGTATGTGTGAGCGGCTGTGTGTGTGAGCGGCTGTGTGTGTGAGCGGCTGTATGTGTGAGCGGCTGTATGTGTGAGCGGCTGTATGTGTGAGCGGCTGTATGTGTGAGCGGCTGTATGTGTGAGCGGCTGTATGTGTGAGCGGCTGTATGTGTGAGCGGCTGTATGTGTGAGCGGCTGTATGTGTGAGCGGCTGTATGTGTGAGCGGCTGTATGTGTGAGCGGCTGTATGTGTGAGCGGCTGTATGTGTGAGCGGCTGTATGTGTGAGCGGCTGTATGTGTGAGCGGCTGTATGTGTGAGCGGCTGTATGTGTGAGCGGCTGTATGTGTGAGCGGCTGTATGTGTGAGCGGCTGTATGTGTGAGCGGCTGTATGTGTGAGCGGCTGTGTGTGTGAGCGGCTGTGTGTGTGAGCGGCTGTATGTGTGAGCGGCTGTATGTGTGAGCGGCTGTATGTGTGAGCGGCTGTATGTGTGAGCGGCTGTATGTGTGAGCGGCTGTGTGTGTGAGCGGCTGTGTGTGTGAGCGGCTGTATGTGTGAGCGGCTGTATGTGTGAGCGGCTGTATGTGTGAGCGGCTGTATGTGTGAGCGGCTGTATGTGTGAGCGGCTGTGTGTGTGAGCGGCTGTGTGTGTGAGCGGCTGTATGTGTGAGCGGCTGTATGTGTGAGCGGCTGTATGTGTGAGCGGCTGTATGTGTGAGCGGCTGTATGTGTGAGCGGCTGTATGTGTGAGCGGCTGTGTGTGTGAGCGGCTGTATGTGTGAGCGGCTGTATGTGTGAGCGGCTGTGTGTGTGAGCGGCTGTATGTGTGAGCGGCTGTATGTGTGAGCGGCTGTATGTGTGAGCGGCTGTGTGTGTGAGCGGCTGTATGTGTGAGCGGCTGTATGTGTGAGCGGCTGTATGTGTGAGCGGCTGTATGTGTGAGCGGCTGTATGTGTGAGCGGCTGTGTGTGTGAGCGGCTGTATGTGTGAGCGGCTGTGTGTGTGAGCGGCTGTATGTGTGAGCGGCTGTGTGTGTGAGCGGCTGTATGTGTGAGCGGCTGTATGTGTGAGCGGCTGTGTGTGTGAGCGGCTGTATGTGTGAGCGGCTGTATGTGTGAGCGGCTGTATGTGTGAGCGGCTGTATGTGTGAGCGGCTGTATGTGTGAGCGGCTGTATGTGTGAGCGGCTGTATGTGTGAGCGGCTGTATGTGTGAGCGGCTGTATGTGTGAGCGGCTGTATGTGTGAGCGGCTGTATGTGTGAGCGGCTGTATGTGTGAGCGGCTGTGTGTGTGAGCGGCTGTGTGTGTGAGCGGCTGTGTGTGTGAGCGGCTGTGTGTGTGAGCGGCTGTATGTGTGAGCGGCTGTGTGTGTGAGCGGCTGTGTGTGTGAGCGGCTGTATGTGTGAGCGGCTGTGTGTGTGAGCGGCTGTGTGTGTGAGCGGCTGTATGTGTGAGCGGCTGTGTGTGTGAGCGGCTGTGTGTGTGAGCGGCTGTATGTGTGAGCGGCTGTATGTGTGAGCGGCTGTATGTGTGAGCGGCTGTATGTGTGAGCGGCTGTGTGTGTGAGCGGCTGTATGTGTGAGCGGCTGTGTGTGTGAGCGGCTGTATGTGTGAGCGGCTGTATGTGTGAGCGGCTGTATGTGTGAGCGGCTGTGTGTGTGAGCGGCTGTATGTGTGAGCGGCTGTATGTGTGAGCGGCTGTGTGCATGCGATGAGCACTATATTATTTGTATAGTAATAGAAAGCACCAACAAGAACTTAAATCATTGTGAATCCAGCACAATCCCAGGCTGGATGTGCTCAGTCTAACAGTTCTGTCCCGTCAAGCCCTCTGACAGCCTAATGATATTCTCTGGGTCCCACAGTGCCAGTGGAACGAAAAGCATCCTCACAATTCAGTGTCTATGTGAGAACGTACACTAACGTTCAAAAGTTTAGGGTCACTTCGAAAGAAAAGCAAATTTTTTGTCCAGTAAAATAACATACAATTGTTAATGTTGTAAATGACTATTGTAGCTGGAAACAGCTGATTTTCTAGAATATCTAGGCGTACAGAGGCCCATTATCAGCAACCATCACTACTGTGTTCCAATGGCATGCTGTGTTAGCTAATCCAAGTTTATCATTATAAAACCCTTTTGCAATTATGTTAGCACAGCTTAAAACTCTTATTCTGATTAAAGAAGCAACACAACTGGCCTTCTTTAGACACTGGACAGAGGAACTCTGCCTACAAGGCCAGCGTCGCGGAGTCCCCTCTTCACTGTTGACATTGAGACTGGTGTTTTGAGGGGTACTATTTAATGAAACTGCCTGTTGAAGACTTGTGAGGCGTCTGTTTCTCAAACTAGACAGTCTAATGTACTTGTCCTCTTGCTCAGTTGTGCACCGGGGCCTCCCACTCCTCTTTCTATTCTGGTTAGAGCCAGTTTGCGCTGTTCTGTGAAGGGAGTAGTACACAGCGTTGTACAAGATCTTCAGTTTCTTTGCAATTTCTCGCAAGGAATAGCCTTCATTTCTCAGAACAAGAATAGACTGCCGAGTTTCAGAAGAAAGGTATTCGTTTCTAGCCATTTTGAGCCTGTAATCGAACCCACAAATGCGGATGCTCCAGATACTCTAGCCTAAAGAAGGACAGTTTTATTGCTTCTTTAATCAGGACAACAGTTTTCAGCTGTGCTAACATAATTGCACAAGGGTTTTCTAATGATCAATTAGCCTTTTAAAATGATACACTTGAATTAGCTAACACAACGTGCCATTGGATGGTTGCTGATGGTTGCTGATAATGGGCCTCTGTACGTAGATATTCCATTTTTTTTTATCTGCCATTACCAGCTACAATAGTCATTTACAACATTAACAATGTCCACACTGTATTTCTGATCAATTTGATGTTATTTAAAATGGACAAAAAATGTGCTTTTTTTTTCTTTTTAAAAGGACATTTCTAAGTGACCCAAACTTTTGAACGGTAGTGTACGCCAGCGTTCAACCACTGCAGATGGGAAACTGAACATTCAAATAGATTAAGGAAGCATTGCCTAGTTAACATGAAACAGCGATGATTACTAAGAGGAAAAGAGAATGAATGTCCAATAGTCAACATTGTCCAACTGTTAAAGGAGAACACTAAAAACGTGTAAAAGTTAACTTGGGATGGGCATTTTAAATGGTTTCACTATAAGAACATCATGAATAATTTTATGATATCTAGATCGTATAAATATTAGGGATGCACGATATATCGGTGAACAGCTAAAAATGCCAACATCGGCCCGATGTCTAATTTAACGCCAATGTGCAAAACCAATGTCAAAGCTGACGTCCATACCTATATATCGTAAGTACATGACGTAATGACGCCATGTAAAATGTTGCTCTACACGTGCAACACAGCATTCCTAACCTAGCCCACAATGTCTGCTGTGAGGATCGAGCAGTCAACAAGTCCAGCAGTCATTTGAAAGAGTAAGAAAATTTCAGCGAGACAACTCAAAGTTGAAATCCATTAACGGCAAGATAATGGAATTCATTGCCCTTGACAATCAACCGTTCTCTGTCGTGGGTGAAGTTGGCATTCGCCGACTGGTCAAACACCGGTACACACTACCAAGTGAGCTATTTTTCAGATGTTGCCCTCCCGGAGTACCACAGTAATAGCGGCACTGCTGAGATTTGCACCAGCAATGTCAACCCCATGAGCATGCTGAGTCTGAGGAAAGCCGTATTGCTCAATAATGTGCTGGTTCTCATACCGCTGCTGCCATTGCAATGGCATTTGAGAACATGTTTGAAACTTGGACACATGAACACACTAGCTAGCTCCATTCAAACAACGGACTGGAGAAATAAGCTCATCAACTGTGCTTGCAGCAGACGTGATACCCTCTGGCATGGCATTGAAACGCCTGCTCAACAAAACTGCAGACACAGGCTGTGAACAAGTGATTTGGTGGTATTCTCTCTGTACTGTGTTGCCACCATGGTCCATGCTATGTACAAGGACTGCTACTTCGATGCAGACAAGTGCATACGGCCCAGTACATGACTGGGGCCAAGCTTCCTAAAATCCAAGTCATAGACTGTTTTCTCTGCTACCACACGGCAGGCGGTACCGGAGCGCCAAGTCTAGGACCAAAAGGCTCCTTAACAGCTTCTACCCCCAAGCCATAAGACTGCTGAACAATCAAATGGCCACTCTGCCTATTACATTGACACCCCCTCCATTTGTTTTTACACTGCTGCTACTCGCTGTTTATTATCTATGCATAGTCACTTCACCCTTACCTACATGTACACATTACCTCTAAGCTGTATATAGCCTCGTTATTGTGTTACTATTTATAATTTTTTACTTTAGTTTCTTTAGTAAATATTTTCTTAACCAACAGTGCAGTTCAAGAAAAGTTAAGGGCTTATAACATTTCACAGTAAGGTCTACACATGTTGTATTCCGCACATGTGACGTATAAAGTTTTTGATTTGATTTGAAACAGGGTTTACGTGAAATGTTACATACATGGCTGGACAAGATGGAAACGGACACAAAGTGACAGTGCACACCGAGGAAGAGAAACCAGGAACAGACAGCTGAAACTTCACTGCTTGACATGCATGATGAAATCCTGGTTGAGAATGAAACAACTGAACAAATGAACAACGAAACAGCAAAGCAAGTAAGGGATAAAAATAGGTTTTACTGGTAATGGGGACATGGGTAAATGCCAACAAAATAACTTTTTGGTCTGTGTGTGTGTAACCTTTATTTAACTAGGGAAGTCAGTTAAGAACAAATACTTATTTACAATGACGGCCTACCCAGGGCAAACCCAGACGACGCTGGGCCAATTGTGTGACGCACTATGGGACTCCCAATCATGGCCGGATGTGATACAGCCTGGATTCGAACCAGGGACTGTAGTGACGCCCCTTGCACTGAGATGCAGTGCCTTAGACCGCTGCGTCCGTGTGTGTGTGTGCGTAACTATTTAACTGTACTAATTTTAAATATTGGTTATCGGTATCGTTATTTGGGGGGAGGCAAGGAAAATATTGGGTATCAGCCGAAAATGTCATATCGGTGCATCATTAATATATATATATATATATATATATATATATATATTCCTTTGCACTTCAATTGGGACTTACTTGCATGACTCAGGAGAGGCACTCTGCTTGTTGTTTCAGTACAGATGGGTGGGGGAGGGGCACAATAGAAGCAGGTGTGTCTCACAAGGAGGGAGAGAGAGAGAGAAAGTAGCCAAACCAACTCGCTCATGTTATCTAGACAAACTTGTTGCTGCAATAGATTAACATCTCATCTGGTAGTGTCTATCTTGACTGCATCAAATCCATGCATAGAATCCAGGCGAGCTACACTATCTAGCTAAATTAGTTAGCCAGCTAGCGAGACTAATGGAGTCTATTTTGCTGCTCTCACCGCATTCTTGTCTACAACAACTCCATTCATATTAAACAGCCTATCTGTTGGTTGATCCTTGTAGCCTACCCCTTCTCATTTAGCCAACGTATTATCGTAATTCCATTTGGCATTGATTGGAAATCTCCCACTTCACTTGCCACACATGGAGCCTCTGACAGTAGTGTTGCTTTGCTTGACCCACAATAACTAGATACGTACATGAATAGCCTAGTATTTTTTTAACGGGGTGCGCTACATTCAGACAGTTGAATAATGTCTAATATCATGGTTTAGCCATGTATGTAGAAATGTCACAGACCATTTTATTTTAGACAAACCTTTTTTAGTAATGTAAGCCTATATTTTTTCCCCAAAAAGTGTTGGTTCTTTTTAACATAAAGACACCAGCAAATCAGCATGTTAATAGAGAAATACTGTACCAATCAAAAGTTGACACCTACTCATTCCAGTCTTTATTTGGACTATTTTCTACATTGTAGAATAATAGTGAAGACATCAAAACTATGAAATAACACATATGGAATCATGTAGTAACCAAAAAAAAGTGTTAACCTCTCTAGGGGAGGGGGCAGCATTCGGAATTTTGGATGAAAAGCATGCCCAAATTAAACTGCCTGCTACTCGGGCCCATTCGGGTAGATTCAGATAGAAAACACTCTACCGTTTCTAAAACTGTTAAAATCGTGTCTGTGAATATAACAGAACAGATTTGGCAGGCGAAAACCTGAGAAAAATTCATTCAGGAAGTATTTTTGTTGTTGTTGGTTTTGTAGTTTTCTATTCAATGCCATTACAGTATCCATTGACGTAGGTCTCAATTTGCAATTCCTATGCCTTCCACTAGATGTCAACAGTCTTTAGAAATTGTTTCAGGCTTTTTGGATATAAAGAGACTATCGAACAAAAGGAACATTTATTGAGTGAATTAATGTATTCTGAGTGCCACCATATAAAGATCATCAAAGGTAAGGGATTAATTTTATCTCTAAGTTTTGTAACGCTTCTGCTTGGCTGGTTACTGTTTGTAATAATTTGTCAACGGGGCTATGTTCTGGGCTAGGTATGTTCTGGGCTAGGTACGCTTTCGCCAAAAAGCATTTTATAAATCTGACACCGTGTTTGGATTAACAAGAAGTTAATCTTTAAACCTATGTAAAATATGTTTTGTTTTCTGAATTTTTATAATGAGCATTTCTGTATTTGAATTTGGCGCTCTGCAATCTCACTGGATGTTGGCCAGATGGGACGCTAGCGTCCCACATACCCTAGAGAGGTTAAACAAATCAAAATATATGTATTTATATTTGAGATTCTTTAAAGTAGCCACCTTTTGCCTCGATGACAGCTTTGTACACTTTGCATTGTTGGGGGTCAAAATCATTTTTCTTGTGTTTTTTGAGGTGGAACAACCCAGTGGGGAAAAACAGAATGCTGCTACAGTGTGGGGGTGTGTCAAAAAAACTGGAGCAAGCAAGCAAGCAAGCAGGCAAGCAGGCAAGCAGGCAGACAGGCAGACAGGCAGACAGACAGGCACAGCAATAAATGACAAAACATCCAGTCCCACAAAAGAGAGACACTAGGGATCACACATTTCCTTTCTCATATCGTCTTCTACACTTTATTCTTTAATGAGGGCAATTCACAGATGAAGCTCCGCCACAAAGGACCGTATAACTCACGAGAAGAGTAGCCACACAATTACACCACATAAAAGATTCCATTACCGCTGGAAAGATAAATATCTTCAGATATAGACCACTGTATTTCATAAATTCAAATGGATTACTCCGAGACTCGGGCGTTTAACACAGGATATTAAACTCCACTTCAATAAGGCCAGATCCACAGAGAGGCTGAAGAAATTCTACACAACTATCCCCTATGAATGCTATCCAGGACAGGCTCATCTCTTAATGCAGTGTCTACGGGTGTTTTAGCTAAATGTGTGGGTCATTTGGGGCGGCAGGTATCCTAGTGGTTAGAGCGTTGGACTTGTAACCGAAAGGTTGCAAGATCGAATCCCCAAATCTGTCGTTCTGACCCTGAACAAAGCAGTTCCTAGGCCATCATTGAAGATAAGAATTTGTTCTTAACTGACTTGCCTAGTTAAATAAAGGTAAAATATAAATATAATGTATAGTATATCAGACCTCCTACTGTCACACTAGACTCGTCACAGCCTCTGGAGTAGAGGACGACCGATTATGATTTTTCAACGCCGATACCGATTATTGGAGGACCAAAAAAGCCGATGCCGATTAATCTGCTGATTTTTTATTTATTTGTAATAATGACAATTACAACAATACTGAATGAACACTTATTTTAACTTAATATAATACATCAATAAAATCAATTTAGCCTCAAGTAAATAATGAAACATGCATACCAGGTCAATTTGGTTTAAATAATGCAAAAACACGGTGTTGGAGAAGAAAGAGAAAGTGCAATATGTGCCATGTAAGAAAGCTAACGTTTCAGTTCCTTGCTCAGAACATGAGAACATATGAAAGCTGGTGGTTCCTTTTAACATGAGTCTTCAATATTCCCGGGTAAGAAGTTTTAGGTTGTAGTTATTATAGGACTATTTCCCTCTATACCATTTGTATTTCATTAACCTTTGACTATTGGATGTTCTTATAGGCACTTTAGTATTACCAGTGTAACAGTATAGCTTCCGTCCCCCTCCTCGCTCCTCCCTGGGCTCGAACCAGCAACACAACGACAACAGCCACCATCGAAGCAGCGTTACCCATGCAGAGCAAGGGTACCAACTACTAGGCTCAGAGCGAGTGACATTTGAAACGCTATTAGCGCGCGCTAACTAGCTAGCCAGTTTACTTCGGTTACACCAGCTTCATCTCGGGAGTTGATAGGCTTGAAGTCATAAACAGCGCAATGCTTGACGCACAACGAAGAGCTGCTGGCAAAACGCCCGAAAGTGCTGTTTGAATGAATGTTTATGCGCCTGCTTCTGCCTACCACCGCTCAGTCAGATACTTAGATACTTGTATGCTTGTATGCTCAGTCAGATTATATGCAACGCAGGACACGTTAGATAATATCTAGTAATATCATCAACCATGTGTAGTTAACTTGTGATTATGATTGATAGTTTTTTATAAGATAAGTTTAATGCTAGCTAGCAACTTACCTTGGCTTACTGCATTCGCGTAACAGGCAGTCTCCTTGTGGAGTGCAACGAGAGAGAGGCAGGTCGTTATTGCGTTGGACTAGTTAACTGTAAGGTTGCAAAATTGGATCCCCCGAGCTGACAAGGTGAAAATCTGTCGTTCTGCCCCTAAACAAGGCAGTTAACCCACCGTTCCTAGGCCGTCATTGAACATAAGAATGTGTTCTTAACTGACTTGCCTAGTTAAATAAAGGTGAATATATATATATATATATATATATATATATATATATATATATATATATATATATATAAATAAATAAATATATATATATATAAATAAATAAATAAATAAATAGGCGCCCAAAAATACCGTTTTCCGATTGTTATGAAAACTTGAAATCGGCCCTAATTAAATCTGCCTTTCCGATTTAATCGGTCGACCTCTACTCTGGAGTGCCATGAGTCTGATAAGAGAGTACAAGCATTTGTGTAGCATTGAAATACAGTGAACGTGACCCTGCTTGCACACCCCAAAGCTGCACAACAGGATTCCCTCACAGGCCTGGGAAGGAAGGGAGGAGGTAGAGGAAGGGAGGAGGAGGGACTTTGGGAGGAGAGGAGCAGGTCAAATCTTGCCTGTGATCCTTGCCCTGGGAGAAATGTAGAATGATCAGTTAGTGAGGTATAACCAATGTGGCTTACAGAACAGCTGTATGTCACAGTTACACACCAATTTTGTCCCCAGGCGATAATGGGGCGGAAGTGTCTGGTATCGAGATTACACACACATCCAATTTCAAATCAACCGCACACACTCGTGTAGATTTGCAAGGATCCGACAGGCAAAAAGAGTATTACAATAAACCACCTGTATCCCCCCTTCTCTCTCCTCTCGTTCTCCCTCTCCTCTTTCGCTCTCATTTATCGCCCCATTTATCAGCATTCTAATACTGACTCATTCTCCCTCAGAGTGATGGCCCTGCCTCCCCGCGTATCAACGATGATTATTCAGTCTCCCCAATGACCGTGCTCATTAGGGAGAGTGATGGGGATGCCACTCAGAATCACATCAATCCTCCTCGCTGGACGCTCACACACGCGCCAACAGGCGGCAAACACACCATCAGCCACACACGATCAGCTTACCTCAGTTCTGTGTGAGATGTGTTACAGCTCACACTTCTGGTCTCCAGGCAGAGCTGTAGTACATAACTCTCTTAATTCAATTACTGAGTCTCTTTCCCTACAGCCATCTAGCTTTAGCTGCATTGCCATGTGTGCCTGCCTGCTATTGTCGAATTGCGTCTGTAAAGGATAAATCTGGGAGAAACCAAGGAAGGGAGACATTGAGGTAAACAAATGGAAAATAAAAAAAGGAGGTAGCGGGAGAATAAAGGGGAGAAAGAGAGGGAGTCTCTGCTCGCCCCATCCCTCTATTGAGAGAGTTAAAAGGAGAGAAGCACGACAGAATGCTGAGTTGAATTCCTCCTGGACTTCACAGCTCCTCATTGAGGGGGAGAGAAAAAAGCTCCCAGGCCTTTTCAGCACAACACAAAGAGGAAGGGATAGTAAAAGAGGATTAAAGAAAATAAAAGTTTTTTTTTTTAAAGAGAAAAAGACTGGCACAGTTCTCTGTTTGGCATTCAGGTCAAAAACACAGTAAGAGAAAAAACCAATGGAACAAACTGTTCTCCTCCTTCCCTTCTTTTCCCAGTACTCTCATTTGTTTGATGCTGTTTGTTTTGAGTTGTTTCTCAGAGTAGGAAGCTGGTTAATATCCATTTGGACCATCCTGAATAAATACACTGCAGCATACAGAATAAGCTCCTGGTACTCCCATAGACCAACCGGTTCACTGTGATCTGAAAAGCACCCACAACAGACTGCTTTGGCTGGTTGTGAATGAAAACAGGTCAAAGCCCTCGTCATCGGGGCCAAATGAATTGGAACACTGTCAATGTTAATGATCTGTTTTATAGTGAGCCCAGTGCCACTGTCATGCCAGAGCATTCTTTCCACACCTGCCCTGGTATGCAATGCAGTTGGCTAGGCCCATCTCTCTGACAGGGTTCAGTTTGAGCGGTGGAAAATGACTATCGTGTTTGAAGTCATCAAAGAGGACAGAGTGAAAAATGTCAGACCGAATGTTCTGATGGTTCAGGGAGGTCCGAAAGGCAGACGACATCATGCCGTCCTTTCAACTGCCTACTCAAAATAAACCCTCAGGAGATAAGCTACTGAGAACGCTCTGACCACAGAACGAGAACCACTCCTGCAGTCACTTAGCCAGCCACTTCATGGTGATATCATAGGGACTGAAGAAGCTCCTGCAAGTCCTGATCAAAGCAACTCTGATTAAACCATATCACTGACAAAACCCTGTTTGGCAAAGTGGATGGGATGGAGTGTAAGTGTTAGACTGAAATAGCCAGATTCCCTTCTCTTCCTCATCATTTCTACAAAAGTTACACATCAAAGCTAAACTAATACATTTGATAGATTTTCTGTACAGTGTACACCGTTTCTAAATCAGGATATAGTCTACTTTCTGTGAATGCTTTCCCACTCAGTTAGTGCTTCAGAAAGCAGCGATGTGATTATTTTCTGACAGTATCACTCCCCACTCCATCTTTCTCCTCTGCACAGAGAAAATAGTAGCATGGGTTTTCTGTTTTTGTCAGCAGCCTTGGACAGCGTTTGGACAGCGCTTTCACACTTATGCCCATCTTCATTAAAAGGCTGACTACAGAAATGAGGGATTTCTCCCTTTATGGCTGTCCTCCCCCCTACTTCTTTCCTCCATTCACTCTCCTTTCTCACATCACTCGTTTTCTGTCATTTCTTTCCCTCCCCCTGAGTGGGAGAGACATTGTTTAGTGAGTTTCCATGGTTCTACTTGGTCCTATATCAGACTGGTCAGACTGCGACTGGTCCCCCCCCCCCCCCCCTGAAATCCTCCTTTCTCTCCTCTGCTACTCTTCTATTCTCACTCTCTGTTCATTCTTTCCATACTTATTCTTCTCCATTTAATGGCTCCTACATCTCCTGAGTTTTCCTTCCTCTCATTGCCTCCCACGCTACCATCTCTTACTCCCCTCCACCCACACACACCCCCCTTTTCCACCTCTCCCGATCATCCATCATGAATATGTCTATCATAAAGATAATTTGACCCTTGAATTCCGTTACTCTAAACATACATTTATAAACATTACCTCCCTGCATCCTTGTGTCTCACCATCTACATAGGACAGGACTTCCCAAACTCAGGGTTTTGCCCTAGCACTACACAGCTGATTCAAATGATCAACTAATCATCCAGCTTTGATCATTTGAATCAGCTGTGTAACGTTAGGTCAAAAACCAAAACATGCACCCCTTGGGGTCCCGAGGACAGAGCTCGGGAAACGATGACGTAGGAGATCAAAACAAAAATGACTTACGTTTGGGGTCCTGGGACAAAAATATTTGTAATAAAGCTATGCCTGTACACTCAGAAAGTATTCAGATCGGAGTTGGATTGAAATCGGAATTTAAAAATGTGGTCAACCAATAAAGGTATAGGTGCTGGAGAAAGTTGATTTATTTACATGACTAGTCTCAACCCCTCCCTTTCCTTTTCATGACTCACTACCTCAGGGTTCTATTGTATGACCGTTGTTTAGTTCCTGTTAATCTCCCCTTCTTTGTTCATTTCTTACCGCTTCAATGGATGTGCACCCGACAACAGTGTTAATCATGTTCTCTATATTTTTACTCCCGGAGAGGTGAGTCTGGATGCTTGCGCCATGTCCCTGGGCACAGCATCACAAAGCACACAATACAAAGCAAATGACAGGCAATGGACTGAAAATAACAGCTTTGATGTACAGATCTGTTTGTTAAGTCCTGTCTGGAGGAGTAACGCTGTGGTTTGTGAGTGCGGCTAAATGCCTGTGTGTGTGTGTGTGTGTGTGTGCCACAGTGTAATCAGCCATAGGGTCAACCAAAGGGGAAAATACAACAGAAATGCCTGTGGGCTAAAGCCACTGCACTGTATTGAACATCATCATTGATTATAGTACTACACGCTCTCTCCCCCCAGCACACTCCAACACAATCCTCATCACTTTACTTATGCAGCCTCCTTTGTGTTGGTGTGAGTGACCGTACAGGAAGGGGTTCTGTGGCACAACCACCTGGAGCAAATATGACTCCTGGGGCATCTGAATTGTCTCGCTAGGTGCTCATAGAATTAGACACAATGTGAAGCATTTTGAGACTCTCCATTATCACTGGTGTAATAGTCTAGTGATTTTACAGCCCGAACGTCGTTACGAGTCTGGACGTGTACCGCAATCTCAAAAACATGAACAAAAAAAGAGGCAAAGATGGTGGCGTTTGTCATCCAGCCCGCCAGCAGAGGAACAACAAATTAGGGTAGTCAGTCTGCAAAGAGAGAGGGAGCCCACCGACCCAGCTGACTAATGAGACTTAGAGACAGATCATGTTTCTCGTCTGAAACACATAATAAGGCCAGCCCCTCCACTGACATCCTGTGGGTTAGCGGTGTGATTTAACATGAGTTGATTACTTTCCCTTTCGGTGGAACAGCAAGGACAGGAGTGACAGAGTAGCTAGACGTTGGCCCAGCCTAAGAACTGATACAGGGACAGATACGCATCATATTTCTCTGATGACAACAAATAGTTGACTTGTCAAATCAAGTGTGCTAATGTTCGAATAGAACAAAGACGTGGAATGTGGAGGTCCTCAAGGACTGGGTTGGGATATGTAACACTTATAATGTAACGGCAGTAATGTAGGTAACACTTATAATGTAACGGCAGTAATGTAGGTATGTAAAAACCCATCCCCTGAACATCAACAAGATTCCTGGTTCTGTTGATCACACACAAACGCACGCTGCACAACCCTCCACGCTGCACAACCCTCCACGCTGCACAACACTCCACGCTGCACAACACTCCACGCTACACAACCCATATACAACCCCTCCACGCTACACAACCCCTCCACGCTACACAACCCCTATACAACCCCTCCACGCTACACAACCCCTCCACGCTACACAACCCATATACAACCCCTCCATGCTACACAACCCCTCCACGCTACACAACCCCTCCACGCTACACAACCCCTATACAACCCCTCCACGCTACACAACCCCTATACAACCCCTCCACACTACACAACCCCTATACAACCCCTCCACGCTACACAACCCCTATACAACCCCTCCACGCTACACAACCCCTATACAACCCCTCCACGCTACACAACCCCTATACAACCCCTCCACGCTATACAACCCCTATACAACCCCTATACAACCCCTCCACGCTATACAACCCCTATACAACCCCTCCACGCTATACAACCCCTCCACGCTACACAACCCCTATACAACCCCTCCACACCGCACAACCCCTCCACGCCGCACAAACCCGCCACGCTAAACACCCCTCCACGCTCCACAACCCCTCCACGCTGCACAAACCTCCCCCCTCCACAACCCCTCCACGCTGCACAACCCTCCATGCTGCACAACCCTCCACGCTGCACAACCCTCCACGCTGCACAACCCCTCCACAACCCCTCCACGCTCCACAGCCCCTCCACGCTGCACACCCCCTATACAACCCCTCCACGCTGCACAACCCCTCCACACCCCCTATACAACCCCTCCACACCCCACAACCCCTATACAACCCCTCCACCCCTCCACAACCCCTCCACGCTGCACAACCCCTATACAACCCCTCCACGCTCCACAACCCCTCCGATATGTAGGAAAGAGTAAGAAACAGTGAAGCAGAACACAGATCTGCTGGTGTAAGCAATACAGTTAGCTCAAAGGGTAAACTCAGCTGTCTGTAGCTTATACACACTCAGCACACAGAGGGAATGTGATGCCACTAGTGTCCAGTTACCTGCAGGTTAGTCTCCCACTACTGTTTACCCTGCCATTTAGTACAGGTCAGGCTGTGTCCTTCTCCTGTGATTGGCTGCTAAAACACCTGTCAAAACATGATGCATGTGTTCTCTGATTTAGTAGAGCTCCACCTAACTATCTGTCACTCAACACAATGGAGACCACTACGCCAGCTGAATTGAACACACACACAGCAAACACGTGTAGGGGGAAAACATTGTCTGAACTTCAGAATCAATGTGGGGGAAGATTTAGCTTCAGATGCCACAAACTCTCTCGTTCGCTGTTCACAAGTACGTGAACAGAAACAAGAACCTCCAAGCTACTCCTGTTAGTGAACTGTTCCTGTTTTGCTCATTAGTACCGGTGCCATGCCTACCTGGGAGAACAGACGCAGCAGACCAGTGTGCACGTGGGTGTTCATGTTACGAGTTTGAGTTAAGAAACGTAGAAGCCTAAAGGGGGGGTTGAAGAGGTCTGGTACTACAATGGGGGCTGGTACTACAATGGGTTCAAACATCAGACACCTTCACCCATCATTAATGTAATGATGTGTTTATGTACATGTGTAATTATATACTGTACAAAAATGTAAAACGCAATGTAAAGTGTTGGTCCCATGTTTCAGGAAAAACTAATTGGCTGGCTCCCAAGTGGGTGGGCCTATGCCAAAACCAGGCCCACCCATTGCTGCACCCCTGCCCAGTCATGTGAAATCCACAGATCAGGGCCTGGTTTGATTTGAATTCATTTCAATTGACTGATTTCATTATATGAACTGTAACTCAGTAAAATCTTTGAAATTGCATGTTGCGTTTATATTTTTGTTCCGTATAAATGCACGACACCAAATCAAATTAATTTATATAGCCCTTCTTACATCAGCTGATATCTCAACGTGCTGTACAGAAACCCAGCCTAAAACCCCAAACAGCAAGCAATGCAGGTGTAGAAGCACGGTGGCTAGGAAAAACTCCCTAGAAAGGCAGGAACCTAGGAAGAAACCTAGAGAGGAACCAGGCTATGAGGGTTGGCCAGTCCCCTTCTGGCTCTGCCTGGTGGAGATTATAACAGAACATGGCCAAGATGTTCAAATGGCTGGCTCCCAAGTGGGTGGGATCCCTCCAAGGCAATGGAAGGCAGCTAACCTGGGAAGGATGACTATTCTCTACTACATTAACTACATGTGTGTGAGAGAGATCGACAGCTTTGTGTACACATACAGGGTGCAGTGCAGTCACTGTGGGCACCATTAGGTGTGATAATGTGTGTGTGTGTGTGTGTGTATATTCAAGAAGCAAAGCATAACATGTGGTTGTGTGTCTCCCAGGCTTCACGCACAGCCTGCCTTCAGGGAGTTCAGATCAGCATGTGTAACAGAGTCTGACTAGGGCTGGGCAACATGGCCTAAAAATGGTATCTACATATTTCAAATGTTCTCTCTAAATAAGCTTTGTTGTACAATTAAAAAGGTCAAATAAACTGCATTTTAAACCGTCAGCAATAATTGAATGAATTAAGGGTGTGTGAAACTACACTAAATATAAGCCCCACTAATCATGTTATCAAAAATAAGCACTGATCGATCTGGCATTGAAGTCTGTACAAAAACAATTTTCTTCCCTTTTTGTTACAAATTGACCCAGAACTATGCAAAATGCACATTCACTAATAATAACTTCTTGTGGTAGGTTTTACAGAACATTAACACAGGTCTCATCTCTCTAGCACAAGCCCACATGCTAGAGAGTAGCCAGCTAATCTTTATATTTCAAGTTTAGACACATTTGATCTATTTACTAGAACAAGGTGGAACATTTGAATTGTTATGAACAAACCCTTCTGTCCATCTCCAACTGTTTGAACAGCATGCCAGGCTGTCCACTTCGTTCAGATGTTGAACTCAAGTGGTCTACCTTATTTCTCAGAATGAGAACGAGTTGACAATTCCTTATAGAATTGTGTGTTATGATTATTGTCCATTTCTAAAACAGACTAGACAGCTAGTATAACAGACGTTGGCTGAAATGCAGCTAGTGGTATGTGCAATGCCGCGAGACAAACTGAGCATACTTTTTCCAAAATCAATGTTCATTGATACTCTTGTTTTAGTAGTGTCTGCTCTGCGCGCAATTGGATTAGTTGAGAGATTAGTCGAAATTAAATGAAAACGTTCCACAAAAATGTGCATCTGAAAACCATAAACTGGCACGCAACGCAGATCGGTAGAAATGGTCAGATAAATTGCCATTCCACATGAGAAAGGTTGGAGACTCCTCATGTAGCCTATTACCCACAACTTCAGGAGAGTAACGGCAGAATCTGCAATAACCAGTAGGAGGGTATATTTCCTGGTTATCTTGATCTCTGGCTCCCTCAAGTCATTTGTGTCTGATTTCATCAAACAGTGCCCTTAAATTGTATTTATTTATTGTTATTGAACCTTTAGTTAACTAGGATAGTCAGTTAAGAACTAATTCTTATTTACAATGAAGTCCTACCGGGGAACAGTGGGTTTACTGCCTTTCTCAGGGGCAGAACGACAGATTTTCACCTTGTCAGCTCGGGGATTCGATCCAGCAACCTTTCGGTTACTGGCCCAACGCTCTAACCATCAGGCTTCCTGCATCAGACAAGCTCAATGCAAATATAATTGATTTTATTAAAATGCATAGGGTGTGTCTATGAAAAAAATACAGGTTTTATCATTTAGACCATTCGATTGGTCGATACAAGACTTTCGTTCGACCAAGTTATTTTTTAGTCGGGGACAGCCCTACCTCTATTACAGTAAAATAATGGCTCAATGTGTTCGTTTCGGTATCTATATGACCGATTCTGTTGGGCCAAACCTCAAATGCAAATGTCAGAGAGGAAGAAGTGATCTCTAAACTTAAACTGGTGTGAGTGGCAGGGGGAGGGGCTTGGTGTGTGTGTATAAAAAGAGAGAAGTTTCTCTCTCCAAAATGGATCCAAAAGAAGCCCAATGGGATTATTTTGGACCTAAGCTTGTCGCCTGCCTTCCCGCCTTTGGGACAACGACTCCCATTGTTAAGGTGGGAGGCATGAGCATCTCGTCATATGCAGATTTCTGGTGTAAATAGGAATGTGCACACAGCACAGAAGGAGACAAGACTAAAAAGACAACATGAGAACAAGCGTACAAGAAACGCACATAAAAACGAATACAAAAAAAGCTTGATTCTTGTGGAACAGGCATTTGGTACAGGCATTTGGTACAGGCATTTGGTACAGGCATTTGGTACAGGCATTTGGTACAGGCATTTGGTACAGGCATTTGGAACAAAAACATGAATTCGATACATCTCCCAGCCCTCCATCTGACTACACAAGGCAGTCGTGTACCCTTGCAACTGAACTTCAAGCCCTGAGGAAGATGACATCACTGCTCGATGCTAATAGCCATTGGGTTCTTCAACTTTTTCAGCACGGGACCCAAGCTTAGGAAAACATGCAACTATACGTAAATATGGGTACATTACATTGCCCTTATGCCTAAAACTATAGCAATATAGACAATAACAATGAAATTAGATACCCATATGAATAGCTATGGATGTTTATTGTTCCCCATTAAAAACACTTACATATTCGTCAAGGTTGGAACTGTTGCTGTCAAAATACAATAAGTAATTTTCATTCTGAACAGGAAGAATCTGATCGCATCACACAGGTATAACAGAACACAGACAGGCTCCGTTTGATCGTGCAACCCTAAGTAACAGTACAGATAAATGGTCAGGCCTACTGTACATCTTACTGTAGAAATGATTGTTGGAACTGTGACTTAAAATAAAATAGGTCATTGTTATTATGAACTAGAATAAACTGATCAAATCACACAGATGTTGACCAGAAAGACAAACAAACAAAAACACTCCTAATAAGAGGTGTGTGGCTGGTTGAAGTTTTCAACAAGCAGGTCTATTCTGGGCTTCGTTTTTTAGTCTGTTTCTGTACTTTTTTTTTTTTTAAGTGCGTCAGAGTTGAGAACCCTGACTCGCGTAGGTATGTGGTGCCAAACTGGATCAGAACATCTACTGCTTTGTCAGTTAGCGATACCGATTTCCGATATTTACCTTGGTAAAAAAACGCCACCAATACTTATAATATTTAGCGCCCTTTTAAGCATTTTAGTACAATTAAATAGTTAACACACACGGACACGGACACAGCGGTCTAAGGCACTGCATGTCAGTGCAGGAGGCGTCACTACGGTCCCTGGTTCGAATCCAGGCTGTATCACATTCGGCCGTGATTGGGAGACCCATAGGGCAGAGCACAATTGGCCCAGCGTCCTCCAGGTTTGGCCGGGGTAAAGAAAAATAACAAAAGTTATTTTGTTGGCATTTACCCATGTCCCCATTACCAGTAGAACATAATCAAAACCTATTTATATCCCTTACTTGCTGTGCTGTTTCATTGTTCATTTGTTTCATTCTCAACCAGGATTTCATCATGCATGTCAAGCAGTGAAGTTTCAGCTGTCTGTCCGTGGCTTCTCTTCCTTGGTGCCCGTTTCCATCTTGTTCAGCTGTGTGTGTAACATTTCACGTAAACCATGTTTCTTGTCTGCATCGAAGTAGCAGTCCTTGTACCTAGCATGGAGCATGGTGGCAAAAGAGTAGAGGCTCGGAGGGAATACGAGCAATACGGCTTTCCTCAGTACAAAATCCTCATCGACCCACTGTGCTGTCAGACTCTGCATGCTCATGGGGTTGACATTGCTGGTGCAAATGTCAGTCGTGAAGCTAATAACAGTGACACCCATAGCAAGTAGATCACAGACGTACGTTTCAACAATACTGTAACTCTGGTAGGGCAACATCTGAAATATAGTGTGTCCTGGGGCTTGACCAGCCGGCGAAAGCCAATATCATCCACGACAGAGGACGGTTGATTGTCAAGGGAAATTAATTCCATTATCTTGGCGTTGATGGATTTGCCTTTGTGTTGTCTTGCTGAAATGTTATTATTATTTCAAATGACTGCTCGACTTGAACTTGTTTAGTCGTTGGAAGTGTAGCTCTTAGTGTTTTTCTGCTTTTGTTCTGTGTAGCGCTGCATTTTTCATGGTGTCATTACAACATCTACCTACGTTATATAGGTATGTACCTCATCTACCTACGTTATATAGGTATGTACCTCATCTACCTACGTTATATAGGTATGCACCTCATCTACCTACATTATATAGGTATGTAGGTCATCTACCTACGTTATATAGGTATGTAGGTCATCTACCTACGTTATATAGGTATGTAGGTCATCTACCTCCATTATATAGGTATGTAGGTCATCTACCTACGTTATATAGGTATGTACCTCATCTACCTACGTTATATAGGTATGTACCTCATCTACCTACGTTATATAGGTATGCACCTCATCTACCTACGTTATATAGGTATGTAGGTCATCTACCTACGTTATATAGGTATGTAGGTCATCTACCTACGTTATATAGGTATGTAGGTCATCTACCTACGTTATAAAGGTATGTAGGTCATCTACCTCCATTATATAGGTATGTAGGTCATCTACCTACGTTATATAGGTATGTACCTCATCTACCTACGTTATATAGGTATGTAGGTCATCTACCTACGTTATATAGGTATGTACCTCATCTACCTACGTTATATAGGTATGTAGGTCATCTACCTCCATTATATAGGTATGTACCTCATCTGCCTACGTTATATAGGTATGCACCTCATCTACCTACGTTATATAGGTATGTAGGTCATCTACCTCCATTATATAGGTATGTAGGTCATCTACCTACGTTATATAGGTATGTACCTCATCTACCTACGTTATATAGGTATGTAGGTCATCTACCTACGTTATATAGGTATGTACCTCATCTACCTACGTTATATAGGTATGTAGGTCATCTACCTCCATTATATAGGTATGCAGGTCATCTACCTACGTTATATAGGTATGTAGGTCATCTACCTACGTTATATAGGTATGTACCTCATCTACCTACGTTATATAGGTATGTACCTCATCTACCTACGTTATATAGGTATGCACCTCATCTACCTACGTTATATAGGTATGTAGGTCATCTACCTACGTTATATAGGTATGTAGGTCATCTACCTACGTTATATAGGTATGTAGGTCATCTACCTACGTTATATAGGTATGTAGGTCATCTACCTACGTTATATAGGTATGTAGGTCATCTACCTACGTTATATAGGTATGTACCTCATCTACCTACGTTATATAGGTATGTAGGTCATCTACCTACGTTATATAGGTATGTACCTCATCTACCTACGTTATATAGGTATGTAGGTCATCTACCTCCATTATATAGGTATGTACCTCATCTGCCTACGTTATATAGGTATGCACCTCATCTACCTACGTTATATAGGTATGTAGGTCATCTACCTCCATTATATAGGTATGTAGGTCATCTACCTACGTTATATAGGTATGTACCTCATCTACCTACGTTATATAGGTATGTAGGTCATCTACCTACGTTATATAGGTATGTACCTCATCTACCTACGTTATATAGGTATGTAGGTCATCTACCTCCATTATATAGGTATGTAGGTCATCTACCTACGTTATATAGGTATGTAGGTCATCTACCTACGTTATATAGGTATGTACCTCATCTACCTACGTTATATAGGTATGTAGGTCATCTACCTACGTTATATAGGTATGTACCTCATCTACCTACGTTATATAGGTATGTACCTCATCTACCTACGTTATATAGGTATGTACCTCATCTACCTACGTTATATAGGTATGTAGGTCATCTACCTCCATTATATAGGTATGCACGTCATCTACCTACGTTATATAGATATGTAGGTCATCTACCTCCATTATATAGGTATGTAGGTCATCTACCTACGTTATATAGGTATGTACCTCATCTACCTACGTTATATAGGTATGTAGGTCATCTACCTACGTTATATAGGTATGTACCTCATCTACCTACGTTATATAGGTATGTACCTCATCTACCTACGTTATATAGGTATGTACCTCATCTACCTACGTTATATAGGTATGCACCTCATCTACCTACGTTATATAGGTATGTAGGTCATCTACCTACGTTATATAGGTATGTAGGTCATCTACCTACGTTATATAGGTATGTAGGTCATCTACCTACGTTATATAGGTATGTAGGTCATCTACCTACGTTATATAGGTATGTAGGTCATCTACCTACGTTATATAGGTATGTAGGTCATCTACCTACGTTATATAGGTATGTACCTCATCTACCTACGTTATATAGGTATGTAGGTCATCTACCTACGTTATATAGGTATGTACCTCATCTACCTACGTTATATAGGTATGTAGGTCATCTACCTCCATTATATAGGTATGTACCTCATCTGCCTACGTTATATAGGTATGCACCTCATCTACCTACGTTATATAGGTATGTAGGTCATCTACCTCCATTATATAGGTATGTAGGTCATCCACCTACGTTATATAGGTATGTACCTCATCTACCTACGTTATATAGGTATGTAGGTCATCTACCTACGTTATATAGGTATGTAGGTCATCTACCTACGTTATATAGGTATGTAGGTCATCTACCTACGTTATATAGGTATGTAGGTCATCTACCTACGTTATATAGGTATGTACCTCATCTACCTACGTTATATAGGTATGTACCTCATCTACCTACGTTATATAGGTATGTAGGTCATCTACCTACGTTATATAGGTATGTACCTCATCTACCTACGTTATATAGGTATGTAGGTCATCTACCTCCATTATATAGGTATGTACCTCATCTACCTACGTTATATAGGTATGTACTTCATCTACCTACGTTATATAGGTATGCACCTCATCTACCTACGTTATATAGGTATGCACCTCATCTACCTACGTTATATAGGTATGTACCTCATCTACCTACGTTATATAGGTATGTACGTCATCTACCTACGTTATATAGGTATGTAGGTCATCTACCTCCATTATATAGGTATGCACGTCATCTACCTACGTTATATAGGTATGTAGGTCATCTACCTACGTTATATAGGTATGTACCTCATCTACCTACGTTATATAGGTATGTACCTCATCTACCTACGTTATATAGGTATGTAGGTCATCTACCTCCATTATATAGGTATGCACGTCATCTACCTACGTTATATAGGTATGTAGGTCATCTACCTACGTTATATAGGTATGTACCCCTTAAGCGCAATATTTTGTCACGAAAAGATGCGACTATGCATATTCTTGACAGTTTTTTGAAAGAAAACACTCTGAAGTTTCAGAATCTGCAAAGATATTGTCTGTAAGTGCCCCAGAACTCATTCTACAGGCGAAACCAAGATGAAACGTCAAACAGGAAATGAGCAGAATTTCTGAAGCTCTGTTTTCTAATGTCTCCTTATATGGCTGTGAATGCGACAGGAATAAGCTTAGACGTTCTGCCGTTTCCCCAAGATGTCGGCAGCATTGTGACGCATTTGTAGGCATATCATTGGAAGATTGACCATAAGAGACTACATTTTCCAAATGTCCGCCTGGTGTCCTGCGTCGAAATTGGTGCGAAACACATGCTTCCACGAACGATATATCATCGAAGAGATATGTGAAAACACCTTGAAGATTGATTCTAAACCACGTTTGCCATGTTTTCAGTCGATATTATGGAGTTAATTTGGAAAAAAGTTCGCGTTTTGAGGACTGAATTTTCGGGGTTTTTTTTGTAGCCAAATGTGATATACAAAACGGAGCTATTTCTAATACATAAAGAATATTTTTGGAAAAAACTGAGCATTTGCTATCTAACTGAGAGTCTCCTCATTGAAAACATCCAAAGTTCTTCAAAAGGTAAATGATTTTATTTTAAGGATTTTATGTTTTTGTTGAAATGTTGCGTGCTGGATGCTAACGCTAATGCTAACGCTAAATGCTACGCTAGCTAGCTACTTTTACACAAATGATTGTTTTCCTATGGTTGAGAAGCATATTTTGAAAATCTGAGATGACAGTGTTGTTTACAAAAGGCTAAGCTTGAGAGATGGCATATTTATTTCATTTCATTTGCGATTTTCATGAATAGTTAACGTTGCGTTATGGTAATGAGCTTGAGGCTGTAGTCACGATACCGGATCCGGGATGGGGAGATCAGAGAGGTTAAACTAGACATCGGGCCGATGTCGGCATTTTTTAGCTAATATCGGCAGATTCCGATATGCTCACCGACTATATCGTGCATCCTTAACAGCAGGCCTAATATTCTTTAATCTGTACGGTTACTTAGGGTTGAACTATCAGTAGCTAGCTAGCTTGCTTTGGCTAACGTTCGCTAGATAGCTATTAGCTGTGTACAAGGCGATTGTTTGAAAGAGAAACTCCCATCGACTACTATGAGATATAATAAGCAAAAATAAGGGAGTACTATCAACACGTAATAAAATGATAATTCCATGCTAGCTGAAGTACTCAACTGTCCTGAAGCCTTTTGCCCTGTTCTGAAAGAAGTCCCTTGGTTTACTGTCATGCTGTGGATGTTTGGTCAGGATGTATTGTTTTGATTTGTTCGTTTTGTTATTTAACTAGGTAAGTCAGTTAAGAACAAATTGTTATTTTACAATGACAGCCTACCCCAGCCAAATCCTAATGACACTGGGCCAACTGTGCGCTGCCATATGGGACTCCCAATCACGGCCGGTTGTGATACAGCCTGGAATTGAACCAGGGTCTGTAGGGACGCCTCTAGCACTGAGATGCAGTGCCTTAGACCGCTGCACCACTCGGGAGCATCTTACATCTTACAATACTAAGTACTTCCCAAACAAAACACATTATGGGCGCTCCTAGTTATTTCTCAAAGTTTGTATGAAACCAAGAGAGAAACTTATCGCTGTATTTGCGTTTCATGACGATTGAGCTCAGTCATAACTTGTGTCAATTCAATGTGAGAGGTGAGTGACGGCGAGTGGGAATGAGAAGCCAGTGGCTTCGCACAGCTACCAAACATCGCTGCTGAACAGAGAGCGCCGCCGAACAGAGAGCGCAGTTGCACTTGGACAAATTTTTCTTAGTAATAAATGAAATAATTAGACATTTACTCGGACACGTCACGACCATTAACAGGTCCGCAACCCACACTTTAAGAAAGGCTATAATAGTCGTATTGCTACATACTGTATATAAAGTCACACTCCATAATAAAAAGTAACAAGCATCTCTTGCTCTACCTCCCTCCATTAAAGCGCTGTTGATTCTCTCCCAGCATGTGCTTCACTTTCTTTGTACCTCCTGCTCTCCTCCTCTTCATCACTCTCTGCTCCTCTCCATCCCTCTCTGCTCCTCTCCATCCCTCTCTCCTCCTCAACTGCTCTGAATAGCTGAATTATTAAGTGCCCCACCCAGTGCCCCACAGAGTGAACAGAGTGACAGTACACGGGGGTTGACAGAGAGAGAGGGGTAACGAGAGAATGTGAAGAGAACAATTTGAAGTGACGAGTGTATGTTTACTGTATGACCCTTCATTACACTACCACCCACTGCTTGCTGGTTGTTGGCATACCACAAGAGTGTTAGCTCACTGAGCTAAAGCCACGGAAAACTAACTTGGCACGTAACCTCTTAAATACACAGTGGTTCGCCAGAAGTAACTGATGGGTGAAGAAACATAGGGATTGAAGGAAGTCTCTAGGTTTTGCTTGCCTGAGGTAGAGTATCTCATGATAAGCTGTAGACCACACTATTTACCAAGATAGTTTTCATCTATATTCTTCGTAGCTGTCTATTTGCCACCACAAACCGCCGCTGTCACTAAGACCACACTCAATGAGCTGTATATGGCCAAAAGCAAACAGGAAAATGCTCATCCAGAGGTGGCACTCCTATTAGCCAGGGAATTTAATGCAGGGAAACTCAAATCCGCCTTACCTAATTTCTACCAGCATGTTAAATGTGCAACCAGAGGGAAAAACACTCTGGACCACATTTACTCCACACAGAGAGATGCATACAAACCTCTCCCTTGCCCTCCATTTGGCAAATCTGACCATAATTCTATTCTCCTGATTTCTGCTTACAAGCCAAAACTAAAGCAGGAAGTACCAGTGACTCAGTCAACAAGAAAGTGGTCAGATGAAGCAGATGCTAAGTTACAGGACTGTTTTGCTAGCACAGACCGTAATATGTTCCCGGGATTCTTCCGATGGTATTGAGGAGTACACCACATCAGTCACTGGCTTTATCAATAAGTGCATCGATGACGTCGTTCCCACAGTGACTGTACGTACATACCCCAACCAGAAGCCATGGATTACAGGCAACATCTGCACTGAGCTAAAGGGTAGAACTGCCGCTTTCAAGGAGTGGGATTCTAAACCGGAAGCTATGCCCTCCGACGAACCATAAACAGGCAAAACTAGAATCGTACTACACCAGCTCTGACGCTCGTCGGATGCGGCAGGTCTTGCAAACTATTACACACTACAAAGGGAAGCACAGCCGCAAGCTGCCTAGTGACACGAGCCTACCAGACGAACTAATTTACTTCTATGCTCGTGTCGATGCAAGTAACACTGAAACATGCATGAGAGCATCAGCTGTTCTGGACAACTGTGTGATCACGCAGATGTGAGTAAGACCTTTAAACAGGTCAACATTCACAAGGCCGCAGGGCCAGACAGATTACCAGGACATGTGCTCAAAGCATGCGCTGACCAAATGGCACTGACATTTTAAACTTGTCCCTGACTGAGTCTGTAATACCAACATGTTTCAAGCAGACCACCATAGTTCCTGTGCTGCCGCACAGCAGGCGGTAGCCAAAAGGCTTCTTAACAGCTTCTACCCCCAAGCCATAAGCCTACTGAACAGCTAATCAAAGGGCTACCCAGACACCTATTTTATGCCGCTGCTACGCTCTGTGTATTATCTATGCAGACACTTTTACTCTACCTACATGTACATACTACCTTGACAAACCGGTGCACCCGCACATTGACTCTCTACCGGTACCCCCTGTATATAGCCTCCACATTGACTCTGTACCGGTACCCCCTGTATATAGCCTCCACATTGACTCTGTACTGGTACCCCCTGTATATAGCCTCCACATTGACTCTGTACCGGTACCCCCTGTATATAGCCCCCACATTGACTCTGTATATAGCCTCCACATTGACTCTGTATATAGCCTCCACATTGACTCTGTATATAGCCTCCACATTGACTCTGTACCATTAATACCCTGTATATAGACTCACTATTGTTATTTTACTCCTGCTGTTTAATTACTTGTTTCTTTTATTTTAATTTTTTACTTAACACTTTTTTTTAACTTCTTAAAGCATTGTTGGTTGTAAGTAAGCATTTCACTGTAAGGTCTACATCTGTTGTATTCAGCGCATGTGAAAAATAAAATCAGATTTATTTTTGATTTGATTGAAGAGATCTTTCTGTGTGAGTGAGTGAGTGAGTGAGTGAGTGAGTGTGTGAGTGAGACTTTCATGGCATTTGGCCTGGTGAGCAGCGGGTATATACTGGGGGTGAGTCACTGCTGTCCTGCTTGCCTTGCCCAAGCACGTGCGTGTTATATATACACAAGCCCTGCTCTGACGTTGTGACAAGGCCCTCAGACCCAGGGAGTAAGTCTGACGCACAATCAGAGAGAGAAACGGAAGCAGTCTGTGTGTGGTGGAACATCTCTGGCCCAGGACAAAATAAATAAATGTCACGACTTTCTGCATCAACCTGTGTGTGCGTGTCAGTCGAGCTTGACATTTTTTGGTCAGGACAAACTTCTGGCATTACACCATAACAAGTAGTCACAGAATAACACCCCATGAAATAGATTTTCCCCCTGAAAATGGCATGCTAAACAACCCAGCTCTTGACAACAGAAGTGTTTCAATGTTTTGTATTACCAGGCAGAATGGTGATGTCTCCTTCCACGGAAACCCTGTCACGCAAAACACTGAACAGCCACATTCAACAGGCATCACTGTGTCCACTGTGTATTTGTTTGGCCCTGGTAATCCCGAGGACCCTGTCACTCTTAAGCCACCCGTCTCATAAATAGTGGTTTCGTAGTGCATCCTCAACATGTGTGAGTGTGTACGCAAAGGAGGCCATATTACACCTACACAGGGTATAGTAGGGATAGGGTATAGCAGCCACGTCTAACCCTTACAGCCGTCTCATCATCAGGGCTATGGCTATGTGATCCATACACAGCCAGCGGGACAGAGGATCACATCCAACACAGTAATGGCGAGGTAAGAAGAGAAGAGAAGGAGTGAAAAACTCTCCCTTTTCATGAGAGGAGAAATGCCATTTACACCCCCAGAGACAGAGAGGCCGTTGGACAGGTGTGAGCCACTCATGAAAGCATTCTCCATCATTTTGGGACTGAGCCAAACTGATGTCCTGCAGCAAATCCATTAAAATATCACAACGAGAGAAAGAGAGAGAAAGAGAGAAAGAGAGAGAAAGAGAGAGAGAGAGAAAGGATTGCAGTGTCAACTTAGCAGATATGTTGGTAGGCCCTTCATGCTCTAACTAAAACAAATTGACAAACATCACTCTTCTACCAGTTACTGTGTGTTCATAGGACCGTCCCTACCTTCCCTCGCTATTTAAATTTCAAGAACCATGTCCTCCATCCTCCCTCCTTTAGCCTGACCTTTTCCATTCCTTGTACCCTCCATCTTTCCACTGCCCCCCCCCCCCCCCAATCTCTTTACCCTTCACTCGGCCTTCCCCCTCTCTCTGTAATGCCGGTCCAGCTCCTTGAGGGTTTGACCTGTCCTCAGAACACACGGGGGATCTGGGTTGTTATCTGAACATGACTGAAGCCAGGAGGCAGAGGGGGAAAATCACAGCTCCATGCTACTTCTGGCAACCTGCCTTCTCTTAGTGACTGGCTGCTTTAAACTGGCAGCAGCATATGACTGCTGCCTCTGGGGGAGTCACACTAGTACCCCAGTGTTCAAGTTGAAAGGATGTTTTTCACAACGTTCACAGAACAGCACTGGCACGAGTTGTCAGGGAGAGTGCACGAGTTGCACGGAACTAAATTATGTTGTCTTTGTATTTCAGTTTCAGCATACATGTTTTTTTTAACCTTTATTTAACGAGGGAAGTTAGTTAAGAACAAATTCTTATTTATAATGACGGCCTACACCGGCCAAACCCGGACGATGCTGGGCCAATTATGTGCTGCCCTATGGGACTCCCAATCACGGCCGGTTGTGATACAGCCTGGTTTCGAACCAGGGTGTCTGTAGTGACGCCTCAAGCACTGAGATGCAGTCCCTTAGACCGCTGTGCTACTTGGGAGCCCTACAATCAGGCTGCACATAGGGTGGCAGGCAAAGGCAAGTGCACACACACAGAATCCCGCCGCCCACTGTATTTCCTGTGACTAGATAGCAAGCCAAGTAAATGCAGACCTTGATGCAGCGATTACCTAACTGTGTGTGTGTGGAGGTCCTGAACTGAGGACTCTCTTTCTTTCTCTCAGGGAGTGTTGGGTTTCGCTGCTCGCTCCGTCTTGCTCCACGGCCCAAAGTGGCAATTTTCACCAGGGTAATTCGAAGCCAGCCATGCAAACTGGGAGAGGGCACGGGAGTGCCTTCGACCCTTAATTACTCTTTAACGAGCACTTCTGAGGGTGTTTATGAATTAATGGCCTCTTGTCTGTCAGGGGGTGGAGACATCAGTTCGAGGGGGACAAATAGGGAGAGTTGTGGTGGTGTGAAATCCCCCCCCCTCCCCTCCCCCCCATCCCTGTGGAGTTTCTAAAGCTCTTGGACTTACACACTGACAGTCTGTATACGGTCTCTGTACGTAATGTCTTCATGACGCACCAAGTTAACAGATTTTTTTCAGTGACTCCCAAGCATGCTCAATTTATTTTCCCTGTCCTCCAGCATCCATGGGAGAGGTCAGTCTTTTTAAGGGCCTAGTTTAAGGGGCTGGGGGCAGGGGGTGTGGATGGGTAGTGAGAGAGACATGCCAGTGCCATCTCCCACTCCCTATATCAATCCCATACCCTCTATCTGTCCCCCTCTCTGTCCATATATGCATCCCAGAACAGGATTAGGCTGGGTGCCCAGTGGTGACACAAGGGCATTGGAGGTTCAGGTGGACTCAGGCAGAGTGAGGGCCTGAGAGAGAGGGCAAAGAGGGAGGGAAGGATGGGAGTGGGAGCATTGAGACAGAAGTGAGATAAACAGCTTAAAATCATTAATGGGAGAATGAGTGAAAGAGCGAGCCAGGGAGAGTGAGTGAGCAACAAAGAGTGACGAAGAGGGAGAGCTGGTACACTCTGTAATAAAATAGAGGAAAGGTGAAGGCTGTGAAACCATAATTGATGAGAGGGCAGAATTAAGAAGGTTCAGCCAAAGGCCAAAGACTCCTGGAACTGTCTGTGTCCGGAGAACTCTTTAAGAGTTCCAAGCTCGAAGGGCCGGTTCTTATGAAATCATGTATTGGGTGCCTATAATGGCATGAATCTCTTCAACATTTGCTCTCCCCATGTTATCATTAGGCTTGCAATGTGTGTGTGCACAGATCGATATGGCATACAGAACAAAACACACTAACACCACTGTCGATTGCCGTCACTGTGTCTCGTCTTCTCAATGGCACAACAAATCCTCTTTCTCTTCCTGGGTCACAGTGTGTTCAGTTCCATTATTACTGTAACTGCTGCCACGGTTAACGGCTGCCCTGCCCTGACTGCCATGCTCCAAATTACCACAATGACTAGAGGGAGAATAATAATGAGAACCATTGGGCTCCTGACCCCTTCTGTCTCATCCTCCAGTATTTATGCTGCAGTAGTTTATGTGTCGGGGGGCTAGGGTCAGTTTGTTATATCTGGAGTACTTCTCCTGTCCGATCCGGTGTCCTGTGTGAATTTAAGTATGCTCTCTCTAATTCTCTCTTTCTCTCTCTCGGAGGACCTGAGCCCTAGGACCATGCCTCAGGACTACCTGACATGATGACTCATTGCTGTCCCCAGCAATGGCTATGCTGCTGCTCCAGTTTCAACTTTTCTGCCTGCGATTATTATTATTTGACCATGCTGATCATTTATGAACATTTGAACATCTTGGCCATGTTCTGTTATAACCTCCACCCGGCACAGCCAGAAGAGGACTGGCCACCCCACATAGCCTGGTTCCTCTCTAGGTTTCTTCCTAGGTTTTGGCCTTTCTAGGGAGTTTTTCCTAGCCACCGTGCTTCTACACCTGCATTGCTTGCTGTTTGGGGGTTTTAGGCTGGGTTTCTGTACAGCACGTTGAGATATCAGCTGATGTACGAAGGGCTATATAAATTAATTTGGCTCCCATCACTCTATCTGCCTGTATGAAATAATCTCTCTCCATGTTCGCTGATGATCCATTCATCTGGGTCTGTGCCCATCTAGTCCTCCCCTTTTGGGAAGATTAACATTTTGCAGTGGGAGAAAGAGGTCACAGAAAGATATTTTCAGCATTGGCTACTTTGCTACCAAATCAGTGGTTTTCCAACATGGCTTCTGATGTGGAGCTCCTTGATTGTCTCTATAACAAGCACAACAGATGAGGTTTCTTTACCATTGCATGTAGCCTATATTTTTAAAAAAATGTAAGAATCCGGTAGCCCGGACTTGGAAACCGCCGCATTAGAGGTTTATGTGTCTAGGAGCCTGAAAGAGCCCATGTCGTCAAGGGACAAATAGTGGTTTCTCTCTCACAGTGGGGTCAATACACCCTCTCTACAAATACACCAGACCAAGTGGGAGCTCCATACAGCTCTTTTGTGTAAAATCATATAATGGCACTGAAGGGGCACAGTGTGTACACAACAAATTCCAGAGCTCAGTAGGATGGTGGGTTGTGATAGCATTAGGCCTAAATGTTCTGGCTATTTAAGAAAGAACACTGTCCCATAGTTGTTGTGATATGACAAAGCAGGTTTAAGGCGTCAGCATGCTTCAGTTTGGCTGAAGCCCAGCCGAACGAGTGTGCTCACAAACTCCCTTGAAAGACCTTCACTTGAAAAACAAAAAAAGGGGCAATAGTGCAGTTTGTCCATTTTGAGACACCGTAGCCAGTAGACTTCCTCAAAATATAGTCTGGATTCATCTAAGATAATTAATGACAGATTAGAGTTAATAAGTTTTTGCTGACGAGATCTTAGTCGCACAATTTTATAGATTTAAAAAAAAAAATGAAAAATCTGCATGAAAACGAGTCGTCTCTGGTTGAATGACAAAGACTTTTGAAGAATGCCTACTGTTGACCAATCACTGATGCAGGGGCATAAACTAAAGTTCAAAGACAAAGTCTATCTCCAGAAAAAAGTGTGCTCCCAAAAATCCCGAAAAAAACCTCACCAAAGTCTGAACAAAAACGTCACAAAATGTGGTAATATATGCATGAACTCTAACAAACTGTTTCGTCTTGGAATCATGACAGTCTTTCGTTTCACCGGACGCACATGACCTGGACGTTGATTAAGGTAGTCCCCGCACCTCTCTGATTCAGATGGGTTAAATGATGAAGACACATTTCCGATGAATGCATTCAGTTGTGCAACTGACTAGGTATCCCCTTTATCAGACCTGACGTGATTGAGTTTAAGACTGTTGTGTCGGCCTTTCTTAAAACAGTTGAGTCAGCCATAGAAAACCCAACTGAGCTAGGCTAGTGTTTGGTCTCGCTAACAAACTAATGATTTCTACTGTCAGCACTAAATTATTTAGCACCTTGATTTCCAATCAGGTTGTACAGCAGTGTTGCTCAATCTATTTCTGTATTGTAAGTTTGAAAGGGATACTTTGGGATTTTGTCAATGAGGCCCTTTATCTACTTCCCCAGAGGTCAGGTGAACTGGTGGATACCATTTTTGTCTCTGTGTCCAGTATACGAAAGAGGTAGTTTCACGTGCACACTAGCAGACACCCGTAAACTTCCAGTCACTGAGCTAACACTAGTTAACATTGACTCGCGAAACTACCTATAACTTCCTTCATACTGGACACTAAGAAATAAAAATGCTATGCACGAGTTCACCTGACTCTGGGGAAGTAGATAAAGGCCCTCATTGACAAAATCCCGAAGTCTCCCTTTAACCCGGCACTAACACACCCCTTCAACTAATCAACAGCTTGGTGATTCGTTAATAATTTTAGGCGTGGATTGAGGGTAATGGTTGTGTGCTGAGAAGACTCTGTGGTAGTTTCTGACTTCTGTCCTTTAGGCCACGTTTCCCCCCAACCAAAAACACAAGTGCAGGCCACACAGAGCAGCAGAATGGCTTGCCCTCCCTCAGTCAGCAAACAGTAGTTTCCCTAATGCCAAAATCAAACAGGTCTCCTCCCAAATTTAACAACAGGACTACAGAGAGCGCCAAACCCTGCATTCCACATACATACCTGTCATTGCAACAGCGGCAGCAAACCGTGTACCATAAAAACTGTGTTGCCACGGTGACCTACCTTAACACAGGGGTGTGGCGGCGCTGTGGGTGCGCCCTGAAACTACACCTTACCCCTGAGCGTCCGTATTGTCTGACTGTCCCAGATAGCCTACAGTACCTTAATCCGTCATCACAATAAACTGTCTGATAAGGAGAAGAACACTGATAAACTCAGTTTCCATACAGGTCTCTTATTCCCTAGAACATGTCCATGCTATTGTCCACATCTAGGAGCGAAATGGGTTAGTTCTGGCATTTATGCGGCATTTACAGTACAATGTGAATAAAATAGTATCTCTCAGCTGGAACCACTTCACACATCCGGAAGCCTAATGGAAGGAATAACAGTAGAGAACTGTGGGGTGTAGGTGGATAGAAACTGGAAGCTACATTAGGCTACTCAAACTAATGTGCATTTCAAACCGCACATTAGTTTGCATAAATATCACAAATCGGCCTTGGGCTGAATTACAGTTTTTAAACTGTAGTAGACAAAAGAGTGGACACACCATGGCGGATTCTAATGGGATTTACTTACACATTGCTGTCATTGCTCTTTTGTCTGGGCTGTGGGTGAGAGCAGTTTATGAACTACTCTGCCAGACAGCAAAGCAGGCTACTGTATGTAAACCCTGTCGGCTACAGTAGCCTACAATGTGAAGCTCTTTTATTCTGGCAAATAAACATCACTTTCTGCAATGTGTGGGAAAAAAAAGTGTGCTATGAAGAGTGTTTAATGTCCATCTAAGCGCAGCTGTTAAATCAACAGTGTAACAACCAGCGATACAATAGGCTAACAATAATCATCCCAACGAATATAAACTGTGTGCGGGAATTTGATTTTTGGATTGTAGACCCATTGTGGAACAAGCCAATAGGCTATGGGATAGCATTTAGCAATTCCCCAATTGATTTAAGCACAAAACAAATGGAAACAAATGGAAAAACTGGGAAGCAATTAGAATTATTTAAAGAAAACAGACAGCCTACGATGTAAACCAAACACGACGGTATCAAACAGTGGAAGCACAAGTGATGTTAATGAATGAGTCGAAGGCTACTCGGTAATAACATATTCGAGCCTACTTAATATAATAAGTGCATTCTTTAATGTAAAAGGAAAACATTACATTTGTATGTTAACCATATTTTACTGGAAGCCTGTAATAACGCACATATAGCCTATCAACTGCACCGTGTGGAGTGTGGACACAAAGACAGTGCCCTAAAGAATCAGAAAGTGACGGTCTACACTAGTGAACGGACAACATGGTCCATGGATATTGTCCCCGTCTAGGCCTTGTACCAAACAAAGGATAGGCTACGTTGTATGTTTGTACCCACTGACGTGTCATAGTTTGCATTACTACATTTGTGAAAAGAAAACACAGCAGCCATAGCCTATAGTTCACGCCACAAACATCAAGCCCGGGCGACCACACCAACTTTACGCTCAGTTGAAAATTGTCCTTACCTTGGTGTTCACTCCAACGAGAACAAGCAACGGGGACTGGAGAGCCACACACACTGGGGAAGAAACAGAAAACCTTGTCACAAACCAACCGAGTCGTGAGCAAAAGCGCAACAAAACTAAATTCACGTATTTGGTTCGGTTTCTCAGAACGATTCCTTTCTCTGGCCCAGCTATTCCACTCGCTGCTTGCTAGTTCTCTCCCCCTCTAGCACAAGCTGCCTCCACCACAATCCACTCGTCCGACTGGTGACGTCACCGCCGAGGGACAATGCGTGGTATGACATGAGATTGATTTACTGCTACTAATCATACAATATACGTTGTTGAATGACTGGTTATTTTGCATTCGGAAGTTGCCTTCATAATCAAGGAGGAAATTGAAATAGTCTACTTTATAGGTATTCAGCTCAATTTACACAGTGATATAACAAGTAATCAGCTTTATTCTGTTTTTATTTGCATTTGCGTGACATGTTGAGTTTCCAGGTTGCTGTGTAAAGGGCAAGTTGCTGCCTTGGCCTGGAAGCCAGGACAATCACTCCAATCTGACCTTTGTTCAATGTTTATTCTGCAGCACTGTTTCCTCATGAAAACTTTATTTTTCCTTTATTTAACTAGGCAAGTCAGTTAAGAACAAATTCTTATTTACAATGACGGCCTACCCCAGTCAAACCCTAATCCAGACAATGCTGGACCTATGGGACTCCCAATCACGGCCGGTTGTGATACAGCCTGAAATCCAACCAGGGTCTGTAGCACTGAGATGCAGTGCCTTAGACCACTGCACCACTCAGGAGCCCGAGCAATTATCCATTTTTATTTTGAGGAAGTATAACCAATTAAATGGAGTTTGTGACTACTGAATGCAACCCACTGTGATGTTCAGTATTATTTTGTACAGAATTTCCTGTTTCACCCATATTAAAAAAAATGTTGTCACTACTGAACGTGGCCCATGTCTCAGGGAATAAAAAGAAACATCACTGTGGAGTTCCAAAGCTAGATGTATGTTAGGAGAAGTGCAATATTATCATGTTAGGAGACGTGTACTTGCAATGTGGAGGAGGTTGAAGAGAGTGAAGGAGGTAGAGTGAATTGGTTGAAGAGAGTGAGGGAGGTAGAGTGAATTGGTTGAAGAGAGTGAGGAAGGTAGAGTGAATTGGTTGAAGAGAGTGAGGGAGGTAGAGTGAATTGGTTGAAGAGAGTGAGGGAGGTAGAGTGAATTGGTTGAAGAGAGTGAGGGAGGTAGAGTGAATTGGTTGAAGAGAGTGAGGGAGGTAGAGTGAATTGGTTGAAGAGAGTGAGGGAGGTAGAGTGAATTGGTTGAAGAGAGTGAGGGAGGTAGAGTGAATTGGTTGAAGAGAGTGAGGGAGGTAGAGTGAATTGGTTGAAGAGAGTGAGGGAGGTAGAGTGAATTGGTTGAAGAGAGTGAGGGAGGTAGAGTGAATTGGTTGAAGATGGCGGGAATAAAAGGGGTCCACTTTCTCCAAAAATATGACAAAACATTTTCCCCGCCATCTTCAACCGATTCAAGCTCACCCTCTACCTCCCTCACTCTCTTCGACCTCCTCCACATTGCAAGTACACAAAAAATGAGTCATATTTTTGGAGAAAGTGGATCCCCTGCCTTTTGGCTGATCCATATGTGGTTTCAGGGTGGGTGAAAATGGAGTTGGTTGCTGTGGAATCGGTGAAGGTAATACGAAGTGGTCTTGTGATAATTGTTTGTGTTTCTGCCAGTCAGAGGGAACAGGCGCCACACGAATGGGGTCAAGAGCTGTGGCTTGTTTTGTTCTCAAAAAATAGTGCCATTGAAAGGAGTGAATACTGGGGTAGCTGTACATGAAAAAGTGGACCAACTGAAGGGGAAGATTCCAGGTATTTGTGAATCTCATTGTTTGGTGTGACGCATACAGGGTGGCGTGAGTGGTGGAACAGAAGACTCACTGAACAGAAGAGTTATTTTGAGTTGATGTTGAGTCTTTGCCCGTTATCCCATACAAGCTTTTCTGTTATCCCAAACAAGCTTTTGTGCCGAATCCATTACGTTGTTACAGGTGTCAAGCTTATGGGCATGTGGCAGCAGTGTGTAGGAGGGAGGTAGGTGTGCAGAAGGGCATGAGACAAAGGAATGTGTAGTATTGGGGAAAGAAGTGGTATGTGTTAATTGTAGGGGTGCTCATGGGGTTGGGGATCAGAAGTGTCCAGTATGAGAGAGGCAGTTTGAGGTTACCAGTGTTAGAGTAGTGCAGAGGGTGTCATATGATGAGGCAGTGAAGAAAGTAATATATGAGAACTTGTTCTCAACTGACCTACCTGGTTAAATAAAGATGAAATAAAAACATTAAATAAAAAAGTGGAGGAAGATGGGTCAATGGGGAGGGATCCTGAGAGGATTCGTGTGAGCAGTAGATCTGTGCCAACACAGAGGGATAGGACCTTGAGTGATATATGCTTCAGTAAGACGTACTTTATAACGTTCATAGCAATAGTTAACTGTATTTCAGCGATGGAACTTCAGTTGCAGAAAATAGAGGTCGTGCGGTGGCAGAGAACAATTTGAGTGTACGAGATTTGATGTCAGAAGAGTTACAGGGTGTGTTGAGTGGTTGAATCCCGTCCTCCCAGGCCGTTGGCCTGAGCTAGGACCAGGTAGGTTTCAATAGTGTAATAGGGTGGTGGGTTTTTAATGAGTGCAGGGTTAGATGGCAGGGTATTTTTTTTTTTTTAATATAGTGGTTATTTTTTCCCTTTCCCCTTTTTCCACGCAAAGTATAAGGGATTTATACCCCAGTCTAGTTGGTGGCGGCAATGCAACATTTATTGGATGCCAACCACCGTTAAACCTCAAAGAAGAAGAGGGCCAACTCTGCCTTTGACCAGCTCTTAATTCCAATAAGGAAACCCTGCTCTCTGTGTAATTACAGAACAACTAGTCTGGTGTAGCCAGACCTACAAAATTAGGTCGTTGTCCCCCCTTGTCACGTTCGTTGTATGGAGGAGACCAAACGGCAGCGTGATATGAATACATCTTCTTTGATAAGACGAAGAACACTTAAACAAAACAAACAACCTAATAAGACGAACGTGAAGCTATACTATAAATGTGCAGACACAGGCAACTAGACATAGACAATAACCCACGAAATACCCAAAGAAGATGGTTCCCAATCAGAGACAACGATAAACACCTGCCTCTAATTGAGAACCAATCTAAGCAACCATAGACATAAAACACCTAGATGATAAACAACCTCATAAACCTACAAAAACCCTAGACAGTACAAAAACACATACAGTGGAGCAAAAAAGTATTTAGTCAGCCACCAATTGTGCAAGTTCTCTCACTTAAAAAGATGAGAGGCCTGTAATTTTCATCATAGGTACACTTCAACTATGACAGGCAGAATTAGAAAAAAAAATCCAGAAAATCACATTGTAGGATTTTTAATGAATTTATTTGCAAATTATGGTGGAAAATAACTATTTGGTCACCTACAAACAAGCAAGATTTCTGGCTCTTACAGACCTTCTTCTTTAAGAGGCTCCTCTGTCCTCCACTCCACCAGCATCGCCGGCGTGACAGGCGGCATTGGCAGCTCCTGGTTGGCTGAAGGCTCTGGCGGCTCCTGGCTGACTGACGGCTCTGGCGGCTCCGGACAGGAGGGAGACTCTGGCGGCTCCGGACAGGAGGGAGACTCTGGCGGCTCCGGACAGGAGGGAGACTCTGGCGGCTCCGGACAGGAGGGAGACTCTGGCGGCTCCGGACAGGAGGGAGACTCTGGCGGCTCCGGACAGGAGGGAGACTCTGGCGGCTCCGGACAGGAGGGAGACTCTGGCGGCTCCGGACAGGAGGGAGACTCTGGCGGATGCGGACTGCGACCCGTCGTGATAGGTTCCCGGACTGCGACCCGTCGTATGAGATTCCGGTCTGCGGCCCGTCGTAGGAGGTTCCGGTCTGTAGACTGTTGCCGGACGCTCTGGACTGGGTACTGTTGCCAGACGCTCTGGACTGGGTACTGTTGCCGGACGCTCTGGACTGGGTACTGTTGCTGGACGCTCTGGTCTGGCGAGGCGCACTGTAGGCCTGGTGCGTGGTGCCGGTACTGGAGGTACCGGGCTGGGGACACGCACCTCAGGGCGAATGCGAGGAGTACTGGATCCTGGAGGCGCACTGGTGGCCTGGTACATGGTGCCGACACTGGTGGTACCGGGCCGAGGACATGCACCTCAGGGTGAGTGCGGGGAGCTCTACCTTGGGGCGGCGATATTCCCCTGGTTGTGCCCAGGGGCCTCCGCTGTCCAGAATTTCCTCCCAAGTCCATGAGTCCTGCGATCGCTGCTGCTGCCTTTTACCACGCTGCTTGGTCCTTTGTTTGTGGGTTATTCTGTCACGTTCATCGTATGGAGGAGACCAAGGTGCAGCGTGATATGAATAAATCTTCTTTAATAAGACGAAGAACACTTAAACAAAACAAACAAACTAATAAGACGAACGTGAAGCTATACTATAAACAAGTGTAGACACAGGCAACTAGACATAGACAATAACCCACAAAATACCCAAAGAAGATGGCTGCCTAAATATGGTTCCCAATCAGAGACAACGATAAACACCTGCCTCTAATTGAGAACCAATCTAGGCAACCATAGACATATATAAACACCTAGATGATAAACAACCCCATAAACCTACAAAACGCCAAGACAGTACAAAAACACATACATCACCCATGTCACACCATGACCTAACCAAAACAATAAAGAAAACAAAGAATACGCAGGTCAGGGCGTGACACCCCTCCGTATAGGTAAGCCTGGTTCTCGACGAGGCTAAAGAACAACAAACTACTAGAACTAATCTCTCTGTTGCACTTCCATTTCCCTCCCTGATCTGGTTTGGCTTTGGTTCTTTAGAAGTAAATCATTGCATTACATGCTCCATTTAATAGCATAGTGTAAACAAACATGACAACGATACAATGCAAGGAAGGAAACAATGTGAATTCCTCTAATGGAGACAATTTGAATGCGGTCATTGCAAAACGGGAGAACAATTAATTGGGTAATGGGTTCAATTAGACTGAATCGGCTCTCTCCTTAATGAGTGGTCCCTACTGTGGCAACATAGGGCCAACAGATAATCAGTGATTTGAAGAATGACTGAGGAGACCATTACATTTGGAGAGCGCTGCAGACATCTTTATTAGTGTTACTATCCCCAACGGATGGAAGAACGCTCTATGATGGTAACTGATCGACTGGTATAGCTGTGGGAAGTTGTATGGGGGTGCTGTGAATATTTTGCATGGGTGGGGGGGTTATGGGAGAAAAATAATTTCCCCCACGCTGCAGAAAGCTGTGTCAATCCAGATAAAAATGTTTTGCACTGCAGAAGACTGCGATTGGTCCGCTAATACAGGCAGGGCTGACCCGCTCATTAGGTAGGATTAGGCGGTTTGAAGAGGGCGTAATTTTCTGAGCTAAACTGACCAAGACGCACATCCAGCAACACAAATCTCACATAATTCTGGCCAAAAACAATGACAGCCAGTGGCGTATGGGCTTTTTATGTGAACGCTGATGCTGTCCTATGATAAGCAGTTCACACTTTTTCAAAGACAGAGGTGCAAAATATTTATCTTGTCCATTCCCAGCGCGCCTCTCCAGGGTGCTGCTGTAGGAGAGACGATGGAGTGAAAGCTGGTGATGGTGTGAAATAGGCTTTTAGAAGTGCCGTCTTTATCTTTTTACTTATCGTTAATGCCGTCTTTGGTGTGCTCACCAATGCACAATAACCTTTTTACCCCCTCCAATCACTTCTTATATCTGTGGAACAGCTTGTTGTGTTGTGGCCATAGACATATAACCCATAGAAGGGTTTTGGAACCTCTAAACCTGGCACCTTGACTGTTATCAATGTCATTTTCAGCCATTCCTGAACCTGAGACCAGAAACAGGCTACCTTAGAGCAATACCAAAACAAATGGTCTAATGATTCTGTATCCTCACAACAAAATCTGCAGAGCAGCGATGATTGTATGCCCCAAATATTCAAAATTTTGTTGGTGGCAAGAATTCTGTACAATAATTTTTGCTGAAAAGCACGAAGTCTTGAATCTTGCAACATTTTATATATCAATTCATACACCCTGTACCATGGAATCGGTACATCAAAAATCTCTTCCCAACTATTTTGCAATCTGTACGGCACAGCTGTCAACATCCTGGTCCTCAAATGAAACTGGTATACTTTCCTATTTATGCTATTTTTATTCCTCCGCCAGTTTTGATCCTTTATATTGGGCAGACAGACCAGTTCCCAACCTCCTCCCGCTGCCACCTGTCCTCCATTTTTGGGGTAACGCTGTTATCAATTGGTTGTAATCTTGGATTGAGCAGTCCTTCCTTTACAATTCTGATAACTCCATGAAAGACATAACTCTACCATTCCAATGTCAAATATAATTTAAAAACAAAATACCCTTTTCAAACAAAAAATACTATTTTCCATAAATACAGGTATTTTATTAACCAATACATTAGAGTTTAGCCATAATATTTGTTGTAATGGTTGTTCTATCTTTTCAGGGGGATGAAATTGAAATTCTAGCCAGTTCTGCAATGCTTGTTTGAAAAAGAGAGATACTTTGAAAAAAGTTTCATTTTCAATTAATCAAACATGAGACATGACAATCTGAATAAAGGTAAAAGGACATTTTTAACTTCTAATGGCTGGGGGCAGTATTGAGTAGCTTGGATGAATAAGGTGCCCAGAGTAAACTGCCTGCTACTCAGTCCCAGTTGCTAATATATGCATAGTATTAGTATATTTGGATAGAAAACACTCTGAAGTTTCTAAAACTGTTTGAATGATGTCTGTGAGTGTAACAGAACTCATATGACAGGCAAACACCTGAGAAAAAAATCCAACCAGGAAGTGGGAAATCTGAGGTTGGTTGTTTTTCAACTCATTCCCTATTGAAGATACAGTGGGATATTGGTCATGTTGCACTTCCTAAGGCTTCCACTAGATGTCAACAGTCTGTAGAACCTTGTTTGATGCTTCTACTGTGAAGGGGAGAGGGGAGTCAGAGGTCTGCCAGAGAGCCACGAGCTGGTGACACTCGTTCACGTGAGAGCGAGCTCTGTTCCATTGCATTTCTACAGACAAAGTAATTCTCCGGTTGGAACATTATTGAAGATTTATGTTAAAAACATCCTAAAGATTGATTCTATACATCGTTTGACATGTTTCTACGGACTGTAACGGAACATTTCGATTTTTCGTCTGCTCCTAGTGAACGCGCGTCATGAATTTTGATTTGTGAACTGAACGTGCTAACAAAAGGAGCTATTTGGACATAAATGATGGACATTATCGAACAAAACAAACATTTATTGTGGAACTGGGATTCCTGGGAGTGCATTCTGATGAAGATCATCAAAGGTAAGTGAATATTTATAATGCTATTTCTGACTTCTGTTGACTCCAACATGGCGGGTGTTGTTTTGGGCTCTGAGCGCCATACTCAGATTATTGCATGTTTTGCTTTTTCAGTAAAGTTTTTTTGAATCTGACACAGCGGTTGCATTAAGGAGAAGTCTATCTAAAGTTCCATGTATAATACCTGTATTTTCATCAACATTTATGATGAGTATTTCTGTAAATTGATGTGGCTCTCTGCAAAATCACCGGATGTTTTTGGAACTACTGAACATAACGTGCCAATGTATACTGAGATTTTTTTATATGAACTTTATTCTAACCAAACATACATGTATTGTGTAACATGAAGTCCTATGAGTGTCATCTGATGAAGATCATCAAAGGTTAGTGATTCATTTATCTCTATTACTGCTTTTTGTGACTCTTCTCTTTAGCTGTTTTTCTCTGAATAGGCACTCACCTAACATAATCGTTTGTGGTGTTTTCGCTGTAAAGCCTAATTGAAATCGGACACTGTGATGGGATTAACAAGAAGTGTATCTTTCAAATGGTGTGAAATACTTGAATGTTTGAGGAATTTTAATTATGAGATTTCTGTTGTTTTGAATTTGGTGCCTTGTACTTTCACTGGCTGTTGTCATATTGATCCCGTTAAAGGGATCTCAGCCATAAGAAGTTTTAAACAATGGATGAGCTTTTCTTAGAAATCTAGTTGAGAACCATTTAGAGTTCAAGTAAAACTTTTGGATAAGTAAAGTTTTTAGAGAGAGGTTTAGTGATTTTATATTTAATCATCTCAATCAACCCAGTTCATATTAATTATATAGATAGGCACGCTTAGTGCCTATTTAGTCTGGTTTAGCATCCCAGATAAAGCAACATATTTGTTGCTAATATGATTTGAAAAACTAATCATCAGGAGTAGGCAGTTCCATAAGTAAGTAAGTAAACTGAGATATGACTAAGGAGTTAATCAGGGAAATTTCTCCATAAATAGACAGGTATTTACCTCTTCGTGATTGCAGGATCTTGTCTATTTTTACACCTTTTCTATTGAAATTGAATGTGGAGAGCTCATTTATATATTTTGTGATATGAATACCGAGTATGTCTACTTCACCATCAGCCCATTTTCTAGGTAAACTGCAGGGTAATGTAAAAGTTGTATTTTTTTAAAGATCCAATACATAATATTTTACACTTATCATAATGAGGTTTTAGTCCAGAGAGTCCAGAAAAGTTATCTAGATCTTCAATGAGACATTGCAGGGATCTAGCTTGCAGACTTAATATAAAACTTGAGTCATCGGCATACATGGACACCTTTGTTTTTAAGTCTTGGATTTCTAATAGTTTGTTGTTATTTGATGGCTAGCATTTCGATGACCATAATGAATAGATATGGTGACAGCAGACACCCTTGTTTAACTCCTCTTGACAATTCAAAACTCTCTGAGCAGTAGTCGCTATTTGCTATTTTACACCTGGGGTTGCTATACATTACTTTTACCCATTTCATAAGAGAATCACTGAAATTGAAACAATCAAGGCATTTATAAATAAAATGTGGTCTTACTTTATAGAAGGCCTTTTCAAAATCCGCTATAAATACCAGGCCTGGCTTCTTAGATGTTTCATGGTGTTCTATTATTTCTAGCAGTTATCGTATACACGGATGGTACAATGATTCTTTACACTATACTATCTTATTTTGTCACATAAAGTGAAATTAGGCGAACTATTAGAGTTTTAGCAACCAGGAAATGGTGGAACAATTTCTGCATAGTGCAACTCTAAATTAAGACCAAAAAGCACATTCTTATGATAACCCATTTTGACTTTGAAGCTGTAATTACTAGTATCTGCTCTCTCATTAGCTAGAATGGTCCCACCTGATCTTGCCTCCTTCCGACTGCCTTCCATAATCTATGTCTATGGTTGATTGCCGCTGTCATTTGTCTTTTGCAAATTTCAAAATACCAATTGTGTGAAAAACATTGTTTGGGGAAAAAATGCTGTCATTAAATGTGTCATGTGATAGGTATTGTTATTTATATTGCAGATAGATTGTCTGCATAATTTCCAATCTCCCATATTTTATTTTGTCAATATTCCATCCTTCAGCTCCACTCAACGCCTCCCATCTATCTCTAAATACCAGTTTTGATTTCTATTTGCCATATATTTTTTAACTGTGCTGTGATGTTTCACTAAAGTTCTGAACCTTTCTATTCTCATAGATTCTACATATTGTAAATTAAAGAAACATTTCTGCTAAGAGTATTATTATATTATTGATTGATTGACTATGACTTTTTAAATCACCCAGCAGTGCTATTAGTTCTAGGTAAATGTTGCTATTCTTCAGCCATTCCTGAACCTGCGACTAAAAACAAGCTACATATGCACAGTACAAACACAAATGATCTAATGATTCTGTCTCTTCGCAGCAAGAGTCTTGAAAGTTAGTTTGCAGAGCTGGGATGGTTGTATCCCCCATATATATAATATTATATTTGTTGCAAGAATTCTGTATAATAATATAAATTGAAAAAAGTTTTGAATCCAGCGCTATTTTGTGTATCAGTTCATAAATCATATGCCATGGAATCGGTACATTGAAAATCTCTTCCCAACTATTTTGCAATATATATGGCGCAGCTGTTAATTTTTAAGTTTTTAAGTCCTTATATGAAACTGGTATACTTTTTTATTCATCACAATTTTCTTTAGCCAATTTTGGTCTTTAAATCAGGGCTGACAGACAAGTTTTTGACTTTCTCCCCCTTCCACAGTAATGCTGCAATTAGTTGGAAGTCATTTTGAGTTGAGCAGACATTTCAAAATATGTTTTATAGTTGCATGTGTGACATAACTCCACCAGTCCTATTTATGATATAATTTACAAAGATTACCTTTAAAAAAAATACAAAAAATTGATGCATTTTTTTAATCAAGTAGTATATGTGTTTAGCCACAATATTTGTTGTATTATTTGTTCTGTTTTCTCTGGAGGATTAAACTGAAATTGCAACCTACTTTCTATGGCTTGTTTTAAAAATAGAGACATTTTGGAGATGATTTCAATTTCAAATAACAAAGTGAGAGGTTGTAACCTGCTTCACATCATGGGAAAATCAAAAGAAATCAGCCAAGACATCCTGCATTCCCATCCTATTTTCCCATGATGTCAAGCAGGTTACAACTTAGGTTACAACCTCTCATCTTGTAAGCTTCCGGGTTATAGTCCCGCACCTTGAAAGCGGCAGCTCTACCCTTTAGCTCAGTGCGAATGTTGCCTGTAATCTATGGCTTCTGGTTGGGGTATGTACCTACAGTCACTGTGGGGACGATGTCTTCAATGCACTTATTGATAAAGCCAGTGACTGATGTGGTGTATTCCTCAATGTCATCGGAAGAATCCTGGAACACATTCCAGTCTGTGATAGCAAAACAGTCCTGTAGTTTAGCATCTGCTTCATCTGACCATTTTTTTATAGACCGAGTCACTGGTGCTTCCTGCTTTAATTTTTGCTTGTAAGCAGGAATCAGGAGGATAGAGTTGTGGTCGGATTTACTAAATGGAGGTTGAGGGAGAGCTCTGTACGCATCTCTATGTGTGGAGTACAGGTGATCTACAATATCTATTATTTATTATTTCCCTCTGGTTGCACTTTGAACATGTTGATAGAGATTTGGTAGAACTGATTTAAGTTTCCCTGCATTAAAGTCTCCGGCCACTAGGAGTGCCGCCTCTGGGTGAGCGGTTTCCTGTTCGCTTATTTCCTTATACAGCCCCCCGGTCAGTGTGCTGTTCTGTCCTGCCGGTGCAGCGTGTATCCCGCTAGCTGAAGATCCATGTCGTCATTTAGCCACGATTCCGTGAAACATAGGATATTACAGTTTTTGATGTCCCGTTGATGTCCCGTCTAATCCGAGGCGAGTGATCGCTGTCCTGATATCTAGAAGCTTTTTTCTGCCGTAAGATATGGTTGCAGAATCATTATATACAAAATAATTTACAAATATCGTGAAAAACCCCCACATAATAGCACAATTGGTTAGGAGACCGTAAAACGGCGGCCATCTCCTCCGGCGCCATGTCGAGGTTAATAATGAAAGTTGAATCAGGGTCTATATAATTTGGATCAAAATAAAACATATCAGAGTCTATCAAATTAACATTAATAGTAGTTTATTTTAAAATAAAATGTTCTAACTCACTCAAATCTTCTGACATAATAGTCCCAAAATAAATGGTCAAGAGTCCCTGGGTCACAACCACAAAATACAAATTTGTTGTCAATTGCTATTTTGAATCTGTGTATAACAAAATATCTTTACAGGGGTGTTTGACTGCTGTTAAAGAGATGGGTGTGGCTAAAGCTTAAGAGGGTGTGGACAATGCTGAATGGGTGTAGACAAAGAAGGGCTCTCCAGTAGTGGTACCAAAACATTCAAAGGCCTTTTTCTCAAAAGTGAGTTTACAAGTTAATCAACTTTCAAAGCTAAATTACTTGCCCATTGTTCCTCAACTGTAGTGTATGATATACCATTTTGTAGCTCTGAGTCTATAATTTTATTCAATGTAAAAAACACAATTTCAAATTTTGCTACATAGACGGATTTGAGTCGGTCTGTCACATATGGGAACTCCTTCAAGACTGTTGGAAAAGCATTCCTCATGAAGCTGGTTGAGAGAATGCCAAGAGTGTGCAAAGCTGTCATCAAGACAAAGGGTGGCTACTTTGAAGAATAGCAAATATAAAATATAATTTTTTGGTTACTACATGATTCCATATGTGTTATTTCATAGTTTTGATGTCTTCACTATTATTCTACAATGTAGAAAATAGTAAAAATAAAGAAAAACCTTGGAATGAGTCGGTGTGTCAACTTTTGTCTGGTACTGTCTGTACTAAGTATAAAAAGTAAGTGTACTTGCTAAAATGTACTTAAGTATCAAAAGTACAAGCATAAATAATTTCAAATTCATTTTTAAGCACAGCAGACCGACACATTTTCTAGTTTCGTTGTATTTACGGATAGCCAGAGGCACTCTCCAACTCTCAGACATAATTTACTGAGTTCTCCAGATCAGAGGTGGTAGAGATGACCAGGGATGTTCTCTTGATAAGTTTGTGAATTAGACCATGTTCCTATTCTGCGAAGCATTCAAAATGTAACAAGTACTTTTGGGTGTCAGGGAAAATATATGGAGTAAAAAGTACATTATTTTCTTTAGGAATGTAGTGAAGTGAAAGTAAAAGTTGCCAAAAATATAAATAGTAAAATACAGATACCCCAAAAAACTACTTAAGTAGTACTTTAAAGTATTTTTACTTAATTAAGTACTTTACACAACTGTATATTACACTTGATCTTTCTTGAATAAGATCCTCAATTTATTTAGGTTTTTCTTCTAACTTATTCTGTGCCTTTATGGTACAGTTTTTATTTCTATCTACCTGCACTGCTAGTCCTTCCATTCCTGTCACGTTCTGACCTTAGTTCCTTTGTTTTGTCTTTGTTTTAGTATGGTCAGGGCGTGAGTTGGGGTGGGCAGTCTGTTCTTTTTTCTATAATTTGGGATTTCTGTGTTTGGCCTGGTATGGTTCTCAATCAGAGGCAGCTGTCAATCGTTGTCCCTGATTGAGAACCATACTTAGGTAGCCTGGTTTCACCTTTGAGTTGTGGGTGATTATTTTCTGTTCTGTGTTTTGCTTCACCGTTCAGGACTGTTCGGTTTATTGTTTTGTTCATGTGTTCAGTATTCGTATTAAATACAATATGGACACCTCTGACATTTCTTACTCCTCGTCTGAGGAGGACGAAGACAAGCGTTACAATTCCCTTTGTTAATATGGACTCTTTTGACCTAAATTGCTTTTGTTTTAGAGCTGAGTACTGAATTGCATGGCTTCTAAAGGCACATTTAAAAGTGTCCCATATAATAAGGGGACCTGTTTTACTGTACGTATATTATGTCGGGAAAGGTCAGTTATAACTTGTTTTTAACTAAGACAGAATCATTTATCATCCAATAGACTTTGATTAAATTTCCAATATTCTCACACACGTGGAAATGATTTAATGGTCCGACCGCATTCTGTCCCCTATCAACATTTTTTAAAACTTTTGGTGCCAGCGAGAATGACATAAGAAAGTAGTCAAGACGACTAGCTTGATTGAGCCTCCGCCATAGGTATTTTATATGTAGGTATTTTAACATTACAATTTTTGTACACACTTTTTTTAAATCAATAAAATATTTTCAGTCATCTTCCTCAAATGAAGGGGATGAGGACACAATCTTTGCGAGAGGGAGGGTATCTGATTTCATTGGTCCACAATTCATGGCTCAGACACTTCATTCAGGATAATTTGAGTTAGCTCTGAGTTAGCCTGACCCTGAGAAAGTTAGTTCTGAATGATTCGATGTCATAGAAGTTTACCTGACAAACTCAGGGCTACTTTCGTATGACTGGTGATCCCGAGTTGAACTCATAGTTGACCAAAGTTACCTCACTAACTCCTCAAACCTGCTTCATAGGATACCCCTCTGATCTTCAAGAGACCTTCTGTGTTCATTTCAAACTGAAACCTTCCCTTCATATTATTTGTTTTCCCAGTAATGGCACTGAGCATTTGGCAGAACCCTGTATTTTTAGCTTGTTTTCAGTAGTAGTAGGGCAGTGTAGAAATTTACATGAAACCTAAAGAGCAACTGCCCCTAAAAACCTAATCCCTTTGAAAATGGCGTATGTGGCATCAATAAGAGTCAAACATTTATTAGAGTGTCAACATTGACTACAAAGTGTACTTAAGTCTCAAATAAAACTGAGTTTTGTCACAATGAGTAAATGAAGATCAGGTTTGGATTAAAATGATGTCAACTTCATCATGCCCCCTTCTGCCAAACTCAACATGCAAATCGGCCATCTGCCCACTTCTCCTCCTTTCATTGAGTGGGGCTCCATTGTTTCAATTTTTTAGACTGAAAAGCCATACACAGATTGACCATGCAATGCATGCTTCTAGCAGTGTTCACAGCCAACTGGTTTGCATGCCCTGCCAAAGGACCCTATCATGCATACTAGGTGGTTGGAGTTTGCTGGTTCCCAGTGGTGGAGAACATACCGGTAGCTAGACCATAGACGGCTGGTTATGCATATTGTGATAATCATTATTGTTTCAATATGATTTGTGTTGTAGTCATGACAGACAAAGATATATAGTTTAGCAAACGTTACTATGCATGTTGTTAGCCAGCACTTAAGTACATGAAGACGGTAAGTAACAATTGGTTTCCGTTTCCTGTGTAACATCAATATGAGTATCATCAATATTGCTACAAGTTCTCTTTTTGTTTACTTTTTAAAAAAAAAAGGCAGACTCCACCTAACTTTGGCTTGTAGTCCATGTCTGCAATCAACTTGAATGTGAACTGAATGTTCGTTTACTGTCTCTGACTGTCCATTACATTATAACTTTTTAAATGTACATTCGCACAAAGTCTTTCAGGTGTAAGATGTAAGACCTTGTGTGAGGAGTGTTGATTACATCTGGAGGTGCTTGACCTGAGATGTTTGAATCTTCTTGTTGAGATGCAGCGTCCACCTCTAGGTTGTGTTCCACACCCTTCTGGGCATCAGTTGGTGCTCTGTCCAGGCTCCTCAACAGTGGGTAATCCTCCTCTATTTCTCTGCTCTTTCTCAGGTGTCTCCTGTTCCTTCTGAAGACCTGTCCCTGTTCTGTCTTCACCTCGTAGGACCTTTGCTCCCCAGGTCTGACTACTGTGGCCCTCTGCCACCACTGTTCCTCTTCTGTGAGTGGCTGAACTCTCACCCTGTCATCTCATCGGCAGCTCTGTAAGATCCTTAGCAGAGGTGTTATAGTACTTTGCCTGTCTCTGCTGTCTTTCTTTGAACTTCTCCTGCTGACAGTTTGTCATCACCGGTCCCAGCAGATTTTCACTCATTAGCAGTAGTGTCTTTGTACGTCTTTCCATGAACGCCATTGCAGGGCTGCTGTCTGTTCCCTGTGATGGGCTATTTATTTGATCAAGCAGGGCCAGCTATGGGTCAACACGTGCTCTCTTTGCTTTTGCCATTAGTCTTTTGGCTGTTTTCACTGCCGATTCCACTTTCCCATTACTTTGCGAGTATCCTGGAGAATATGTTTTGTGTTTAAAGTCCCAAGCCTTGCTGAAACTTTGGAACTTGTACGAGTACTGGGGGCCAGTCTGAGTAAAGCATTTTAGGTATCCCATAGCGTGCAAAGTGTGTCTTCAGTTTTTGAATGACCGTTTTCGAATGCGTGTTCTCCAAATGGTCCACTTACCAGAAGTTTGAGAGACAATCAACTTATGTAGTCTTTGTCGTTGAACTGGAACAGGTCAGTCCCTATTTTTCCCCAGGGACGCTTTGGTGCTTCGTGTGGCCTTGGCGTCTCTTTCTGCTGCTTCACACCCCACAAGCTCTTCTCAGACATCCCTCGATTCCTATGTTAGGAATGGATTCTCTGCATTATCTCTGACCCGAGGGCAGCATGCATGACGACTTGCTCACCTCTGAAGATTTTGCACACTTTGTCGTGAAAATACATGGCTACTTCCAAGGGTACATTCACTTCAGGCCACCCCTCCAGGTTCACATTTTTCAATGTCTGGAGCTCCTCAGTTGCTGGACCAGATGGCCTTTTGTCTCTCACTTGACACAGGCAGGTAGTGTACCATGTTGATTGAATCCACTTCTACCTCTACAGGGCCTCTGTTGTCTTGTTCTGTGAGATACGCCCTTCTCAGGGTGTCGGCCAGCACCACATGTTTTTACAGGAACGTATCGGAAACTGTCATAGTTTTGAAGTCTCATGAGCATGCACTGTAGACGCTGTAGCTGAGGAGAGGCTGTGTCATGTGATCTGACTGCACTTCCACAGTTCATCCATATGTGAATTGGTGGAACCTCTCCTTGCCAAACACCACTCCAAGCAGCTCCTTCTCTATCTGTGCATACTATTTTTCAGTCTCTGCCAGGGCTCTACTGGCGTATACTATTTGTTGTCCTCCCTGCATCAAGGCTGCTCTTAAGCCACTTTCTGAAGAATCACATTGTAGTACAAGCTGCTCTGTTGGGTTGTAGTATTTCAGTACCGGGGTCTGTGCAATGGTATCCCTGATTTTATTGAAAGCCAGCTCATGTCTCTCTGACCACTCCCACAGTGAGTCCTTGTGTGTTAGCTGTCACAGTGTAATCTGCAATGATTTTGACTCCTGGAAGACCTTCCATTGCCTGGTTCAACTTCCTCTGAAAGATCTCTGGGGTTGGACTGATTCCCATGGGAGTAGTGAACGTGGTGAGATAGCTGGATTCCTCTTCCAGTTCTACATGCCAAAATCAGTTTTTTACATCACAAACTGAGAACACGCATGCTCTGTTCAGGTCTGGCAGCACGTCTTCAACAGCGGGAACCTTGTTGAACCCTGTTTAGCAACTTGTTGAGAGGTTTTGGATCAGTACACACTTGTAGTTTTCCAGACGGTTTCTGCACTATGATCAGGCTGCAAATCCAATCTGTGCTTTTTTCAATTGCTTTTATCTTCCTTCTTTTCTGTAGACCACTGAGCTCCTCTTTGAGTGGTGTATATATTGCTACTGGCACTCTTCTCTTTGGCAGCTGAACAGGCTCCACTCATTCATCCAGCTTCAGTTTGCCGGGTAAGCAGCTGTCTCCCTGGAATACATCAGTGTAATCCTGTTTTAGTTGCTCTTTAGTCCAGGATCCTGTTGTTTTCTCGATTACCAGGATGTTGTGATGCTGCACTGTAATCAACTCCATTGCCTGGATAGCCTTACTGCCTAGAATTGACATGTGCATGTTCTTGTTGACTACAATGAACTCCACTCTGTAGGTTTTCCTATTGCGTGGATAGATCACTTTAACTGTGCTTTTCCCCAGTGGTGTCAGAGTACTCTTGTTATCACCAATACCTGACTGCAGGGCTCTAGGTGACTGGCTTTTGTAAGGTTTGCAGGGATAACATTACAACTAGCACCACAATCTAGCTGAAATCTGACTGACTTTTTGTTGACCAGCATGGTTGCAAAGGGAGCTGCATTGGGATCTGTGGTTTTCTCTTGTACCACGTTGATGCTATCAGACTTTGGCCCTTGAACATCCTCACCGCTCTCTGAGTCACCTGACACATTTTCCGCATGTGCAGGGCATTTTACATTTTTTTCTCTCATGTGTCCGTTCACTGTATCTGCATTGTATAATGATCTGTCCCTCTGTAGGGTCTCCTCTCCCTCTCTGTCTCTCTTTCTGTGTTACTGCATGCACTGCTACAGGGCCCTACACATTTATGACTTTAGTTTTCTGTCTGGACAGTTCTGCAGCTCTTAAAATCTGTATGCATTTCTCTAAACTGAGATCAGTAACTCTGAGGAAAGGGCTCTCTTTAGTGTGTGTCACACAGCGCACACACAATCCTGTCCCTGATAAGAGAGTGTGTGATTACTCCAAAGTTGCTGTTGGCCACTAGAGTCCTCAATTCAGTGAAATATTTGTCTAAACTCTCATCTTGGCCCTGGCTGCGCATTAAAAAATAACACCTTTTCAGTTGTTTCATTTTTGTTGGGATCACACAATGCATCCAGAGCTGCAATTACTTCCTCTACAAAGAGATTGTCTTTTGCACTGCCCACACTGAGGGTCTCATAAATCTCTCTGCCGATTTCCCCAATGAGAATACAGAAGCTTCACTTTGTAGTCCTCATATTTTTCTCCCATTGTAAGAGCCATGTACACATTGAATTCCACTTTCATTTTTTCCAGGTCAGTGCTAAATTGAAATCATCAGTCAATTTTCCCTGGAGGTTTCAGTGCATTTTCCATGGCATTTTATTTGTAAAATGGAATGGTAGTTACTCACAAATCTGCTTGTGTCCAATAGCCAGTTAGCTTTTAGCAAAGAGTCACTCACGATAGACAGCTAGCGTCGACATTCGGTGCGATGACTAGCTTGTAAACGTGGCACTTGTTCAAACTGCTGCCTGGGATGTATGCTTCATTTACATCGATGAGATCCGGGTTGTTTTGAGAACCGCTGCCTGGGATGTATGCTTCATTTACATCGATGAGATCCGGGTTGTTTTGAGAACCGCTGCCTGGGATGTATACTTCATTTACATCGATGAGATCCGGGTTGTTTTGAGAACCGCTGCCTGGGATGTATGCTTCATTTACATCGATGAGATCCGGGTTCTTGTTCAAACTGCTGCCTGGGATGTATGCTTCATTTACATCGATGAGATCCGGGTTCTTGTTCAAACTGCTGCCTGGGATGTATACTTCATTTACATCGATGAGATCCGGGTTGTTTTGAGAACCGCTGCCTGGGATGTATACTTCATTTACATCGATGAGATCCGGGTTGTTTTGAGAACCGCTGCCTGGGATGTATACTTCATTTACATCGATAAGATCCGGGTTGTTTTGAGAACCGCTGCCTGGGATGTATACTTCATTTACATCGATGAGATCCGGGTTCTTTTTCAAACTGCTGCCTGGGATGTATGCTTCATTTACATCGATGAGATCCGGGTTCTTGTTCAAACTGCTGCCTGGGATGTATATACTTCATTTACATCGATGAGATCCGGGTTGTTTTGAGAACCTCTGCCACCATGTTTCAATATGCTCTGTGTTGTGGTCACGACAGACAAAGATATATGGTTAAGCAAACGTTACTATGCATGTTGTTAACCAGCACATCAGGTCCATGAAGACGGTAACAATTGGTTTCCATTTCCTGTGTAACATCAATATGAGTAACATCAATATTGCTACAATTATCACTATCATCCCTAGCATAGCTGATGACACGTTAGCTAGCTGGCTACCCCAACTAGCTACCTAGCTAGATCAAATAGATGGAACAACTGGGGAACGCCGAGGAGAGGTTTAAGAACCACCTTACTATCTAACTCATGTCTGACTACAACAGGGCACTAACTAGTAGCAAAAAACCCAGGGCCATAGCAAAACGTGTCACAGTTGGTTGCATAGTGTAACGTGTCACCGGCTTGAATCTAACCCAATCTGGAGCCAGTCAGTCTACATCTGTAAAGCATAGAATTAGCGTCCAAACGAGAGATCTTGAGAAATAATGTTATGTTATAATTGAAGGATGAGGACAATTGTTGACCTTGTTTTTCTGTTAGACAAAGTTCACAGTTGGCTGCCAGACTGAACCCCTGGTCATGAACGCTGCCAGACTGAACCCCTGGTCATGAACGCTGCCAGACTGAAACCCTGGTCATGAACGCTGCCAGACTGAAACCCTGGTCATGAACGCTGCCAGACTGAACCCCTGGTCATGAACGCTGCCAGACTGAACCCCTGGTCATGAACGCTGCCAGACTGAACCCCTGGTCATGAACGCTGCCAGACTGAACCCCTGGTCATGAACGCTGCCATACTGAACCCCTGGTCATGAACGCTGCCAGACTGAACCCCTGGTCATGAACACTGCCAGACTGAACCCCTGGTCATGAACGCTGCCAGACTGAACCCCTGCAATGCTGCTGGGTTTTTCATGCTCAAGTTTCCCGTGTGTATCAAGAATGGTCCATCACCCACAGGACATCCAGTCAACTTGACATAACTGTGGGAAGCATTGGAGTCAACACGGGCCAGCATCCCTGTGGAACGCTTTTGACGCCTTGTAGAGTCCATGTCCTGACAAATTGAGGCTGTTTGGAGGGCAAAAGGGGTGCAACTCAATATTAGGAAGGTGTTGCTAATGTTTTGTACACTCAGTGTAGTATGTCACTGTCAGAGGCCCTCCCAGTCAACACCACCTCATAAGATGGCCTGCTGCAGTTCTAGAGATGTCCAGTTTGCATGCAGCATAGAGAAGACCAGCAAGTGGGTCCTCATCATCTTTATGCAGACATGCCCTTGCTGTGACCATCCCTATGAATGGCACTAAAATGGCCCCCGAAAGGTTCTTCCAAGAACCCCATACAAGGTGGTGTTCATCGAGGAACCTCCTTAGTTGGTGGGGGTTCTTGCAGGAACCTAAATGCCTAACTGAAACATTTGAATTTGAAAGAGCAGCAGGAGAAGGCACTTAATTTAAGGTAAGGTTTGTCAATTGTATGATCTAAATTGATGTTGTTTTATGATGATACCATCTTTTCCTATTTGTGCAAATCTTTCTAATGCAGAGAATGGACACAGTTCAGGGGATATCAGTCAACAAAGAGGTAAGATTATGTAGGCTATAAGAATATGTTGAAGGCTAGCTGTATTGGGTTCAGGTGACTGAACTGCTCACTTTTGTGTCTGTAGGTTTCCAGACGAGGAGGCATATTTTTATTTATTTATTTAACTAGGCAAGTCAGATAAAGAACAAATTCTTATTTTCCTAAAGGATACTCCAGGAACCTTTTCTTTTCAGATTGTGTCATGGCCGCCAGCGTTTCTTGATGAGCAAGCGAGAAAACGAGACCAAATCAGCGGGACCAGTTCCCCTTTAAATTATTCCATAAGATATAATAATGACAGCATTATCACCCCATGTAATACAATAACACAACAGCAGTAGGCCTACAATTGAGAAAGAGGTGAGTTTTCAAATCTGTCAACTCACACACTGGTATGTTTCTTGTCCAAAAGCGTCCCCATGTGTTTGTCTTTAATACTCACACTCACTGGTTTCCTAGGTCAGGTCATGTGATCAGAAAAACCCCTAGGTTGTAGTTGTAGTACATCTTTACACCAGAAGAGGGGAAGGTATTCCTCCAATCGCTTACAAACATTTCTTGGAACAATGTCAATTTTCAAAACAGAGTCAACAACACATAGAGCTCTGGCCTATTCCCAAAATGTTCTTTCCAGTCACAATTTTTTTATTTAAATAGGCAAGTCTGTTAAGAACAAATTCTTGTTTACAAAGACAGCCTAGGAACAGTGGGTTAACTGCCTTGTTCAGATTTTTTAACTTGTCAACTCTGGGATTCTCTGGGAGTCATTGGCCCAATGCTCTAACCACTAGGCTACCTGCCACCCCACTAAACCATGATGATCAACTATCCAAGGTGCAGAATATTGGCAATTACTCTCCTTTTATGAACGTTTCACCAAAGAGATTCCTACATATCAAATATTATAAAATATAAAAGCACATTGTGTGCAGGATTCATTCATCTGTAGCTTCACAATAAAATTCCACATATTAAATACGTAGGCTGGTTTGCTCATAGTTTCGTAGACTTTCCATTGGCGCACAGAAACCCAATCCACAATAGAAATAAGGAAAATTGAACACAACGGAGAAACACAAGTGATATGAATGTATAGGCCTCAATCCACACCAAAGGAAATCACTATAATGTAAGGTCACAGTGCTGGAGATGATGACTTAACCTAACTAGAAGAAAACCCAACTTCATTCTCTGCATCTTTGCATATCAAAAATATCATACAAATTCTACAGTCCCCATTGTCTAGACTCTAGATCTTTCCTTATATAGTACATGGTATTACACTGATGGGGTGATTTTAGACTTGGTGCACTAGTATTTACTATTTACTGATTGCTGGAAACAGTGAACACAATTGCACACATTTCTCTTCCAGTGAAAACCTTGTGCTAATATTCTGTGAACAAACACTTAGCAGTGATTTCTTTTGTTCATGGATGACATTAATATTTAAAGTTCAGCAAAAGGGGGTCTAAGATATGCTGCTCAAGCACAAAGGCAAGAAAATGATCAGAAGTTCGGTAGATGTATTTGAACATTTGGTCATTGCTGTAGATACATTTCAACACAGATCCCAAAAATGCTTGTACTCGATCGAGAAAAACTTTACCGCATTGAAATGACTTAAAAAAATCAACACTTTGTTTTCATTGCACCTCGATGCAATTCACTCAGCACCTTGGAAGAATATTGATGATTGTATTGTCTCTGCAGAATACACACTCATAATACATACACCCTGACAGAGCATTTACAATATTTTGTGTAATGTACACCAATGCCTACAGAGTGCACTATACTCTAACTATAAACCAAGATTATATTTGTGCTGGACTTGTCCAATTATTTGCTTTAGTTGACAGGGGGGGGTAAACATTTTTTATTAAATCCTAACAAAGCCAAATTGGGCACAGCTTACTCTGCTTATCCTTCCCTCTCGTGATGCATCACAACAGGGAAGGATAGGATGATTAGATCTTGTGGTTACTATTGGTCCATTCCTATGCCCTGATACATTCTAGTGGCAATGAGGCATTATAACAAAACGTTTTACTGCAATAGTTCAATACATGGACAACTAAAGCAAATAATTGGTTGATTTATCAAATTCATATTGGTGTAATTGGGGGGCATGCGTTCATGCATGCATGGGTGTGCGTGCGTGGGTGTGCGTGTGCATCAGTCATAGATGTGGCCCCTCTCAACCTCAGGCCCCTCTGCCCTTGGGGAACCTGATAAGGATCGACCAATTAATCATAGTTAAGTAACTAATTTGGCCCACGTCAACACCTGCCCTCCCATGGCTGTATCCTAGTAGGAGATCTTCCATTTCATACCCATCCACCACTGAGCAGCTTCTCCAAATCACCTCACTGAGTGAGTTCTGGGAGTCCAGCGGCTAACTGCAGCTATACTTATGGTTTGGCCAGGCTGGACACCTGCTTTGGCACCAAGGAGCCCATACGTCTTTGGGTGGTGACATACACCCTGTCCCAATGGGAATGACTGACTGGATATGATGATATGATGAATCTACTCCACTGAAGGAGATTCCTTCTCCAGTTCCCAGTTATGGCAAATGCTATTTGGCTGAATATTTGACAGTATACATAGGGGAGGGCACTCTCATACATTAGAGCTCTGGGCTGACAAAGATGACAAAGTGTCCAGTAAGAAGTTAAAGTCTATAAGCAGAAATCAGATCTTAACTAGCAGCACTCTGGAATCCATGACAAAATCATCAAGAGAGACTCATCCTTCTCTCTTACTGTATGTTAACCTCTTTACCCCCTCTGTCCCTTCCTTTGTATTCTTGTCCTGGAGTACCTTTTGTGAACTTGTCCTATTTAGGAAAAGGGCCTGTTGCATTATGGTAACAATAGAGAAGGGAAAGTAAATTAGGAATTAACATGTGTTTGTGTGAGATTCAGTCATCTGTGTATCTAAGCGTGCTGGTATGTGGGATTCAACACTGAGTGTACAAAACATTCCGAACACCTTCCTAATATTGAGTTGCACACCGTTTTCCTTTTCAGAACAGCCTTAATTCGTCAAGGCATGGACTCTACAAGTTGTCGAAAGCATTCCACAGGGATGCTGGCCCATGTTGACTCCAATGCTTCCCACAGTTGTGTCAAGTTGGCTGGATGTCCTTTGGGTGGTGGAACATTCTTGATACACACGGGAAACGGTTGAGCATGAAAAACCCAGCAACTTTGCAGTTCTTGACACATTCAAAACAGTGCGGCTGGCACCTACTACCATACCCTATTCAAAGGCACATAAATATTTTGTCTTTACCCATTCAACCTCTGTACGGCACACACACAATCCATGTCTCAGTTGTCTCAAGGCTTAAAAATCCTTCTTTACCCTGTCTCCCCCCCTTCATCTACACTGATTGAAGTGGATTTAACAACTGACATCAATAAGGGATCACAGCTTTCAGCTGGATTAACCTAGTCATTCTATTGAATGACAAGAGCAGGTGTTCCTAATGTTTTGTGCAGTCAGTGTATATGTCCACACATATCTGTTTCTTGTCACAATTACTTAAAACTGCAGTTCTCTGAATAGTTTGTTCTGGAATGACTGGGTAAAATGGACTTTATTCAATGACCAAATTCAATCTGGAGATAGTGTTCCAACTAAAGAACGTCTAGTGGCAGGTCACAAAGGGAATTCCCCTGGATGAGATGTCGCACCACATCTATGGGCATATAACTGGGTACTTTCAATTGATGAAAGGGGGTACTTCCAATTCCTTAAGAAATACTATCGAAAAATATTACTTAATATTATTACTATTATATTATTACTTAATATTAGTTAAGTATTATTTAGTTAGATACTTTGTTTCTCTGATTAAGACATTTAGAACCTCTCCTTTATCAGTACAGTGGACTCATGATCAATGCAACGTCTCGGGACTGTGGTGAGTTTTGATAGTGTACACTAAATAGGAGCATGCCACTATTAGGGGCAGTTAAAGTTTGTCATTGAAATGGAATTGGAAAAACTGCACTTAACCTACATACAATCCACTGTGTGTGTGTCTATAGGATTGTTTCAATCTGTCCTAAGGTAGGAGAGGACTATTAGCATGGCCCTACGTGCACAGCCTGAACCTTGACGACAATATCCACTATTAGCTACACATACAAATATATTCTGTAACTCCATACTTACCTACCTACCCTCAGGCCTGTCGTCACTCTCTACTTATCCGTAAAGCGAGACCGAGAGGGGGATGTATCACCATAGCAGGGTTCTTCTGTGGTATATGGGTCTACCCCTGTCCTATTCCTGTTTTGGGGTACTAGTGAGACCTCCTAAGATCATCTCACTATGCCAGAAGCCACAGAGAAGGGACAGGGGTATATCCCTGCCTCTATGCCCTACTTAGGAGACTCAACTCACACAGCAAGGTTACAGTTATGACGCAAAGGGATCCAACCCTCCAAATCCCATCCATCAGTACCCAACCCACTCCACACACCGTCCCACAGCCTCTCCAGGGATGGCCTCAAATGATCGCCTCCCGTCTCCACCACTCTGTGAATGGGCAGGTGGGTTCCTGTAGCTGGCCTTGTGCAGATGGAAAATACTCTTTAAATTCGGCCTCTAGTGTCAGTGAGCTCCTCTGGTTGCAGAAGTTATACAACCATATGGTGTGGCTGTGATAGTCTGTCTGGTGATAGGCTACACAAGAGAAACCTCCAATAGGATCGTGCATGTAGGAGTTTGGCTCGGCTCCAGAGAACAGGGGAAGAGGCTCTGTAGTGAGTCTAGCTGCTTACTCAGACTAAAAGCTCATTCATGTAAGTCTGGTGGTTATCTTCATGTAATTTTGCTCCTCAAGGATGGATAATATTGTATATATCTAATTACATCAAGATATATTTCCACAAAGAACAAGGTATTCATTCATTCATTCATCAAATCGAAAAGATCTGATTGGAGCCAATTGACCAACGGAATGAAAGGGAAGTTGATATACCCCACTGGATGTGTGTGCGTGGGCGCGTCTGATGCTTCTGGCTCAATCACATCATTTGTTAAGGTGGTGTTTGTTTTTTCAATGTCTAAATCTTGTCTGTCCACCACAGGTGGTACATGCCAAGGTAAATGTACTTTGACCTGGTCCAGTTTATTAGATGTAGGGCACACTAATTAGATTGCCCTAGATTAGGTTGACATAGTCACCTGAGACTTGTAAAATTACTCTCAAGACTAGGCCAGAGTTGGTGGCCATACGGAAGCATGAGATCAAAATGAGTGCACCTGAGTGGTAAAGTTAGTTTGTTAGGAAGAGCAGTGTCATGTTTAACAGTCTTGGTTATGCTTCTGGTGGCACAATTGAGACATTCATGGAAATCATTCATCGACATCTATGGGAGACATTGAACAACTTTTTAGTTAGTCAGTGCTGCCCATTAAACAAAATAAACCATCGAACAAGTACAGCATTATATAAATAGTGCATTGAATAAACTAGTCAACACACACACACAAACACCTATACATAACTTCAACAAAGACAGTCTCAATACCAACGTTTGAGGCCGCCTCTTCTTCGAAAGCGATAGCAAATTGGTAAAATGTGATTGTGCTTTAGCTTCAAGAAAACAAGTATAATTCTCTGATGAGTTAGGTGGTAGGGTTCTTTTTCAGCAAACCTGTCTAGATCTTGAATTAATTTGGGCAGGCCCCTGTAAGAACCGTATTCAGGTGCGCTTGCACAGTAAATGCCCTGTTCTGAAGAGGAGAGCAATAGTAACATAGTGATTAGGTCCAGTCTGAAATCCCCTGGAAATCAGATGTTCTCTGCTGAATGTGCTCAAATCTATTTTCTTGAAAAAAATGTAACTCTCTGGAAGCCAAGGTTTGTCATGAACACTAAGTATTGGCATCCTTGCTTTCAACTCTTCAATCATGTTGCATCAATATAGCAATGAGGGGAGCAAGACCGAGAAAATGACCTCGGAATGTTCTGAAACACGACTGAAGACTATATGGATGGCCCTCTCCTTAGCCCATATACATACTACACAACAGCCCCTGCACTGGGTCAATGTAATATAATGATAACACTATAATCAATGCCGTGCAGCCAGAGGATGCGTCCACACTAGTAGCAGTACAATTGGAGAAGCGTGGGGTATGTTAGGTGAGTGGGGGATAGGATAAGGACTTGACCAAAAGGGAAAGGAATGCTATGCTACTGCATGTGACCTTTACATTCCTCCCCCCTCATGACTGACCAATAATTAGGGTGGTGATCCTAAATAATGCTGACCTTTATGGTGTTGTTTTCACTGCCAATGGACAGGAAGACTCAATGTGATCAGGAGCAGACGCCTCGGACCACAGACTACTTCTGTGATTGATTTTCTGTGGGTGGCTCTTATGTTTCAGTCTCCAATAATGTGCTGATACCAGATCACAAGAACACAAACAAACCCATTATCATAATGAGGGGTGGTCTAAGGCCAAAACTATCCTTCCATCACTAACCACCCCAACTCTTCCACACTCTCCACTAAAATAGTAGGGGGTGCAGAGGGGCAGTCAAATCAAATCCAACTTTATTTGTCACATGCGCCGGATACAACATCACCTTACAGTGAAATGCTTTACTTACAAGCTCTTAACCAACAACGCAGTTCAAGAAAGAGTTAAGAAAATATTTACCAAATAAACTAAGGTCAAAAATGATTGTAACACAATAAAATAACAATAACGAGGCTGTATACTGTACAGGGGGTACTGGTAACGAGTCAATGTGCGGGGGTTAGTCGAGGTAATATGTACATGTAGGTAGGGGTGAAGTGAATATGCATAGATAATAAACAGCGAGTAGCAGCAGTGTAAAAACAAATGGAGGGGGGGGGGGGGGGGGGGGGGGTCAATGTAAATAATCCAGTGTCCATTTGATTAATTGTTAAGCAGTCTTATGGCTTGGGGGTAGAAGCTGTTCAGGAGCATTTTGGTCCTAGACTTGGCGCTCCGGTACCGCCTGCCGTGTGGTAACAGAGAAAACAGTCTATAACTTGGGTGACTGGAGTCCTTGACAATTTGTTGGGCTTTCCTCTGACACAGCCTAGTATATAGGTCCTGGATGGCAGGAAGCTTGGCCTCAGTGATGTACTAGACCGTACGCATTACTCTCTGTAGCGTGTTACGATCAGAGGCCGAGCAGTTACCATACCAGGCAGTGATGCAACCGGTCAGGATGCTTTCGATGGTGCAGTTGCAAAACTTTGAGGATCTGGGGACCCATGCCAAATCTTTTCAGTCTCCTGAGGGGGAAAAGGTGTTGTTGTGCACTCTTCACGACTGTCTTGGTGTGTTTGGACCATGATAGTTTGTTGGTGATGTGGACACCAAGGAACTTGAAACTCTCGACCCGTTCCAATACAGCCACGTTGATGTTAATGGGGCCTGTTCGGCACGCTTTTTCCTGTAGTCCACGTTCAGCTCCTTTGTCTTGCTCACATTGAGGGAGAGGTTGCTGTCCTGGCACCACACTGCCAGGTTTATGACCTCTTCCCTATAGGCTGTCTCATCGTTGTAGGTGATCAGGCCTATCACTGTTGTGTCGTCAGCAAACTGTGTTTGGCCATGCAGTTGTGGGTGAACAGGGAGTACAGGAGGGGACTACCACCTGGGGGCAGCCTGTCAGGAAGTCCAGGATCCAGTTGCAGGGGGAAGTGTTTAGTCCCAGGCTCCTTAGCTTAGTGATGAGATTTGTGGGCACTATGGTTTTGAACCCTGAGCTGTAGTCAATGAATAGCATTCTCACATAGGTGTTCCTTTTGTCTAGGTGGGAAAGGGCGGTGTGGAGTGCGATTGACATTGTGTTTTATGTGGATCTGTTGGCGGTATGCGAGTTGGAGTGGGTCTAGGGTATTCGGGAGGATGCTGTTGATGTGAGCCATGACCAGCCTTTCAAAGCACTTCAAAGCACTTCATGGCTACCGATGTGAGTGCTACTGGGCGGTAATTATTTAGGCAAGTTATCTTCGCTTCCTTGGGTACAGGGACTATGGTGGTCCGCTTGAAACATGTAGGTATTACAGATTCGGTCAGGGAGAGGTTGAAAATGTCAATGAAGACACTTGCCAGTTGGTCCACGCACGTCCTGGTAATCTGTCTGGCCCCGCGGCTTTGTCGTTTGATGACAGGCACAAGAGGGCCCTTCACCGCCCCATCCAGCCCCCTGCATCTCTCTCTCATCCACCCCTCCTCTCACTTCTCTCCTCCCCATCTCCTTACCCTCCGCCTCTCATCTCCACCCCTCCTCCTCCCCTTCTCTAACCACTTCCATAGCTTTGGGGCATCCATGTCCTCTGCGTTGGACCTTGTTCCCAGTGTGTCACCGCCACAGCTGTCCTCGCCTCCCGGCAGACAGAATTAATAAGATAAACGCAGGCTGAGACGGGGGGGGGGGGGGGGGGGGCTGGCTACCCTCTGCACCAGACGTGTCAGATGGCCCAGACAGAAGTTAGGGACTGGGACCTGGGGCAGGGGAGAGACAGGGAGACTAGGGGAAGGGAGAGAGATAACTGGGATTTGGGGCAGGGGAGCGACAGAGAGACTAGGGGAAGGGAGAGAGAGAACTGGGATATGGGGCTGGGGAGAGACAGGGAGACTAGGGGAAGGGAGAGAAAGAACTTAGATTTGGGGCAGGGGAGAGACAGAGAGACTAGGGGAAGGGAGAGAGAGAACTGGGATATGGGGCAGGGGAGAGACAGAGAGACTAGGGGAAGGGAGAGAGAGAACTGGGATTTGGGGCAGGGGAAGGGAGAGAGACTAGGGGAAGGGAGAGAGAGAACTGGGATATGGGGCAGGGGAGAGACAGAGAGACTAGGGGAAGGGAGAGAGAGAATTGGGATATGGGGCAGGGGAGAGACAGAGAGACTAGGGGAAGGGAGAGAGAGAACTGGGATATGGGGCAGGGGAGAGAGAGAGACTAGGGGAAGGGAGAGAGAGAACTGGGATTTGGGGCAGGGGAGAGACAGAGAGACTAGGAGAAGGGAGAGAGAGAACTGGGATATGGGGCAGGGGAGAGACAGAGAGACTAGGGTAAGGGAGAGAGAGAACTGGGATTTGGGGCAGGGGAGAGACAGAGAGACTATGGGAAGGGAGAGAGAGAACTGGGATATGGGGCAGGGGAGAGACAGAGAGACTAGGGGAAGGGAGAGAGAGAACTGGGATATGGGGCAGGGGAGAGAGAGAGACTAGGGGAAGGGAGAGAGAGGACTGGGATTTGGGGCAGGGGAGAGACAGATAGACTATGGGAAGGGAGAGAGAGAACTGGGATATGGGGCAGGGGAGAGACAGAGAGACTAGGGGAAGGGAGAGAGAGAACTGGGATATGGGGCAGGGGAGAGAGAGAGAGACTAGGGGAAGGGAGAGAGAGAACTGGGATTTGGGGCAGGGGAGAGACAGAGAGACTAGGAGAAGGGAGAGAGAGAACTGGGATATGGGGCAGGGGAGAGACAGAGAGACTAGGGGAAGGGAGAGAGAAAACTGGGATATGGGGCAGGGGAGAGAGAGAGACTAGGGGAAGGGAGAGAGAGAACTGGGATTTGGGGCAGGGGAGAGACAGAGAGACTAGGGTAAGGGAGAGAGAGAACTGGGATATGGGGCAGGGGAGAGACAGAGAGACTAGGGGAAGGGGAGAGAACTGGGATTTGGGGCAGCAGGGAAGAGGGATAGAGAGAGGGAGAGGGAAGGACAGGAGAAGAGGGGGAAAGAGAAGAGAAGGGATACAGGAAGATAGGGAGAGACAGAGAAGAGAGAGCGATGTCTTAATATGTGTGGGCCTCTTCTTTGTGTCTGACAAAGGGAACAGCATCTATAGTAATTGGCAGCACTGTGTGTTCCTAAATAAAGCATCCAACCAGCTGCAGAACCATTCCACCAATCTAGCCAGGGATTTAACAGGCAGGGAACACAATGCTGGGTTAAATGACCAGGGCTTTTCTCCTTCATTTATAGACCTCCACCACTTTACTGCAGCATCACAACGACAGAAAAAGAAAGGAGATTTGACTAGAAAAGAGATATGGAGATGTGTGTACAGTCGTGGCCAAAAGTGAGAATGACACATTAATTTCCACTAACTTTGCTGCTTCAGTGTCTTTAGATATTTTTGTCAGATGTTACTATGGAATAATGAAGTATAATTACAAGCATTTCATAAGTGTCAAAGGCATTTATTGGCAATTACATGAAGTTGATGCAAAGAGTCAATATTTGCAGTGTTGACCCTTCATTTAAAGACCTCTGCAATCCGCACTGGCATGCTGTCAATGAACTTCTGGGCCACATCCGGACTGACGACAGCGCATTCTTGCATAATCAATGCTTGGAGTTTGTCAGAATGTGTGGGTTTTTGTTTGTCCACCTGCCTCTTGAGGATTGACCACAAGTTCTCAATGGGATTAAGGTCTGGGGAGTTTCCTGGCCATGGACCCAAAATATTGATGTTTTGTTCCCTGAGACACTTAGTTATCACCTTTTCCTTAAGGCAAGGTGCTCCATCATGCTGGAAAAGGCATTGTTCGTCGCCAAACTGCTCCTGGATGGTTGGGAGTTGCTCTCGGAGGATGTGTTGGTACCATTCATTATTCATGGCTGTGTTCTTAGGTAAAATTGTGAGTGAGCCCACTCCCTTGGCTGAGAAGTAACCCCACACATGAAGTGTCTCAGGATGCTTTACTGTTGGCATGACACAGGACTGATGGTAGCGCTCACCTTGTCTTCTCCGGACAAGCTTTTTTTTCGGATGCCCCAAACAATCAGAAAGGGGATTCATCAGAGAAAATGACTTTACCCCAGTCATCAGCAGTCCAATCCCTGTACCTTTTGCAGAATATCAGTCTGTCCTTGATGTTTTTCCTGGAGAGAAGTGGCTTCTTTGCTGCCCTTCTTGACACCAGGCCATCCTCCAAAAGCCTTCGCCTCCCTGTGCGTGCAGATGCACTCACACCTGCCTGCTTCCATTCCTGAGCAAGCTCTGTACTGGTGGTGCCCCGATCCCGCAGCTGAATCAACTTTAGGAGACGGTCCTGGTGCTTGCTGGACTTTCTTGGGCACCCTGAAGCCTTCTTCACAACAATTTAACTGCTTTCCTTGAAGTTCTTGATGATCCGATAAATGGTTGATTTAGGTGCAATCTTACTGGCAGCAATATCCTTGCCTGTGAAGCCCTTTTTGTGCAAAGCAATGATGACGGCACGTGTTTCCTTGCAGGTAACCATGGCTGACAGAGGAAGAACAATGATTCCATGCACCACCCTCCTTTTGAATCTTCAAGTCTGTTATTTGAACTCAATCAGCATGACAGAGTGATCTCCAGCCTTGTCCTCGTCAACACTCACACCTGTGTTAACGAGAGAATCACTGACATGATGTCAGCTGGTCCTGTTGTGGCAGGGCTGAAATGCAGTGGAAATGTTTTTTGGGGGATTCAGTTAATTTGCATGGCAGAGAGGAACTTTGCAATTAATTGCAATTCATCTGATCACTCTTCATAACATTCTGGAGTATATGCAAATTACCATCATACAAACTGAGGCTGCAGACTTTGCGAAAATTTATATTTGTGTCATTCTCAAAACTTTTGGCCAAGACTATATACAGTATGATATACGAGTATCATGTTAGGTATCCCTGTTTCAGGGCTGATGTCCTCTCTGTTGTGGTCAAACCTGAAAGCATTCATATAAACACCCATTTACTAATAGGGATCTAATTCAAATCTAAAGTTAGGGAATTTCTATTAGGGACTTTCATAGCTGAGTCGTTCCACAGAAAGATTGCCCTTTGCATCATGTTGATATCATAAGTAGAAATTGTGCACCAATATTGAATTTTAAAAGCCTGTTATATAAAGTTAAGTGCCCTCTACTAGACCACATGGAGAATTCAATAAATATTTTTTTTTTATATGAAAAAAGGCTTGCTGAAGTGCCAAAATGAAGCATTTGGACATCTCTCTCCGTCAACCCTTTGTCACTTCTAGGAAGATGAACTTAATCCCCAAATGTCTCCATCACTGTGAAGCCCTAGTTTTGTGTTGCTTTGACACTCATTTCTGAAGATGATCATTTATTCCATGTAATTAAGTGATTTCATTTACATTTGTCCCTCATTTTAAGGTCAACCCTGTTACATGAACAGAACTCTCATTTTAATAAACTATTCCTTTTAAAATATTTGTTTCAAAAGAAACATTGAACATCTAACAGTCAAATCATGGTGTAAAAGCAGACGTGCTGGTTCTACTCTTTTGGCCATTTTCTGGTGTTTTGTGGTGGAAAACTGATCGAGTTGTGGATAATCTCCAACATAGGAGTCAAGTTTAATCCTTCTCTGTCCTTCGATGCCCAAATAAAACAAATTTGTAAAACATTTTTCCGTCTTAAAAACAACTCTCCCAGCCCGATGCAGAGAAACTCATCCACACCTTCATCTTCTCTCGGATTAACTGCAACAATGCACTGTTTGGGGGCCTCCCAGCCAAATCACTACAGAGGCTCCAACTAATCCAGAACAGAACTGCCAGAGTCCTGACCAGGACCAAGAAGTCAAACCACATCACCCCAATCCTGGCCCAACTCCACTGGCTACCGGTCAACTACAGGATCGACTTCAAAATCCTCATGCTTGTATTTAAAGCCCCACCTACATCAGCAATCTCAATCAGCGAGCCCCCTCGCACTCTCCACTCAAGCCACTACGTACTGATTCAAGTCCCCAAGACACGTTTCCGAACTATGGACCGAGTCTCCTGCTTCCTTTCCCCTCGCTCATGGAATGCTCTCCCTGACCATCTGAGAGCCACTCCTTCACTCTGAACTTTTAAAATGGGACTTAAAACCCACTTCTACAGACTCTTTTTCATAGTCCTAGTCTCAATCTAAAATGTATTTAGCACCTAGCCCACTATTGCTATTTTACCTGCCTTGATTCTAAATGCATGTCGTTTTTATTGTATATAATGTTTGTTTTCTTCCTCAGAGCTTTGAGATAACTCTGTAATGAAAAGCACCTCTACAAATGAAATGTATTATTACCATTATAATAACACGTCAACCCTGTTACCCGTAGATAGACAGGCTAGAAAAGTTTGAGTTTTTTGTTGTTGTGAAGCTTGCATTCAATTGCCTCTCCTTGTTGCACACAACAAGGAATTACCCCTGTCACGAGGGGATCTATAGCTGATTTAAGATGAAATCGTCAACCCTGTTACTTTATTTGGCACTTAATAGGCACTTAGTATAGCATTTTCTTTTCCATTTTTATACCTCTTGAGATAGGAAAAGGTGTTTTTTTATGAAGTTGAACATGGGCTTTTTATGACAGAATTTTAAAATGAGGAGAAATCCAACTTTTATTCATACCAAGTTACATTTCTGAATGAATTGCCACATGACTTTGTTTGTGTTGTGGCTGTAGGAGGAGCTCCCCTTCCAACAAAGTGATTCAATTATTTATATCCGGCATAAATTCTTACGGAAAAAACTAAATCAAGTTACATGAAATTATGCCAGTCATATGAGGTGGCCATATTATGAGCCTGTCCTGTTTTGACTTGACCACTTCTATCGGGACAAATCTAATGTCAAAGCCATTATGTGTTTGTTACCCGCAGCCTGATGTAGATGATTTCATTTAATCTATGTTTTTAAGAGACATGTTTGTACAGAGAGAACACCATTTGGCATGAAGCTAGAAGTGAATACAATGCTCAGTATACATTGATACACCTGATCACGAGGGACTGTTTTGCAGCTTGCAAGCTAACTAGCATGCAACATATTTAGCCTTTGTTTAGCCCTTATAGACTGATGAGCATGATAGATTCAGGAGGGCAATCTTACTCTGTTAGGGCTGGTGTAGGTATAGGCTTGGTGAAGGTGAGGGCTTGGGGTGGGTTCAGACGTTTGCTTCTGCCAAGTAGTAGTACATCTGATTCTACTCATCTTTAATTAAACGCTCATGCCTGGAACAAAGGCCCGCACCCACCCCAAGCCTGCACCCACACCGGCCCTCTCAAGGTCATGTTCTCCGAAATGAGTTCCTCAATCTTTATCACCTATGATTGCTAATTTTGTCCCTCCTCCTAGTGACACGACAGGACCATCAAAGCCATCTCTGGGAAAGGATCCATGTCAGTGTGGTGGAGCTCTGGACCTGACGCCGGTTCAAAGGTTCTCTCCTTCCATAGGATCAGCTGGGCTCTGGTGTGACCCGTAGAGGGTCCGGGGAGGGTCCGGCTCCATGGCCCTGTTGGTGGGAAATGATTAATGGTGGGCTGGTGATGACGGGGGCTGGGTGACCTGACCTTTCTGTCCTGGTTGTATTTGTGGGGGCGGTAAGCGCCAGGCTTTAAGAGCACTGTAGACCCTGGTAGTGCCCAGACAGCTGCAGCGTTATGCCCCTGGCCGGGCTTATCGGCTGGGCTGGGAGCCCAGGGATGTGGGCCAGCGATGGGATGGGGTGATGGGTGATGGGTAGGATAGGGGTTAGAGGAAGGAGAGGGAGGCAATGAGGGCTGGGACGAGGATGCATTGGGCTGGGGACTAGCGAAGAGGGGTGGGGAGTTGAGGGGTTGGGAAGAAGATGGGTGGACTGGACCTGGGGTTACGGTAAGGGCAGCCAAGGACTGGGGCTGGGGCTGGGACTTAAGGGTTCAGGGTTGACATTTGGGAGTGATGGTGAGAACGTGGTAGGCATGCCATGAGAGCCACAATACTACACTTGTGCTTTGAGCGTTAACTGGCAATATCCAAAACAGTTTGGTTACAGCTACACCATGTGAAGTGTCTCCTGTTAATATAATACAAGCATGCTGGTACTGGCAGCAATAAAACATGCCATAGAATCTATTTGTGAGTGTTGCAATCGGTTTGACTTTAATTCACATTTATCTAATTACTACTTGTGTGACTAGGCCCATAGTTCTTTATTGATGTACATTGAGTGATCCATGTGTGGGTAGTTGGGCACAATCAGGTGAATTAGATTAGATCCCAGCCCCCCTGAGCTGTGGCTCCTAACATGACAACAGTACTGGAGGTAAAGACTATCATCTGACTTCAATTTCCCTCTACCATTCCCTTCCACACAACAGTGATTCTTAACATAGTTGTCTAATTCAAACAGGGGCAGATTAGCCATCTGGCAATTCTGGCAAATGCCAGATGGGCTAGACTATTTTTTAAATTGGGTGGGCTGGTTGAAATTGACACACACAAAAACAAAAAAACATTATGGATGGCGCCCATGGTATTTTGGTATTTTATTGGGATCCCCATTAGCTTTTGCAAAAGCAGCAGCTACTCTTCCTGGGGTCCACTCAAAACATGAAACATGACATAATACAGAATATTAATAGACAAGAACAGCTCAAGGACATAACTACATACATATAAAATGGCACACAGCCTACATATCAATACATACACACAATATCTAGGTCCAATAGGGGAGAGGTGTTGTGTCGTGAGGTGCTGCTTCATCTGTTTTTTGAAACCAGGTTTTCTGTTTATTTGAACAATATGAGATGGGAGGAAGTTCCATGCAATAAGGGCCCGATATAATACTGTACACTTTCTTGAATTTGTTCTGGATTTGGGGACTGTGAAAAGACCCCTGGTTGCATGTCTGATGGGGTAAGTGTGTGTCAGAGCTGTGTGTAAATTGACTATGCAAACAATTTGGGATTTTCAACACATTAATGTTTCTTATGAAAAGAGGAAGTGATGCAGTCAGTCTCTCCTCAACTCTCAGCCAAGAGAGACTGGCATGCACAGCATTTATATCAGCCCTCTGATTACAATGAAGAGCAAGACGTGCCACTCTGTTTTGGGCCAGTTGCAGCTTAACTAGATGTTTCTTTGCAGCACATGACCAAATGATCAAGGGCCTGTTAAGATTTTTGTAAGATTTTCTCTGATATACTAATCTATAATGAGTACTGTTATAATCTCCACCTGGCACAGCCAGAAGAGGACTGGTCACCCCTCAGAGCCTGGTTCCTTTTTACATTTCTCCCTAGGTTCCAGCCTTTCTAGGGAGTTTTTCCTAGCCACCATGCTTTTTTATATTGTATTTATTTTAACCTTTATTTAACGAGGCAAGTCAGTTAAGAACACATTCTTATTTATAATGACAGCCTACCAAAAGGCAAAAGGCCTCCTGCGGGGACGGGGGCCTGGGATTAAAAATAAAACAAGTACAATATAAATATAAGACAAAACACACATCACAACAAGAGAGACAACACAACACTACATAAAGAGAGACCTAAGACAACAAGGCAGCAACACATGACAACACAGCATGGTAGCAGCACAAAACATGGTACAAACATTATTGGTTACAGACAACAGCACAAAGGGTAAGAAGGTAGAGACAACAATACATCACATAAAGCAGCCACAACTGTCAGTAAGAGTGTTCATGATTGAGTCTTTGAATGAAGAGATTGAGATAAAACTGTCCAGTTTGAGTGTTTGTTGCAGCTCGTTCCAGTCGCTAGCTGCAGCGAACTGAAAAGAGAAGCGACCCAGGGATGTGTGTGCTTTGGGGATCTTTAATAGAATGTGTCTGGCAGAACGGGTGTTGTATGTGGAGGATGAGGGCTGCAGTAGATATCTCAGATAGGGGGGAGTGAGGCCTAACATGTCTATAAGCACCACAGTCTTTACGGTAGTCTACAAATAGAGCACTTGAGTCACACAAGGGGTCTCTGACACATTCACTCCCTTCTGGACAGTGTGCAGGGGCCTCCAGGACAGGAAAACCAACTAGCATCACAGGGAGAGAGAGTTCCGGGGTCAGATGTGGGTTCTCCAGTGGTACCTGTCAAATTGGGAGGTGGCAGATTTGGATTGCAGATTAGGGATAGGGTGGGGAAAAGGGGAGGGTGTTGCTAAGTAAAGAAATAGAATTCATCTCAAGTCAAGCAAACAACAGGTTAAAGGTCCAATGCAGGGGACAGGAGAGTGTGAAGGTGCGAAACATAGCGCTACAATTTTCGTAGAAACCAAGCAGGTGGCTATCATTACCAGTCAGGCCTGGGGGAGAGAGAAGGACTGGCAGAGAATGTGAGAGAGGTGGGATGGATAGGGAGAGACGGCAAGAGCGGGACAGATTCTCTGAAAGCTATCTCAGAGGAGGAGGGTGCTCTATGACATTTGACCCATGGCATACTTTCCATCCTAACATCATCAAAGAGCCACAATGTCATGGAGTACACAACAGTAAAGTGTGGTGTGTGTGTGTGTGTGTGTGTGTGTGTGTGTGTGTGTGTGTGTGTGTGTGTGTGTGTGTGTGTGTGTGTGTGTGTGTGTGTGTGTGTGTGTGTGTGTGTGTGTGTGCGTGCGTGCGTGCGTGCGTATGTGTGTGTGCGCATAAGGACTAGGCCTTGGTAATATTACACAACATTATGTACTTGGGGATAGAAAAAAATACCAAAACTGTTTAAATGACTCTACTGTTGCAATCTGGGCTCAAATCTAATGAAAAACCTCTCATGACAGGAATGTTCTCTGTGAAAACAAACACTAAAACAAAGTAAAAGTGGAGGGAGGTTTGTGAACTTGGATTCCGAAGCAATCCTGGGATATTTGTTATTTCTGGCTTTCCTCTTTGTGAAAAGGGGTATACAGAGTTAGTGGGGGGAAGAGAGGATGTTAGAATTAGGATGAGGCAGGGTTACTGGATCAGAATATTGAAAAGGGGAAGGAATGCTGGGAAGGGCTGGATCTGATAGCAGAAGGGTGCTGGGATCGAGGGAAAGAGAGGAGGATGCAGGGATAGAGGGAGAGAGAGGGGCGTGCAGGGATAGAGGGAGAGAGGGGCGTGCAGGGATCGAGGGAGAGAGAGGAGGATGCAGGGATAGAGGGAGAGAGAGGGGCGTGCAGAGGAAGAGGGAGAGAGAGGGGTGTGCAGGGATAGAGGGAGAGAGAGGGGCATGCAGGGATAGAGGGAAAGAGAGGGGCGTGCAGGGATAGAGGGAAAGAGAGGGGCGTGCAGGGATAGAGGGAGAGAGGGGCGTGTAGGGATAGAGGGAGAGAGAGGGGCGTGCAGGGATAGAGGGAGAGAGGTGAATGTGATACATTTCAGCACCACAGGGGTGATAAACTATAGACCAGGGCTCTCCAACCCGGTTCCTGGAGAGCTACCATCCTGTAGGTTTTTGCTCCCAACCATAATCTATCACACCTGATTCTAATAATTAGCTAGTTGATAAGCTGAATCAGGTTAGTTACAGCTGGGGTTGGAGAGAAACCCTACAGGAGGGTAGTTCTCTAAGAGCAGGGTTGGAGAGCCCTGCAATAGACACTGAATATCCTGAGCAGTTGATCTCGCGTGTGTGTGTGTGTGTGTGTGTGTGTGTGTGTGTGTGTGTGTGTGTGTGTGTGTGTGTGTGTGTGTGTGTGTGTGTGTGTGTGTGTGTGTGTGTGTGTGTGTGTGTGTGTGTGTGCGTGTGTGTGTGTGTGTGCGGTTAGTGAACATCAATGCAATGCCTTACAAGGCCACAGGGCTGTTGGTGTGGCTGAGTGACTGCATTAGTGAGAAAGTGAGTGTGTGTGTATTTATAGCCCATTGAAAAAGAAAAGAGACCCCTGTCCCCTCCTACCCCTCTCCTCACCCACTCCCCAATTAGTCGTCTATTGGTGGGGTAATCCAATCAGGAGTGACTACAGCTCGCCCTCCGTCGCCGTCTCAGTCTGAGCAGACTCCTCAAAGGCACACACCCTCCACAGACAGAAAGGTAAGACTCAGCACTGTCCACTCATCCATCCATCCCTTTTCACTCCTCTTCCACTTCTCTAGCACTCCCTCTCTGGCATCCTCTTCCACGTCCATTCTCTCTCTGCACCTGCGCTCTTACCTCTACTTAATAATGTTCTCTTTCTTTCCACTGTTCAACTAAGCCCGTCTCCGTCAATCCCATTACCTCTTCTTCTCTATCACTGGAAACGATCCCCCTCCACTCAGCCCAAACAATATCACTCACCCTCCTCCTAAAACTCCACATCTCTCTCTCTGTTTATGGCTCTTCTGACTTGTATCACCTTGCACAGAATGACAGAACTTTGGCATTTAAGCGTGACATGTGACCTAATTTCTCCACTGACTAACTCAACGGTGGCTTGATCGATAAAGGTAAATCCATTGTATGTCATCAGTAGTTGACTTAGCTGTCATTATTTACTATTTTTAAGACCCAGTTGTCACTTTGAGCTTCGGTAGGGATCATTCATTTTCCCATGATACAGATTACATGATCAAAGGAGATCCAATAATTGTTCTTGGGCCCTCAGAAAGCCTGACTCTATTGCCCTACATATTCACTGTGCCTCGGAGAGAAAATTATTAGGGTTTTAGTGGACTTTGTTTTAAATGCTCAAGGTGATCCTTTCAACAGGTTAACATTGTCACAGTGCAGATCCAAGATCCATCTGTCAGACTGTGCGTGTGTGCGTGTGTGTGTGTGTGTGTGTTGAACTTTAAACATAGACAGTGTGTATGCTGGGGTAAGGCTGTCTATGCTATGTTGTGATATCTAATCGATTATTTATATATACACTAGATGACTGACAGGGGCCCTGTGTTGAAGCCACCGTGCCTCCATCTTGGTACTACCTCACCGTTGTAAAAATGTTTTGGAAGCTATAGAAATGCATTTATCCACATTTATTCTATTACAGACAGCTTAATGCATGCTTTAAATTATATTATGTGATCTAAACATACATATATATATATATATATATTTCCCTTAAAGCATAAGTACTAATGTTACTATCTCCACTACAACAGAAAAATACTTAGACATTTAATTTTGTCCTTACTGTAGAATTCCATTGATTCCTATGGATGACTGCTCCTTAAATATGACCAACCGGTGGCTTCAAAGCCTCTCATTGGCAAATACGTATCATCTGCAAATCAGGGTTATTATACATCATTGTATCTAATGCTGGAGGACAAGTGGGGGTGTTTTCACTGTGTCTGGATAAAGTGCTGATGGACAGGGCAGATAGGTTATATTCTCTATGCCTTTGTGCCAAGTATCTACACCCTATTGTTAAGGAAGAAGTGGGGAGTGGTGTGGGAAAGGGGGGGTACATTTATGGAAACAAAGTTCCACCCCTTTAGGCTAGGAGGTATTAAGTGCAGTCATGGTGTGATGGAGCCAATGAAATAGTCCCAAAGGTGCAAACCCTGCCGCTCAACTTATCTGGAAGACTATATGTGTATGTGTGACAGACTGTGCATGTCTGTGGTAGTTTGACATTGAGCTATTTTGAACCTGTCTAAACCTCTCTGTCGTGGCTCTTGAAAGCATTCCAGTTTGCTGGGAGGGCACTGGCTATCATTAGAGATGCATGTCACTGTGGGCCACTTCCGTCATTGTGGCTCAAGCCTAGTGCGATAGATCCCCTGTCAGCACTGACAGAGAGAATACCTGTCCACTGTTACTGACTCAACATTAAGGAAATCTTTGACTACGTCCAGACTCAGTGAGCATAGCCTTGCTATTGAGAGAGGCCGCTGTAGGCAGACCTGGCTCTCAAGAGAAGACAGGCTACAGTATTTGCACACTGCCCACAAAATGAGGTGGAAACTGAGCTGCACTTCCTAACCTGCCAAATGCATGACCATATTAGAGACACATATTTCCCTCAGATTACACAGACCCACAAAGAATTTGAAAACAAATCAAAGTTTGATAAACTCCCATGTCTATTGGGTGAAATACCACAGTGCGCCATCACAGCAGGAGATTTGTGACCTGTTGTCTGTGACCTGTTGAAAAGTAGCTGTTATTGGTAGACAGACAAAAAAGAAAAATGTCCAACGTATTAACACATTTTTCACCAAGCAGGCCAAAACTCTATCCCAACAAAACAGGCTGAAAAGTTCAGGCCGTCTTTTCAAACAGCTCTTACACAAAAAGGGCAATATCATAATTTTCACCATTTCACAGTATTATTCCAACCTATTGGTGTGGAAATATTTAAAAAAACAAGGACATCCAGTTTTGGACTGCACTGGGCCTTTAAATTATGTAGATGAAAAACAAAAGAAGACAATCTTGTAAGGGGATGCATTCTGGACCATTTATAACACTTGTCTGGCTGTTTGTCAGTACCCAATACAGTTTTTAGGTTCAAGTTCTGGTAGGTTGGATGGGGGGCGTCGCTGCACATGTCTCTCCAGAGATGTTAGATCAGGTTCATGTCCAGGCTCTGGCTGGTTCACTCAAGGACATTCAGAAACTTGTCCCAAAGCCACTCCTGCATTGTCATGGCTGTGTGCTTAGGGTCATTGTCCTTTTGGAAGGTGAACCTTCACCCCAGTCTGAGGTCCTGAGCCCTCTGGAGTAGGTTTTCATTAAGGATCTCTTTGTACTTTGCTCTGTTCATCTTTCCCTTGATCCTGACTAGTCTCCCAGTCCCTGCAGCTGAAAAACATCCCCACAGCATGAACACAGTTCCACAGTTAGTGGAACAGACATGAGGATAGTCAATCAAAATGAATAGAACAGAGTTGGAACCTCTAAGTTGACTGGTCAACTCATGGGTACACTTGCAATGGCTGACTGATGTTGTCATCATATCAAATGTTATTTGTCACATGCTTTGTAAACAACCGGTGTAGACTAACAGTGAAATGCTTTCTTACGGGCCCTTCCCAACAATGCAGAGAGAGAGAAAATAGAGAAATGGTACGAAAGTAAAAATCAATACACAATGAGTAACAATAACATGGCTATATACAAGGGGTACAAGTACTGAGTCCATATGCATGGGTACGAGGTGATATGTACATAAACTCAGCAAAAAAAGAAACATTCCTTTTTCAGGACCCTGTCTTTCAAAGATAATTAGTAAAAATCCAAATAACTTCACAGATCTTCATTGTATAGGGTTAAACACTGTTTCCCATGCTTGTTCAATGAACCATAAACAATTAATGAGCAGGTGAGGACCTGCTTTACAACAGGCCTACAAGCCCTCAGTCCAGCCTCTCTCAACCTATTGCGGACAGTCTGAGCACTGATGGAGGGATTGTGCGTTCCTGGTGCAACTTGGGCAGTTGTTGTTGCCATCCTGTACCTGTCCTAAAGGTGTGATGTTCGGAGGTACCGATCCTGTGCAGTTGTTGTTACACGTGGTCTGCCGCTGCGAGGACGATCAGCTGTCCGTCCTGTCTCCCTGTAGTGCTGTCTAAGGCATCTCACAGTACGGACATTGCAATTAGCAATTTATTGTCCTGGACACATCTGCAGTCCTCATGCCTCCTTGCAGCATGCCTAAGGCACGTTCACGCAGATGAGCAGGGACCTAAGTTTTCATAACTGTGACCTTAATTGCCTACCGTCTGTAAGCTGTTAGTGTCTTAACAACCGCTTCCAATTATCTTAGACCACGCCCCTTCCCTCCACACCTATTCCCACTCCCTAATCATCTCTCGTCTACCTTTTTCAACCCTTTCATTCCCTGTATAGCGTACCACAGTATGAGTTATAATACCCATAAAACCTAGAGGTCAAACAGGGAAATGGTTCCAATCATCCATTAATTTTTACCATAGGGGATTTTAGAAATACTTAAAATAAGGGCTGTGTTTCATGTAGGCTTATCCTGGCGTGATCTTTTGATTAGAGGCCGACCGATTATGATTTTTCAACGCCGATACCGATTATTGGACGACCCCAAAAAAAGCTGATACCGATTAATCGGCCAATTTTATTATGTATTTGTAATAATGACAATTACAACAATACTGAATAAACACTTTCATTTTAACTTAATATAATGCATCAATAAAAATCCATTTAGCCTCAAATAAATACTGAAACATGTTCAATTTGGTTTAAATAGTTGGAGAAGAAAGTAAAAGTGCAACATGTGCTATGTAAAAAAGCTCATGTTTAAGTTCCTTGCTCAGAACATGAGACCATATGAAAGCTGGTGGTTCCTTTTAACATGAGTCTTCAATATTCCAAGGTAAGAGGTTTTAGGTTGTAGTTAATATAGTATTTATAGGACTATTTCTCTCTATACCATTTGAATTCCATATACCTTTGACTATTGTTCTTATAGGCACTTTAGTATTGCCAATGTAACAGTATAGCTTCCATCCCTCTCCTCGCCGCTACCTGGCCTCGAACCAGGAACACATCGACAACAGCCACCCTCGAAGCATCGTTACCCATGCAGAGCAATGGGAACAACTACTCCAAGTCTCAGAGCGAGTGACGTTTGAAACGCTATTAGCGTGCACCCCGCTAACTAGCTAACCCTTTCACAGCGGTTACACCAGCTTAATCTCGGGAGTTGATAGGCTTGAAGTCAAAAACAGCTCAATGCTTGAGACACAGTGAAGAGCTGCTGGAAAAACGCACGAAAGTGCTGTTTGAATGAATGCTTACGAGCCTGCTGCTGCCTACCATCGCTCAGTCAGACTGCTCTATCAAATATCAAATCATAGACTTAATTATAACATAATAACACACAGAAATACGAGCCTTTGGTCATTAATATGGTCGAATCCGGAAACTATCATTTCGAAAACAAAATGTTTATTATTATCACATATACCCTGACTCTGTGTGCAATGAACGCAAGAGAAGAGACACAATTTCACCTGGTTAATATTGCCTGCTAACCTGGATTTATTTTTGCTAAATATGCAGGTTTAAAAATATATACTTCTGTGTATTGCTTTTACGAAAGGCATTGATGTTTATGGTTAGGTACACGTTGGAGCAACGACAGTCCTTTTTCCGCGATCGGCACCGCTTCAATTATATGCAATGCAGGACACGCTAGATAAACAAGTATTATCATCAACCATGTGTAGTTATAACTAGTGATTATGATTGATTGATTGATTGTTTTTTATAAGATAAGTTTAATGCTAGCTAGCAACTTACCTTGGCTTCTTTCTGTATTTGCGTAACAGTTAGGCTCCTTGTGGAGTGCAATGAGAGGCAGGTGGGTAGAGCGTTGGACTAGTTAACCGGAAGGTTGCAAGATTGAATCCTGGAGCTGACAAGGTAAAAATCTGTCGTTCTGCCCTGAACAAGGCAGTAAGGATAGGCGGGACGCAAATGTCTCAACTGGCCAATTGCCAGGGGAAATGCAGAGCGCCAGATTCAAATCAAATGCTATATAATTCAAACTTTCATTAAATCCCACATGTAAGATACTCAATTAAAGCTACACTCGTTGTAATGACTTTTCATTTACTCTGAGTTCAACTTACTAGAAGTATTTGAGTAAAAAATGCCTTGGCGTTTACACGCTGAATCATAATTACTGTATAAATGAACACGCACAGTGTAATCATGTATGTAAAAGTGTGTAATATTGTAAGCTGAAAACACTATGTTAAAAGCACTGTCTGTGTGTGTGTCCAATTTTAGATGAATGTTCCAATGAAACATGTCTAGAACATTAAATATGGGATATTCTGAGAACATGACAACCATGTTCTGGGTAAGTTCTGTTTCACATTTAGGGAATGTTATCCTAACTAACGCCAAAACCGGACACAAACATCTGGGGAATATTATGGGTAACATTACAAATAGTTCTCCCTCCCTAGAACTGTTAGCTGGGAAACAATGTTATCGAAAGACTTGATAGGTGCCCCTTGGTGCCTTTGAGTCTCCAGATGTATTAGTCAGTCTTTATTTCGCTTGCCGTTAGTGTTGCTGGGACGGATGACATCAAAGAGAACACATAAAATAAAATGGCTGAAAATTTGATTAGGGTAGAGTTCATTTTTTAAATTTTGGGAACAAGATGAATCCTGATTTAAGCTAGGTAATTTAGAGCGATGGAGAGACTTTGTGAAGAGGGGTTAGAGAGGGAGAGTAAATATTACTGGTAGATAGGATAGTAAATATATTCATTCCTCTTTCAACTGAAAGACAGAGAACAGAGAATTCCTCTGAATTCCTTTTTCGACAGTACACCAAGACCTTTCTCTAGCCCTTTTACTAAGCACTCTTGTCCCCCCTACTCTTGAGTAAGCGGTGGTATATCTGAGGTCTTTATGCACAAAGACCATACATAATGCAATGACATCAGGAACATACGACGATATTACAGGGGGTTTAGTCCAGAGGAAGGGGGACCGGATGAGGAAATGCAAAAACAACCCATTGGGTTGGAAAAGCAATGGAAAGCAAATGGAGAGAAAGACAGAGAGTGGGGGGTGGGGCAGGGAGAGAGGGAAGGAGCGAGGGGGAGAGAGATGAGGGAAGGAGTGAGGGGGAGAGAGATGAGGGAAGGAGCGAGGGGGAGAGAGATGAGGGAAGGAGCGAGGGGGAGAGAGATGAGGGAAGGAGCGAGGGGGAGAGAGAGAGAGATGAGGGAAGCTGGATGAAGGAGTTTTGTTGTTGAAAAAGCTAAAGAGAATAAGATGGGAAGAGAGAAGGAATTTAAGAGAGTGAGGGGGGACATTCTCTAGTTTTCCAGCTTTTCTTTTGCCTCCTTATATGGTCAAATGATGAGGGGAGTGGGTCGGAACTCAGAGAGTAAGAGAGAGGGCGAAAGAATGAGAGGGGAAAGAGGTGAGAAGTGTAGAGGAGAGGGGTGTGCAGTGTCATGTGCTTGGGACACTGGGGACTTCCACGAGAGGCAGCCGGACACAAACCACTGGTCAGCAAAGCGAGACAGGCCAGGCACAGAGAGGCATAACCAGGAGTCTTATCAGGGGCTGAACTGCTAACAGCTGCAGAGCGTGAGTAGCCATTATTCTGGTGTGCCGTCATACACACACATACACACTGCGGGATGCTGATCTGTGTAGAGGTCTGGTGCGTGATACTGACAGCTGGAGGTGTGGTTATGGATTGCTAACTGCAGGGTGATATAGTGAGTGTTGGTATGCGCAGGAGCGAAAGTCCCCTGTCCCTCTCTAAGCATGCCTGATAGAGCTATTAACATCCCTCTCATCTGTAAACAGGTGGCTGTCACGTCAACAGACAAGACTGGATGCTGATAGACACATAGAGACTAAACCCTAGAGAGTCATACTGTACACAGAAGTAGAACTTGATACTACAACTGTCAGCAATATAACACTGTCTCAAAAGATGACAGACAGGCAGATGTCTATTGAGATGTCCTTAATGTCTTATCAGAGATCTCCATTGTACTTGTTGTTGTGCTTGTGTTCCCTCCACTCTGCTTAAATGTGAAATGCACTTGTGGATATTCTATTCATTGCAGTAACAGGCAAGTCAATTTAGATCCAGTTCTCATTACCTATAACAGACTGATCATGATGTATGCTCTCTGCTACTACTCAGTGTCAGGGAGCGGATGTCTCTGTATAAACACTGGCACACAGACAAGGCAAACAGACAGACTTGGTTCCCCCCAAGGTGGATTCTGTTTATCTAGCTGAACTCTTAAAAACCTAGGCTACTTACAAATGTACGGTACGTATGCAGGTCATGCATCCGGGTTCTTGACCGTACCTTGAAGAAACTCTTTTTATACAGTAAGACAATTGTCATTCCCAAACTCTCCCCCTCCCCTCTCCACAGGTTAGCGGGGTGGGATTCCCGGTGCCAAGATGACGGAGCGCTATGATTGCCACTACTGTAAGGAATCCCTGTTTGGTAAGAAGTACGTCCTGAGAGAGGAGAACCCATACTGTGTCAAATGCTACGAGAGCCTGTACTCCAACACCTGTGAGGACTGCAAGAAACCCATTGGCTGCAACACCAGGGTATAATACACACACGCACACACACACACACACACGTACACCAGGGTATAATACACACACGCACAAACTACTAACACTGTCTCATTTTTTTAGCCTCCATCCAAGAACATTGTCAAAGCGTGCCGTCTGATGTTCAGATTTGGATTGTCCCTCTGTTGTCTCCGTAGGACCTGTCCTACAAGGACCGCCACTGGCACGAGGAGTGTTTCCAGTGCTTCCAGTGTAAACGCTCTCTGGTGGACAAGCCCTTCTCCACCAAGGATGACCAGCTGCTCTGCACTGAGTGCTACTCCAATGAGTACTCTTCCAAGTGCCACGAGTGCAAGAAGACCATCATGCCTGGTGAGAACGTTCACCTAGATCCATCTAATCTATACTAGACCCACACAAAATCGGATGCATACATGTGGGCAGGCACACACAAACAGGCGTGTACACAGACTACTCTTGCACTATCACAGATGACACAAACCTTCAATGGTTGCAGACACAATTTGGATCTGTCAAAATACCAACACTCACAGCCCCTTATGACATAATAATCGATTTGACGTTATAATGCTCCATAAATGGATATTCAAAATGAAATTATCTTTATCAGAACAGCCATGACATGTGTTGATTTGTTTGAACCAGGGTCCATATTAGTAATGTCATTTTTATCGTTATTACACGCACACACATTAATCACTGTCGTAGTATGCGAATAGCCAGGACTAAACTCAAAGGTTTTTGGATGATTCTAACTAATCTACATGTCTTTGAATGTCCTCATTCACATAAGCCCTTGCCTAGTTAAATAAAGATGACATTAAATGAAATAACATAATAAATGGTGCTTTCCTCCGACAGTCAGTGTAACTATATTCTGAGGTCTGGAGTGCAGCCAGAACACTGAACGTAGATGGAAATGACTTCCAGACCTCCTCTCTGTCCCCACTCTGTTTCAATACAAAGACCACCACGCAGTATTTAGAGAGTGAGGGAATGTGTGTGTAACCCAAGGACTGAGTAGTGTGTGTGTGTGTGTGACCTTTTTCTCACTCTCCATCCATTTCTCCTTTCCTAATGTCCCTTTATTAATCTACCTCTGTATCTCCATCCCTCTCTTATTCACTCACCCTCCCCCTGCTCCCTCCCTCTTTCCTTCCCTCCCTCTGTCCATCCCTCCCCTCTCTTGCTTCATCTCCTTCATGCAGGCTCCAGGAAGATGGAGCATAAGGGTAACAGCTGGCATGAGACCTGCTTCACCTGCCAGCGTTGCCAGCAGCCCATCGGCACCAAGAGCTTCATCCCCAAGGAGAACCAAAACTTCTGTGTGCCCTGCTACGAGAAGCAGTTTGCCATGCAGTGTGTGCATTGCAAGAAAGTAGGTCAAAGGTCATGACAGTGTAAATACTGTAGTGTTTTTTCGAAAGTTTTTCTGACCTCTAAATTGATGTATACAACATAGAAAATGTTGGATATCGGCTGAAAGTCTGGCTGTGTCTGGCAGACAAGACTATAGGAACATGAAGTAGCACTTGATATGTATATAAATGCTATCAGTATCTATACAAGTGGCAATTTACTAAATGGATTGCTGTAACCACGAAGATCTGGTATCTGGATGGCAGTACTTGGTGTGTGCGTGTGCACATGTGTATGTGCGTACTTGTGTGCATGGTCAAATGTGTGCCTGTATGCCTAACCCTTTCTCTCCCCATTAAATAGCCAATCACTACTGGTGGGGTGACCTATCGCGACCAGCCCTGGCATAAGGACTGCTTCCTGTGCACCGGCTGCAAGCAGCAGCTGTCAGGCCAGCGGTTCACCTCCCGTGATGACTTTGCATACTGCCTCAACTGTTTCTGCAACCTGTACGCTAAGAAGTGTGCCTCCTGCACCACCCCAATCAGTGGTAAACTATCTATATATGTGGGTGTGTTACAGATACACGTTTTCTGCCCAGGTCATGCACAGATTATCAGAGGCCAGAAAATGGCGCCGATAGTGAGGGCCGCTGAGCAACTAGCCCCTAGTCAACTTTGCAGTATTTTGTTTTTTATTTCTTACATTATTAGGCCAGAACATTTTTTGTGATTTAACTTACAGCCGGGAAGAACTTTTGGATATCAGAGTGACGGTAACTCACAAGCATTACCAATATTACGATCAGGAATACGACTTTCCAGAATCGTAACCTTGGTTCGTACCACCCAGGCAAATTGAACTGATTCCAGCGGCTGACCCAAAACATCGCCAGCGAAGAAGAGGTACTCGGAGTGGACCTCCAGTCCGACTCAGGAGGAGCACACACCACCTACCTCTTCCGGATATATTACTCGCTAATGTTCAGTCTCTGGATAATAAAGTTGATGAGCTGAGAGCGAGGATTTCCTTCCAGAGAGACATCAGGGATTGTAACATACTCTGTTTCACAGTAACATGTCTCTCTCTGGATATACTGTCTGAGTCCGTACAGCCAGTTGGGTTCTCAGATCATCGCACAGACAGGAATAAATCTCTCAGGGAAGAAGAAGGGCGGGGTTGTATGTTTCATGATTAACTACTCATGATGTGATTGTGATAACATACAGGAACTCAAGTCCTTTTGTTCACCCAAACTAAAATACCTCACAATCAAATGTATTACCTCCCAAAATAATTATCTTCGGTTATAGTCACAGCTGTGTATATTCCACCTCAAGCCGACAGCCCTCAAAGAACTTCACTGGATTTTATGCAAACTGGAAACCACATATCCTGAGGCTGCATTTATTGTAGCTGTGGATTTTAACAAAGCAAATTTGAGGAAAACGCTACCGAAGTTCGACCAACACAATGCCTGAGGTACACGACCACTGCTAAAACACGACCACTGCTACTCCAACTTCCGGATGCCTACAAGGCCCTCCCCCGCCCTCCCTTTGACAAATCTGATCACGACTCCACTTTGCTCCTCCCTTCCTATAGGCAGAAACAAGAAGTACCCGTGCTAAGGACTATTCAACGCTGGTCTGACCAATCGGAATCCACACTTCAAGATTGTTTTGTTCACGCAAACTGGGATATGTTCCATGTAGCCTCAGAGAATAACATTGACAAATATACTGATACGGTGACTAAGTTTATCAGGAAGTGTATAGGAGATGTACCCACTGTGACTATTAAAACCTACCCTAACCAGAAACAATGGATAGATGGCAGAATTTGTGCAAAACTGAAAGTGGAAACCACCGCATTTAATCATGGCAAGGTGACTGGGATTTATGGCAGAATACAAACGGTGTAGTTATTCCCTCCACAAGCAATCAAAACAGGCAAAACGTCAGTATAGAGACAAAGTGGAGTCTCAATTCCACGGCTCAGAAACAAGACGTGTGTGGCAGGGTCTACAGATAATCACGGACTACAAAAGGAAAACCAGTCACGTCACAGACACCGACGTCTTGCTTCCGGACAAGCTAAACACCTGCTTCGCCCGCTTTGAGGATAACACAGTGCCAACAATGTGGCCCGCTACCAAGGTCTGCGGGCTCTCCTTCTCCGTAGCCAACGTGAGTAAGACATTTAAGCGTGTTAACTCTTGCAATGCTGCCGGCCCAGACGGCATCCCTAGCTGCATCCTCAGAGCATGCGCAGACCAGCTGGCTGGTGTGTTTACAGACATATTCAATCTCTACCTATCCCAGTCTGCTGACCCCACATGCTTCCGGATGGCCACCATTGTTCCTGCATCCAAGAAAGCAAAAGTAACTGAACTAAATTACTATCGTCCCAGAGCACTCAGTTCTGCTATCATGAAGCGCTTTGAGAGACTGGTCAAGGATCATATCAACTCTACCTTACCTGACACCCTAGACCAGGGCTGCCCAACCCCCTTCCTGGAGATCTACTGTCCTGTAGGTTTTCAGTCCAACCCTAATTTAGCCTTATCTGATTCAGCCAGTTAAGGTCTTGATGAGCAGCTAATTAGTAGAATCAGGTGTGTTAAATTAGGGTTGGACTGAAAACCCACAGGACGGTAGATCTCCAGGAAGAGGGTTGGGCAGCCCTAATATAGACCCACTTCAATTTGCTTACCGCCTTAATAGTAGAGGTCGACCGATTTATGATTTTTCAACAACGATACCGATTATTGGAGGACCAAAAAAAGCCGATACCGATTAACCGGCCAATTTTATTTATTTATTTGTAATAATGACAATTACAACAATACTGAATGAACACTTTTATTTTAACTTAATATAATACATCAATAAAATCAATTTAGACTCAAATAAATAATGAAACATGTTCAATTTGGTTTAAATAATGCAAAAACAAAGTGTTGGAGAAGAAAGTAAAAGTGCAATATGTGCCATGTAAAAAAGCTAACGTTTAAGTTCCTTGCTCAGAACATGAGAACACATGAAAGCTGGTGGTTCCTTTTAACATGAGTCTTCAATATTCCCAGGTAAGAAGTTTTAGGTTGTAGTTATTATAGGAATTATAGGACTATTCATCTCTATACCATTTATATTTCATATACCTTTGACTATTGGATGTTCTTATAGGCATTTTAGTATTGCCAGTGTAACAGTATAGCTTCTGTCCCTCTCCTCCCCCCTACCTGGGCTCGAACCAGGAACACATCTAAAATAGCCACCCTCGAAGCATCGTTATCCATACAGAGCAAGACCGAATCCCCGAGCTGACAAGGTAAAGATCTGTAGTTCTGCCCCTGAACAAGGCAGTTAACCCACCATTCCTAGGCCGTCATTGAAAATAAGAATGTGTTCTTAACTGACTTGCCTAGTTAAATAAAAGGTACAAAAATTCAAATAAAAAAACGTCCACAATCTGTGTCCAAAAATGCAGATTACCGATTGTTATGAAAACTTGAAATCGGCCCTAATTAATCAGCCATTCCGATTAATCGGTCGACCTCTACTTAATAGATCCACAGACAATGCAATTAACATTGCATATATATATAAATATAAAATAAACACAATGAAATACATTTTTATTAATGTTTGACCAATTTTTCCATTTCTATTGAACAATTTGTTCAGATGGTTCTAATCTTTGTTTCTTTAGCTATTGATAACTAGAAGGAGAAATGGTTTTGTAAAAGCCCTATCCCATCTGAACAAGAGGAATACCTATGTAAAAATGCTGTTCATTGACTATAGATCAGCAGTCAACACAATAGTACCATCCAAGCTCACCACTAAACTTGAGGCCCTGGGTCTCAACCCCGTTCGGTGCAACTGGGTCCTGGACTTCCTGACGGGCCGGCCCCAGGTGGTGAAGTTAGGAAACAACACACCTACTTCGCTGATCCTCAACACTGGGCCCCCAAAAGGGTGCGTGCTCAGCCCCAAAAGGGTGCGTACTCCCTGTTCTGTTTGCGGATGACACAACAGACGGCAGGTAGCCTAGTAGTTAGAGCATTGGGCCGGTAACTGAAAGGTTACAGGATTGAATCACCGAGCTGACAAGGTTAAAATCTGTCATTCTGCCCCTGAGCAAGGCAGTTAACCCACTGATCCCTGGGTGCCGAACATGTGGATGTCAATTTAAGGCAGCCCCCCGCACCTCTCTGATTCCGAGGGGTTGGGTTAAATGCGGAAGACACATTTCAGTTGAATGCATTCAGTTGTACAACTGACTAGGTATCCACCTTTCCCTAGTAGGCTTGATTACCAACAATGATGAGACAGCCTACAGGGAGGAGGTGAGGGCTCTGGGAGTGTGATGCCAGGAAAATAACCTCTCACAAAACAAAGGAGATGATTGTGGTCTTCAGGAAACAGCAGAGGGAGCACCCCCCTATCCACATTGACGGGCCCGCAGTGGAGAAGGTGGAAATCTTGAAGTTCCTTGGCGTACACATCACTGACAAACTGAGATGGTCCACCCACACAGGCAGTGTGGTGAAGAAGGTGCAACAGAGGCTGAAGAAACCACAAACTTTTACAGATGCACAATTGAGAGCATCCTGTCGGGCATGTTTACAAAATGTGGAATAGTGCTTAGTGTATCTGGAACTACACTAACATGATAACACAATCCAACCATCTGTGCAGACCTGCGATGAGATTGTGTGTACCAGAACGCACACTGTGTGTATCTAACAGAGTGTCAGTCAGTCAATTAGATGCTCACTTCCATCAGTTCTAACTTCTAATGAGTCAGTTAGTCACTTATTCACTCACTCACATCACGCCACACACTGTGCCTTGTTTGAATCCTTACGGTCTCCTTTCCTCCCTCCCCAATCACAGATCTATGTAATTTGATAAGAGAAAGTAAGGTATATCTGTCCTACTGTTTCCTCCACTCTGATCTGAGACAACTTCAATGAAGGATGTATTTATGATTTAGGATGTAGAGACCTCTCTCACCTTTGGATAACAGTATGTTTTGATCTCTCCCTGTCTCTCTCAGGTCTGGGTGGAAGTAAGTACATCTCCTTTGAAGAGCGTCAGTGGCACCATGACTGCTTCAACTGTAGGAAGTGCTCCGTCTCCCTGGTGGGCCGGGGTTTCCTCACTGAGCGTGACGACATCCTGTGCCCTGAGTGTGGCAAAGACATCTGATTGGCAGGCAGCGAGTGGCCGACGAATCTGATTAGATAGCAATGAAACAACCAGGAGGAATGTTTTAAAATAATACATTTGAAAAAATCAGCCAGGAACCGTAAAAATGAGTCCCAACAACAACCCGTCATAGCACAACTGGAAATATATATATATCACAATAGCACAATATACTATCAGGCTACTAACCCAATATGCTCTTTGAGTTCTAAAATAGACATTTGTCAAACATAGTTTTTTGTGTCATTGGTCTTAGATTTGTTGGTGTGCAACAGCAAATATTGCTTTCTGTGAACCCTGGCTTGATATCCAATATCAGTTTGAGGTATTGCGCAAGAATATCTGCTGTCCTAATCTATTATATGCTGTTAAGATTCACATATTCCGAGTTTATGTATTTAGAAAGGAAAGTCCACCCAAATCACACAATTACTGCAGTCTATGGAAACAAATATGTAATTCTGTAATTTGGGTGGGACTATCACTTTACGTTTTGAAAGGCTATTTTGTGGTGTGTATGAAGGAGAACACATTTCTAAGTAAATGAGCTCCAAAGTAAATGTAAACTAACACACAGGAACAGGTTTTACCGGGCTTTTACACTGGTGCAAAGTTTAATGTTATTCAGATGGGAATAAAACATAAAAGCTACAACTAAAGAAAAATACTAAATGTTAATAACAGAAGTGTAAACATTGACAGTTTGATAAGCTCAATTTATCATGCCCAATAAATAGCAAGTATACATTTAAGGCTGGTGGAAATGCCTGGTAACACTGACTCTAAGTGCTTATAAACGTGAGAGCCGACACAGCACTGTCTGTATAAGTCATTTTCCAAGGGCACCGATGAAAAGTCTGTATTTGAAATACAAATAAAGAACTACTAAAAGACCCATTGCTGTTCATCTTGTATTACTGTAAGGAAAGGACAAGAAGTTAACAACAATGTCATCCTTTTCTAAAGGAGTTGGTAGAAGTTGCCCCAAACTACAGGTCCAGGGTTAGATATCAGTGGCGGTCAGTGCCGTTTATTTAACAAGGCAAGTCAATAAAGAACAGATTCTTATTTTACAATGACAGCCTACCCCAACCAAACCTTCCTCTTACCCGGACGACACTGGGACAATTGTGCGCCGCTCTATGGGACACCCAATCATGGCCAGTTGTGATACAGCCGGGGATCGATCCAGGGTTTGTAGTGACACCTCTGCACTGAGATACAGTGCCTTAGACCACTGAGCCACTCAGGAGCAGCGATGCTTAAGATGAGGGAGGAGGATACATTTGTTTCATGAGCATGGCCTTATTTCTATTAAAACATATTGGATGATTACCGTACATATTCCATTCACCCAGTTCAATGTTACAGCGATAGGGTGAGGCTACCACAATACTCAAATTTTCCCTATACCCATCATGAGGTTGCTACAACCTAGCCTATGAACTAAAGTTTAGCAAAATAGGACACTTTCAATACACACTCTTGCCTGCATCTATCTGATATAGGGTGTAACCATTAGTCCAACAGTAGCAAACGAGAGTTTCTATTGGACAAATTCAGGTATGTTTATCCCTGATTTTTCAACAGAATCGTCGGAATGAGTACACCCTTGAACATGCGTTAACACAGTTCACTTTCATAACAGCCGTGTTGTATTCCTTCTCTCATCTATGTGCTCTCCTCCTGGCATATTTTCCCTTTGTCGCTTGTGGATGCCTACACAACACATCAGCTGTATGTGACCAGGCAAAAAAAAACTTTCCAAGTCAAACCATGTCATAACCTCTACACACAGCCTACATTTTTTGTCACCATATTAGCTAAAGTAGTGTCATAGTCAACCTAGCTAATAAAACTAATGTCTTAGTTAACCTGCTACAATCGTGCCATAACATTACAGTATACAGTCAGTAATCAGTTTAGCAGTTACATCGGCGGGCCCAGTGGAAATATATTTGAAAAACCAAAAGCTTACCTTGACTTGGAAGAGTTCCAGTGTTGTGTTGGATAGTCATAGCCAGCAAGCTAACACCCTCTGTTTGAGCAGGGTGTTTGAGTAGGCTAAACTAGCTAGCTGATTTTGCTAGCTAAGTAAGTGACACTGAACTTTTTCTTTAAAAGGATGAAATATCTCTCTATCTTTCTCTTGCTTCTCCTTAATTTTGGAAGAAATTAATTTGTTAAAAACTGTTCAGTTATTGTCTTTCTCTCTCTTCGAGTCAACTACTCGCCACATTCACTGCAGTGCTAGCTAGCTGTAGTTGATTCTTTCTGGACTAGATTAATTCTCTGATCCTTTGATTGGGTGGACAACATGTCAGTTCATGCTGCAAGAGCTCTGTCATAATTACGTGTCATAATTACTGTATAAATCTATGAAAGGGGGTGAGAACCATGAGCCTCCAAGGTTTTGTATTGAAGTCAATGTACCCAGAGGAGGACGGAGCACAGAGTGCAGAGTGCAGAGAAAATAGTTTGTTTTAATCAATTATTTGGTTATGTGATTATATTTATAATAGTTTTATTTAAAAAGGACAACTTTTTCTTCTGAAAATCATTGTGCCGTATGGTCCTCCCCTTCTTCCTCTGAGGAGCCTCCACTGTCAGATATACTTTAATATGCTAATAGTTAAGGGTATGATTCAAGGTTGGCTAATCTGATCCTAGATTAGGAGCAATTTCTTTCTTGTGCGTTTGCAAATCATGCAGCACTGATTCTCTTGCACCATCTAGTGGTGGAATTCTGTTTTATTCAAATGGGCGCACACAAGGCAATTCACATGAGCTAAACATCTCATTACGAATTACAATGTCAGTCACAGCACTAATACATTAACAATCGGTATCAAAACCCTTCAAAATCCCTAACCTGTCATGACCCACTGTGTTCGCAATACATGTGGATTGGGTACCGGTACCCTGTGTATATAGCCTCGTTATTGTTATTTTATTGTGTAACCTTTTTTATGTTTTTTACTTTAGTTAATTTAGTAAATATTTTCTTAACTCTATTTCTTGAACTGCATTGTTGGTTAAGGGCTTGTGAGTAAGCATTTCACGGTAAGGTGAAAGGCGCATTTGATTTGGTACAGTACGGCTTCGGCCACACACAGACGCATGAAGATGTATGAAAAGGCATGTATGCATTCAGCTTTATATGACCTTAAGTTTTCCTATTACGCTTTAAGTACCATCCGCCTCCATCACTCTAGCTCTATAACCAGCACTGGGAGACTGGACACTGAAACAACTACTGTAAGAGGATTTCAGGTAGGTGGCAGCATCACAGAAGTATAATGCATGGAGTAGCATAGAGGGTTAAACTGCGTATTCCTCGCAAAATATCTACTTATTTCACAAAGTAATCCTGGACATATATTGTGGTGCCATGTCTGCAGTAGGAGTCAGAGTCACCGTTCGCTCTAGCTCCATGGGAGGGTGCTGGGGGACAAGAGAACTCACTGTAAGGACACACAGAGGCCAGGTAAAGGGTCAGAGAGAAGTTCTAGGGTCTAGGAGGACAGGTAGGTTGATGAAGACACATGTCACCACCCCAATGTTGGTATTGTTGTGTGGCTGTCCTGACTGGTCGAGAATCCCCCACGGTGTGAGGCTGCTCCTCTCCATAGTGGGCTGGTGGGTCTGTAGGATCAAGTATCAGGGCCATTTCGCGTTTTTTATATTTTTCTTCATTTGAGTTCTCCCTTGGAGGAGACAGTGACATTCACAGATCAGATTGACATAACAACAACATTCCCAAAAGTTCTTCAGGACAGTAAACCAACCCTGGTGCTGGAGAGCTACTGAATGTGTGAATCAATTGTTTTAGTGTTGGGCTGGAATAGGGCTGTTATGGTGACTGTATTACCACCACACCGGCGGTCACGAGTCATGACGGCGATCAAATTCCAGGTGACCATTTAGTCAAGGTAATTAGGCTTCTCCAAGCTCTGATGCTGCTGATGGTCATTAGTAACCTACCAAACTTGCTAACTGCCTGGTACTCAGCATTTTACTGTCCCTCTAATCACTGTGACATCAATGCAAATGTAATCCAAAATCTAATCAAACACTTCATGAGAGCCTATGAGCTCATTTGGCAGCAACATTTCTATAGGCTACGCAATTGCATGAGAAAAACAGAGTGATGGCCTCTATTAAAAAGAGGAGGATCCCATCAGCGTTTTATAAGCTAGGCCTACTATATTTATTAATCAACTTTTCTAATATTAAGCACATTGCTTCTCTTTACAACAGGAGTATAGCCTACCTGGCTGACATGAAAATGAACCACGGGAAAAGCATCCTCCATTTGCTATTTAAGTGCATAGATGGCATATTTTTCCCACTGCCCCTGTTTCGAGACACGTGCATGATAATGGTCCATTCTAAATCAAAACAAATTTCACATATATTATTTAGTATATGTAAAGACAAGACTAAATCAAGAATAGGGTGAGGGGTGACAATATTAGCCTATCACTTGTGAATGACGCCCAGCCTAGTTGCACACCTCATGTAGCCCAGCCCATAGGCATATATATTTTGATAAGGTTTGTATCACAGCTAAAGTGGCCAAATAACTTCTTAAAATGAAGCACATTATTCCACTTTACAAGGGGTGTAGACCCTAACTGGCAGACATATACAGTGTGAGTTTCAAATTTGAGGAAGATAATTTTCACCATAAAATGCACCTTTTATAATAAAAACATGACATGCATAATTGCATTTGAGGTCATTTTTGATAATGGTGTTTTCCTGCTAATGGAACATTTGCTCTTATAGCCAGCCTACTGCCGTGTGCACATTGCTGCGCTTATAATGTGAAGAAATAGCCTAAAGGTTTATCAACATTTTTATCAGCATCTGTTGCGTCAGGCTCATTGCTTAATTAAAACAGTTGTTTTGATACTAGTAGGTGTATTCATTTGGGATCTATTGCATCTCACAATTGTCCAGACTATGTTAAGAACATGTATTTCTCCCACAGAATAGAATAGGTCAACTTTTGTACTGTGGGGGATAGTAGTTTGATAAAGGTTAGTGCTTTTGCTGTTTGTTAGGCCTACTCATCTTGTTAGCTGACTAAAAGTAAATGTGGTCATTTCCAATGTCATCAATATGCGCCTCGGAATTAGATAAGGACATGCGCAGTTGCATCCCAGATATATCTGTCATCACTTGTTGCCTGTAGAAAGACCCGATCACGTGACGGAGAGCCATGTAAGTGAGATGTGCTTCAGCATGCAGGGGAGAAGGGAATTATAATTATTATAGTCAGCCCAAGGGCACAATGGCCACTGGCGGCAAAAGGCGGGGATTTCTTTAGGGTGCATTACGGCCACACAAAAGGGATGCAGATGGGAAATTTGAGGCATTATCAAGGGCTTGTCAAATTGTGAATGAGAGACTGAGAACGTATGTACATCCTGAGCAAAGCAGAGCTTATGTCTTTCATGCAACTTTGTCGCATCATGCAGCACCTTGTCGCATCATGCAGCCTTAGAATGTACAAATAATCAAAACATATAGCCCAACAACTAAAGTTACACAAATACAGTAACTCTAAATGAACCATATAGGAGTACTTGTTTCTTTAACCGCTCAACACAGAATAGCCCATGTGCACACTTCCTCAAATGTTTGGAGAAAATATCCTTTCTATTTTATTCAGCTTTGTTCAATTATATTCTTCATACTATAAAATAATATAAAATAATTCCATGGAATTCTAATCAAATCGTGTCTACTAAGTTAACTAGAGTAGCCCACAACCATATGGCATAGCCAGATCAGGGCCAAACATGAGGACAACTCAGAGTATCCTATTCTGTTCTTCTGAAATAGACTACACTTTCTTCATTTCATGTTTCTTTGGACCTGTCTAAAATAAATCATGGATTTACTGTGATGGTGTAGCTATGCTATGCGTGGAAGCCAGGAGATGCTACATGTGTTAACGGTCAACATTTGTATCACACCGGCAGTTATTTATTAGCTTGACAATCACGGACTCACAAAATGTCATGACCGCCACAGCCCTAGGCTGGAACAAAAGCCTGCAGATGGCTTTGGCGCCGATAGAGATGGCAGCTTCGCTTCAAGTCCTCAGTATTTTTTAATGTATTATTTCTTACATTGTTAGCCCAGAAAACCTTATTACATACAGAAGAACTATTGGATATCAGAGAGACATCAACTTACCAGCACAACCAGCACTCTGCACCTCCCAGGGCATTTGAACTGATGCCAGAGACCCAAAACAACGCAGTCGGAGGAGAAGGTGCCGGAGCAATCTTCTAGTGAGGCTTCGGATGCACCCACACCACCCACCGCTTCCGAGTATATTACTCGCTAATGTCCAGTCCCTAATTAACAGAGTCAACAAAATTAGGGCAAGAGTTGCTTTCCAAAGAGATATCCGGGATTGTAACATACTCTGTTTCACAGAGACATGGCTAGCTGGGGACATGCTGTCGGAGTTCATACAGCCAATGGGATTTTCAGTGCATCGCACCGAAAGTAACAAACATCTCTCTGGTAAGAAGAAGGGTGGGGGTGTATGTTTCATGATTAACAACTCATGGTGTAATTGTAACAACATACAAGAACTCAAGTCCTTTTGTTCACCTGACCTAGAATTCCTCACAATCAAATGCCGACCGTATTATCTCCCAAGAAAACTCTCCTCGGTTATTGTCACAGCTGTGTACATCCCCTGCAAGCGGATACCAAGATGGCCATCAAGGAACTTCACTGGTCTTTATGCAAACTGGAGACCACATATCCTGAGGCTGCATTTATTGTAGCTGGGGATTTAACAAAGCTAATCTGAGAACAAGGCTACCTAAATTCTATCATGATATCGATTGCAGTACACAAGTGAGTAACACACTCGAGTAACACACTCAACCACTGCTAGTCTAACTTCTGCAATGCATACAAGGCCCTCCCCTGCCCTCTCTTTGGCAAATCTGACCATGGATCCATCTTGTTGCTCCCCTCCTATAGGCAGAAACTAAAAGAGGAAGCACCCGTGCTTAGGTCTATCCAACGCCAATCACATTCCATGCTTCAAGATTGCTTTGATCACGTGGACTGGGATATGTTCCCGGGATATGTTCCGGGTATCCTCAGACAATAACATGGACGTATACGCTGACTCGGTGAGCGAGTTTATAAGGAAGTGTATACTGTGACTATTAAATCCCTCCCTAACCAGAAACCGTGGATTGATGGCAGTATTCATGCAAAACTGAAAGCACGTACCACTGCATTTAATCATGGCAAGGCGACTGGAAACATGGCCGAATACAAACAGTGTAGTTATTCCCTCCGTAAGGCAATCAAACAAGCAAAGTGTCAGTATAGAGACATAGTGGAATCGCAATTCAATGGCTCAAACATGTGGCAGGGTCTACAGACAATCACAGATTACAAAAAGGAAACCAGCCCGGTCTAGGACATCGACGTCTTGCTCCCAGATAAATTAAACCATTTATTTGCGTGCTTTGAGGACAATTCAGTGCCACCAACATGACCGGCTACCAAAGACTGTGGGCTCTCCTTCTCCGTGGTTGATGTGAGTAAAACATTAAAACGTGTTAACGCTCGCAAGGCTATCCCTAGCCGCATCCTCAGAGCATGTGCAGACCAGCTGGCTGGTGTGTTTACGGACTTATTCAATCAATCCCTATCCTAGTCTGCTGTCCCCACATGCTTCAAGATGGCCACCATTGTTCCTGTTCCCAAGAAAGCTAAGGTAACTGAACTAAATTACTATTGCCCCGTAGCACTCACTTCTGTCATCATGAAGTGCTTTGAGAGACTAGTCAAGGATCACATCTCCTCCACCCTACCTGTCACCCTAGACCTAGTCCAATTTGTTTACCGCCCCAATAGATCCACAGACGATGCAATCGCCATCACACTGCACGCTGCCCTATTCCATCTGGACAAGAGGAATACCTATGTAAGAATGCTGTTCATTGACTACAGATCAGCATTCAACACCATAGTAACTTCCAAACTCATCATTAAGCTTGAAACCCGGGGTCTCAAGCCCACCTTGTGCAACTGGGTCCTGGACTTCCTGACGGGCCACCCCCAGGTGGTGAAGGTAGGAAACCTCCACTCCACTGATCCTCAACACTGGGGCCCCACAAGAGTGCGTTCTCAGCCCTCTCTGTTCACCCATGGCTGCGTGGCCATGCACGCCTCCAACTCAATCATCACGTTTACAGACGACACTACAGTGGTAGGCTTGATTATTAACAATGACGAGACAGCCTACAAGGAGGAGGAGAGGGCCCTCGGATTGTGGTGTCAGCAAAATAACCTCTCACTCAATGTCAGCAAAACAAAGGAGATGACCGTAGAGTTCAGGAAACAGCAAAGGGAGCATCCCCTATCTACATCGACAGAACAGCAGTGGAGAAGGTGGAAAGTTGGAAATTCCTCGGTGTACATATCACGACAAACTGAAATGGTCCAAGCACACAGACAGTGTGGTGAACAACCTCACGAGGCTGAAAGAATGTGCCTTGTCACCAAAAACACTCCCTAACTTTTACAGATGCACAATTGAGAGCATCCTGTCGGGCTGTATCACCGCCTGGTACGGCAACTACACCACCCTTCATAACTGCAGGGCTCTCCAGAGGGCGGTGCGGTTTGCACAACGCATCGCCGGGGGCAAACTACCTGCCCTCCAGGACACTTACCAGGACACTTGTCACAGGAAAGCAAAAAAGATTATTAAGGACAATAACCACCCGAGCCACAACCTTTTCACCCCGCTTCCATCCAGAAGGCGAGGTCAGTACAAGTGCATCAAAGCTGGGACTGAGAGAATGAAAAACAGCTTCTATTTCAAGGCCATCAGATTGTTAAATAGCCAACACTATCACAGAAAAGCGGCTGCCTACCTACAGACTTGATATCAATGGCCACTTTAATTAGTAGAACACTAGTCACTTTAATAATTCCACTTTAAGAATGTTTATATAAACTCAGCAAGAAAATAAATGTTCTCTCACTGTCAACTGGATTTATTGTCAGCAAACTTAACGTGTAAATATTTGTATGAATATAACAAGATTCAACAACTGACACATAAACTTGAAGTTCCACAGTTCCACAAACAGTCAGTATCTGGTGTGGCCACCAGCTCCATTAAGTACTGCAGTGCATTTCCTCGTCATGGACTGGACCATATTTGCCCGTTCTTGCTGTGAGATGTTACCCCACTTTTCCACCAAGGCACCTGCAAGTTCACAGACATTTCTGGGGGAATGGCCCTAGCCCTCACCCTCCGATCCAACAGGTCCCAGATGTGCTCAATGGGATTGAGATCCGGGCTCTTCGCTGGCCCTGGCAGAACACTGACATTCCTGTCTTGCAGGAAATCACACACAAGAACGAGCAGTATGGCTGGTGGCATTGTCATGCTGGAGGGTCATGTCAGGATGAGCCTGCAGGAAGGGTACCACATGAGGGAGGAGGATGTCTTCCCTGTAACGCACAGTGTTGAGATTGCCTGCAATGACAACAAGCTCAATCCGATGATGCTGTGACACACCGCCCCAGACCATGATTTGGACCTCCAAATCGATCCCGCTCCAGAGTACAGGCCTCGGTGTAACGCTTATTCCTTCGACGATAAACACAAATCCGACCATCACCCCTTGTGAGACAAAACCGCCACTCGTCAGTGAAGAGCACTTTTTGCCAGTCCTGTCTGGTCCAGCGACGGTGGGTTTGTGCCAATAGGCAACATTGTTTTTAGTGGTGTCTGGTCAAGACCTGCCTTACAACAGGCTTACAAGCCCTCAGTCCAGCCTCTCTCAGCCTATTGCGGACTGATGGAGGGATTGTGAGTTCCTGGTGTAACTCGGGCAGTTGTTGTTGTCATCCTGTACCTGTCCCGCAGGTGTGATGTTCGGATGTACCGATCCTGTGCAGGTGTTGTTACACGTGGTCTGCCACTGCGAGGACGATCAGCTGTTCGTCCTGTCTCCCTGTAGCGCTGTCAAAGGCATCTCAGTACGTATTTCAATTTATTGCCCTGGCCACATCTGCAGTCCTCATGCCTCCTTGCAGCATGCCTAAGGCACGTTCACGCAGATGAGCAGAGACCCTGGGCATCTTTCTTTTGGTGTTTTTCACAGTCAGTAGAAATGCCTCTAGAGTGTCCTACGTTTTCATAACTGTGACCTTAATTGCCTACCGTCTGTAAGCTGTTAGTGTTTTAAGGACCGTTCCACAGGTGCATATTCATTAACTGTTTATGGTTAATTGAACAAGCATGGGAAACAGTGTTTATAAACCCTTTACACTGAAGATCTGTGAAGTTATTTGGATTTTTACAAATTATCTTTGAAAGACAGGGTCCTGAAAAAGGGACATTTCTTTTTAATTTTGTGTTACTCATCTCAAGTATATACTGTATACTGCATTCTTCACTATCTATTCTTTACTGTCTATTGCATCTTAGCCGCTCTGTCACTGCTCATCCATGTATTTTATACTTATTTATTCTCATCCCATTCCTTAACTAGATTGTGTGTATTAGGTTTTGTGTGGAAATTGTTAGATATTAGGTTTTGTTGTGGAATTGTTAGATATTCCCTGTTAGGTACTGCTGCACTGTCGGATCTAGAAACATTAGTATTTTGCTACACTTGCAATAACATCTTCTAACCATGTGTATGTGACCAATAACATTTGATTTGATTTGATTAGGGCCCTTTTGGGTTCCAGGTAGAACTCTTTCCACAGTGGGTTCTACAAGGAACCCGAAAGAGTTCTACCTGGAACCAAAAAGGGTTCTCCTATGGAGACAGCCGAAGAACCCTTTTAGAAGCCTTTTTTCGGAGAGTGTACACACTCCTTTGTCCCATGCCCTCCTGCACATTTTTTACACCTCGGAATCTCCCTCCTACATACTGCTGCAAATTTACCATAAACTTGGCACCTGAAACACCATAGTGGGTTCGAAACAAAAGCTCTCATGACTTTATCCGGCAAACAGTCTGCATCAAAACTCAGAAGGACAGACAGGGTTTGTTCAGTCTCACACTCGCCACCAGGTACAGTATGTGTCGCACCAAACGTCGTGCATCACAGACACAGGTGATCCTCAACTTCAGTCAATCCACCTCAACACTCAAAGCCACCCCAGGTATCACTCCTTTCAGTGGCACTCTGCTCAGGAAAGCAGGACACAGCTTTCGTCCTGAGTTGTGAAACGCCAGCGCCCTCTCCCTCCCCCACAAAATCAACCATCTGAAAATCGGAATACTTTGCCCGAACTGACAGAACCCAATTCCTTCTTCATCCAACCTTATACCACAAACGGATCAGCCAAAAGACATGGATCCACTTTCTCCACAAATTGTACTCCCACTGGGCCAGAGTCATCTCGGGCATTTTCCTGGTCATTAGGGTGAAGCCGTAAGCCTACACCTCACCTGTTTGCGCAGGTTCTTCCTCTTCACTTGTCAGGTTCAATTTCTGAGATTTCACTATCCGTCGACTGGTCAGGGTTTTCGAGAGAGAAACATGTAATTATCTCTCCGTTACTTGACAAGGAGAAAGTACTCTGTCGTGACTGGCCTGTTCGTGTCAGGTTACTGTGGATCACAGTCCTACAGAGACATCTCTCACTCCCGTAGAGGGGAAGAGGTATAGAGGGATTAATGGGAGGGGGGTTGTGACACCTCACGCCCATTGTAAATCTCAAGGCAGCAGACAAATCCCTTGTCCTCTCAGTGTGGAGGAATGGAATGTATGGTGGGCCTATGGAGAATCTACCTCAGAACGGTAACATGCAATAAATTGACTTTGGGACATTATATTTCGTCAGACAAAATGGTGGTAACAATGATAGATGGAATATGAAAATGAATGTCATTTTTGTTACGTTATTAAAAGTTAAATGACGTTATAACAAAAAACGTTGTAACTTGAAGAGCTTTCATAATATGTACATGATGTTTACATACTGTGCGTTGTGTAGGAAATATCCAGATCAAAGAGAATGTTTTTGTAACAATGAACTATGATTTCAGTTGTCTAACGAGATCATAGTACATTGTGACACCTTGCCTCGTAACTAGATACACCCCCAAAAACTTGCCATAAAGACAGAAACACCCCTTTGTGACCCGGGGTTGTAAAACATGAGTTAAGAATTTACATATTAGACTAAAACGGACCACAGCTGCAGCGTGATCTAAGATAGTCGCGACTCCAAACGCAACACTAGAAAGAGGACAAAGGAACCTCTTAACAATCAAGGCTACGGTTGATTACTGTATATAAGACGGGGAATTCAAGAAGAACCAGCCAGTTATTCTCTTCAAATCATTGGTTGTCTACACGGCCCTCCTACCCAAGCTGGGAGTGTTGAGACAGCTGATTAGCCTCAGAAGTCCACTCTCACAAAACGAGTGCAAGGGAACAGACCACTAAGAGAAAGGACACTGACATCGTGTGGATGTGTATCTTATATTATAATTTAAATTGTTAGTAAATAAATAATCAACTCAATTGGAGTGGTATGGAATTATTTAGTGAGACCCGGGTTTGTGCAGATTTACAAATTATGCAACGTTCGGGATGAGACGGATTAGGAAATTAATTAATTATCGACTGATATGAAATCGATATTCTGATATTCTTTGAGTTAATTTGGGAAATGGTAACTCATTAAACAAACTTTTCCAAAGGTTCCCCAGGTTACTGAGTTAGTGGTTGCCTGATGAATTGAATCACGTAATTATGAACACATAATTATTCGATAAACAGCAGTCGCCACATTAATGATACCAACGTTACGACATCGGCTTGTATTTTGCAGACGTCTGTTTGTGAGGCTTGTACCTCGTGCTCTGTCTCGCGTCATCTGTGTTTTTTCTTTCAACTAAGGCAGCATAATTGAGATAATCACACTTTACGCAAAGTGTATGAGTTGACATGGCATGCCCTAGATTGGAACTACTCTCAGTAAATAGTTTTATCTACTGTACAGATGGAGATTAATTACATACAGCACAGACTGTGTTCTGCTGTGGAAGATATGGGTCAGATATGGGTTTCACACACATAAATACACTCCACAACCTACAATCAGTAGAGGTCTTTAGTATCCCAGCAACACAACCATTGACATTGCAGAGGCAGGGGACTGCTTAACGTGGTCTGTGTTCGACAACAGGTTCAACCTTTGTCAACCAGCATGCCCAACATACAATATTTTTGTTCCAGTATTAGGAAGGTACAATGCTATCACAGTGTATGTACACAACAAACAACAGTTATAACTGTGTTTCCATGATTTGTTATCTTTCATTTATACTCAGTCTATATGCTTCATCTGCATAGTTGATGTCAACACACATGTTAATCGGTTTGTTAGTTAACTCATTAAATCAATTATTAATTCACTGAAACAACCGTTTTTATATTGATCAACATTTCATTGCAAGTTTTATGCAACCTTTTCATTTACTTTCAGTATCAGACATATAAAAGAGCCATCTGGGTAAACGATCACCAACAGTACTCAGCCAATTAAAAACCTGGAAAATGGTTCAATAGAAAACTCTGTTCCTGGTTGTGCATCATTTGTACTCTCTTCATGTCTTTTTCGGAGAAGGGATGAAAAGAGAGAGGGTTCTTCTGTTCACGGCTGTCCAGTGTCCACAGCACTTTAGACAAAACACAAGAATGTACTCTGCTGATTGCTCTTACTCAGATGCCCCCCAAAAAATCAGAAGACAGGAATGTTTCAGCAGCAAACTGTCTATGCTGCTGACATGCTGATGTCTTAACAAATCATAGAGCAGGTATAGTAGGTCCTTTACACCAGTGGAGCACCCTTTTGCTCTTCAAGACCAGGGTTGGTGAACACTGCTTTACACTGTTACCAGAAAGTGTTCTCAGAGGGAGTGTTAATTCCTCACACAGCCGACTGGATCTCGCTGCACACGTAGATGTTACTGGGCCTCACCCTCCTGCGGCTCCGGCCCGGCAACCTGGGACACAGCCTGCAGCTCTTGGGCATAAATTCCAGACACGCCTCCCGGAACTTCCTGATCCTCCAGCAGTAGATGACGGGGTTAAACACCGTCTTCAGGTAGCTGAGCCAAAGTGCCCCCACACTGACCGGGTAAAAAGCCGGGCTGAAGTAGAACCTTTGGCTGAACACGGCCAGCAGACTGACAACGGTGTGGGGTAGCCAGCACACAGAGAAGCCGATATAGAGGATGAGGATGGTGGTGAAGGCACGGGTCTTGAAGCTCATGTCCACATTGACCTGGGGGGGCCGTTGCAGACCAGTAAGACCCAGCTTGCTGACCTGGTTGAGGGCCGGAAGGCTGGCCTGGTCGTAGGTGTGGTTGTGGATGCGTAGGGCGTTGCGGCGCACCGTGTTGAGGATGCACAGGTAGGAGTAGAGCATGATGCCGAACGGCACAAAGAACACAGCCACCACCAGCAGCACCGTGTAGCTGCGGTCGGACAGCGACTCACTGTAGCCCAGCACGCACTGTGGCGCCCAGGCCTCCCCAATGCCCGTCACACCCGCCGTGCCCGCACGCCAGCCGATCACAGACGGGAGCGCCACGCAGAGGGACAGCGCCCAGGAAGCGACAATGAGCAGCTTGGCGCGGTGCGGTGTCAGCTTATCCTGCCTCTGAACGATGATTAGGAAGCGGTCTACACTGATGATGAGGAGGATGTACACGCCTTCCAGGACGAAGAGCCAGTAGAGCATAACGGAAGCACGGCAGAATCCTCCCCCGAAGTGCCAGTCGGCCGTAACCATGGTAACGGCAGTGAAGGGCATGCAGAGCAGCGAGAGCATGATGTCAGAGAACGCCAATGTGGCGAGGAGCAGGTTGATGGCGGAACGCATGGCGGGCTTCTGGTAGACGATCAGACAAACGATAGCGTTTCCCAGGAAACCAATGGTGATCATGAAGATCATGATGGCGGCCAGCATCACACGCAGGGTGACAGGCATGAAGGGACTAGTAGCCCCAACCCCTGGCGGCGAAGGCGGGGGTGAAATCACCACCCCTTCCTCCTCATCCGGCTCCATCAGGGGGGCACACCTAGCCAGCAGGCTGCGGTTGCAAAACTCCATGGCAATGGTGACCAGTCTACCAGTCAGTCCGGCCCTGGATATGCATCATTGTTCTTTCGTCTGAGATTGTGTTGTTGTCAGCTTCCTCGGTAAGTCACAAGTCCTGGTCTCCTCATTCATGGCAAGGTCTGAAACAGGAGCAAAATGAAACACGTAAGAAACACGTAGGAACAAATCCTGCATACCAGAATCATTTGAGTGCAATATAGTTCCTTAAGAACAAAACAGACTACACCGACTTGTTGAATAGCCACTGTTCATCGACACCCAGCCGGTGATCTACTGCGCACAGCCGACGTTCGCTATGGTCTTGTCCAATGTGAATTAATAGTAGTGCTATGGGCTGTGGACATACACCTTGTACCCCTGCACATCAACTCGGTACTCCCTATATATAACTATGTCATTTTTACTCTTTATTTTTATTTGTTATTCACTCTGTATTTATTCCTCAAGTCACTATTTTTATTACCTTTTTTATCTTATCTGGATTATTGGAAATGAATCGTAAGCATTTCACTGTTAGTCTACACCTGTTGTCTATGAAACATGTGACAAATACATTTTTATTTTATTTTATAACTTAAGTCCATATTTGTAGCATTATCAGAGTTGTTGTTTTCTATATTGGGGAATCCCACACAATCAGGAATGAAGCTAGTGATGGGCTAGGAGCAAGGGTATGGCTCATCAGCTTGTCACAGAGACTCAGCTAAAGTCTGTGAGCTCATGTTCATCCTGTTTCCACACAATGCAACAAAATCTAATCTGCTGGTGCAGCTCCACTACAGAATGTAATCCAGATGAAAGTGTGGCATCCTCAAAAGAGCTCACTCACAGGACACGACTGTTGCTATGGTTTCAACCCTTTCTCTCGCTCTGGGGGTGGTGTGGAGCACCGGGTTGGGGAATACTCTGGTTTTCAGCACTCCATCATGATGCACCAAGTTGTTCCTTTCCCTGTATCCTGTTCCACGGAGCCCTTCTCAACAGCTACGCAGCTCTCAGACAGGAAGGTGACAACCTGGAAGACAGGATCACTGTGTCAACATTATGGCTCTCATCAACCAATTAATATGGAGATCACATTGTGTGTGTGTGTGTGTGTGTGTGTGCGTGCGTGCGTGCGTGTGTGCGTGTGCGTGCGTGCATGTGCGTTTGTGAACATATCACTGCCTCAAGTTTTACAAAAGGAAACTTCTATGTGAACTATCCCTTGGAAAATGGCTGTAGATTCTCATACAAGACCTTGCATCAAAAGTGTAAGTGATTGTTACTGAGGCAAACATGTCATCAGTTCCACAGCAACAAGGACCCCCCCCCATCCCTTCTGCTACCTGAAAATGTCTGTGACATTATATTGTATATATTGTATATATATATGTCTGTGTTTGAGAGGGGCTGTTGGGACCCACATACACACTCGGTCTCAGAGATGTCTAACTCTGAAAATCCCTTTGGTCTCCACTGAGGTAGGTAAAACAGCTTTTAGTTTTCTTGCACCTTATTTGTGGAACAATCCAAATATCAAACTATCCCTTCAACACTTACTTACTAGTCTATTTCCTCCAGTGCCGGAGTGAAATGACTCTCTGGTATAAATACATGTGACAGGAATGAGTAGAGCCCGTTCTGAAGAAACAGAGCTTTGCTGCTACCAGGCTGCCCTCCCCCATTTCACCGTCCCTCCATCTCTTGTTGGATGAAATCCACCCACTGCTAAAGGCCCGCACGTGGCCTGATGGAGAGAATAAATATGGCAATGTAACAGAGAGATGAAAGACAGAAGGAAAGACGGAGAGAGAGACGGCAGTGCATTCTCACAGTTGATTACACGCCTCAAGAGCACTGAATCTGTTCCGAGATGAAAAGGTGGTACTTTAGATATTTGTGTTTAACCTTTATTTATACAGGGAATCCCAATTAAGACCAGGGTCTCTTTTTCAATGGTGCCCCGTGTTACAGCAATCAACAATCCGAACAGCTTGAACAGATACAATTACATACTGTAGAGAGCAAAAATGATATAGAGTGCTAAATGTATTAGATTTAACAAGTGTACAATGAATAAGTCTTGAAGAGACCAAATCAAATCAAGCTTTATTTATACAGCAAATTTCAGACATGGAATGCAACACAATGTGCTTTACAAGGGAAAAATATATATAAAAACAATTCAAATGAAAACTCAAATATTTACTACACAACAAACCTAACAGGATTAAAAAAAACTAAAGAATAACAAAAACTGAACGACTAAAAAGCACCCTAAGGAAAAGCAAAGGTGTGTTTTAAGTTCTCTTTTAAACATTTTCACAGTTTCAGCCCTGCTCAGGTTCTCTGGCAGGCTATGCCTCTCCATGCCTCTTGGTCCTAGGCTTTGGGATAGTTAAAAGGCCAGTGCCAGAGGACCTGAGGGACCTACTGGGTACATAACTTAAAAGCATGTCTGACATGTATTGGGGTGCCCAATCATGGATTGATTTAAAAACCAATACAATTATATTTAAATGAATTGTAAAACTCAGACAGTCAGTGCAGAGGCCTTAAAGCCAGTGTAATGTGTGCTCTCCATCTGGTCTTGGTCAGTATCTGTGCTGCAGAATTATGTATGTTTTGCAGTTGACCAATGGCTTTTTTTGGTTAGACCAGACAGGAGAGCATTACAGTAGTCAATGTAAAATGACACCTAGGTTTTTTACCTGGTGTTTTATCTTTATTGCCCGTGAATTATTATGTGCGGCCACATTTTCTCTTGTCTTGATTTAGCTGGAGGAAGTTGTGAGCCATCCAACTACTTAAATCACTACTACAGTCTAATAATTTATCTGTGGAGCTAAAATCCTCTGGTGACACAGAAATGTAAAGTCGTGTATAGTCTGTGTAGCAGCGAAAATCTATACTGTGCTTTCTGATAATGCTGCCATGTACAGGACCCAGATTGAACCTTGTGGAAAGCCACATGTGATACATCTATTTATTTTCTCTGAGATACTGTGCATTCGGAAAGTATTCAGACTCCTTCACTTTTTCAACATTTTGTTATGTTGCATATTCAAAAATTGATTAAATAAAACATTCTCCTTATCAATCTACACACAATACCCCATTATGACAAAGCGATAAAAGGTTTTAGAATTTTTTTTAAATTTATTACAAATAATTAACAGAAATACCTTATTTACATAAGAATTCAGACCCTTTGCTATGAGTCTCGAAAATGAGCTCATGTTCATCCTGTTTCCATTGATCATCCTTGAGATGTTTCTACAACTTGATTGGAGTCCACCTGTGGTAAATTCAATTGATTGTACATGGTTTGGGAAGGCACACACTTGTCTATATAAGGTCCCACAGTTGACAGTGCATGTCAGAGCAAAAACCAAGCCATGAGGTCGAAGGAATTGCCTGTAGAGTTCCGAGACAGGATAGTGTCAAGGCACAGATCTGGGGAAGAGTACCACAACATTTCTGCAGCATTGAAGGTCCCCAAGAACACAGTTGTCTCCATAATTATTAAATGGAAGAAGTTTGAAACCACCAAGACTCTTCCTAGAGCTGGCCGCCCAGCCAAACTGAGCGATCAGGGGAGAAGGGCCTTGGTCAGGGAGGTGACCAAGAACCTGATGGTGACTCTGACAGAGCTCCAGTGTTCCTCTGTTGAGATGGGAGAACCTTCCAGAAGGACAACCTTCTCTGCCACACTCCACCAATCAGGCCTTTATGGTAGAGTGGCCAGACAGAAGAAACTCGTCAGTAAAAGGCACATGACAGCTCGCTTGGAGTTTGTCAAAAAGGCACCTAAAGGACTCTCAGACCATGAGAAACAAGATTCTCTGGTCTGATGAAAGCAATACTGAACTCTATGGCCTGAATGCCAAGCGTCACATCTGGAGCAAACCAGGCACCGCTCATCACTTGGCCAATACCATCCCTACGGTGAAGCATGGTTTGGCAGCATCATGCTGTGAGGATGTTTTTCAGTGGCGTGAACTGGGAGACTAGTCAGGATCGAGGGAAAGATGAAAGGAGCAAATAGAAAGAGATCCTTGATGAAAACCTGCTCCAGATCACTCAGGACTTCAGACTGGGGCGAAGGTTCACCTTCCAACAGGACAATGACCCTATGCACACAGCCAAGACAACGCAGGAGTGACTTCGGGACAAGTCTCTGAATGTCCTTGAGTGGCCCAGTCAGAGCCCGGACTTGAATCCGATCGAACATCTCTGGAGAGACCTGAAAATAGCTGCATAGCAACCTAACGAGCTGTCTGGCATCTGTGTTGGCTCTAAAATCATTTACCACTTTAACTAAGGCTGTCTGTGCTGTGCTGTGGTGGGCCCAGAAAGCAGATTGGATTTTATTTTTTAAATACAGTTGGCACTTAAAAAATTATTGAGCTGTTAGAAAACCAATTTCTCCTGAATTTTGCTTAAAAATGTAAGGTTGGAGATTCAACAACAATTGTCAAGAGCTGAAGGTTCTAGATTACTTTTCTTGAGAAGGGGTTTCACCATTGCAGTTTTTAGTGCAGTGACGAAAATTTCTGTGAACAGGGCGTGATTAACAGTAGCTTGCACTTCTTCAGATAGGCAATTAAACACTTTTTTGAAGGTGGGGAGGATATGATCGAGAAGGCAGGTAGAAAGCTTAAGTTGTGATACCACTTTCCTACCTACGACTTTTGCTTGGTAGGCTAGGGCACATATCATCAAACTTCTTATCAGGTCTTGCTTGACTGAAACCCAGCCTAATGTTTGTTATCTTGTTTCTAAAATATGCAGCAAACTCATCACATTTCGATGTGGAGAAAAGTTCACATAGGTTTGCGGGGGTAGGATTTGTCAGGCCATCAATGGTTAAGAAGAGCACTCTGAAATGATTTTGGCATTTAGTGATCAAGTTACAAAAATGAGCATTTCTGGCATTTCTAATTGCCTTGTTATATACGCCAAGTTGCTCTCTCAAAATATCATAATGGACATGCAACTTTGAATTTCTCCACTTCCAGTCTGCCTATTTGCAATTTGTCTTTCATTTATTAGTTTCCTCACTCATCCAAGGGTGTGGCCTTTACTGGTGCTAAGGCATCAATGGTTGCCCTTAATTTGCTCTTAAAGTTATCATCTAAATCATCACAAGTGGAAAGTGACCTAATGAAACAAGGACGTCCAGCTCTGAAATACCCTTACAAAAAAACCACACGAATTTCATGTAATCGCATGTGATCTTATGTGAAGTTAATGTGATAACATGTAACAACATGTAAAAGCAACATGTGTTAACATGACACTACACATGTGAAAACAGGATCTCATGTGAAATACTGTAAATGTGACAACATGGGCATGCAGAATTTCAACATGTGATACCATGAAACTACACCTGACAACATGCAATTGCACATGTGAGTTTTGTTGCAAAATAGGAAGCCGATTCTAGATTTATTTTTGGAATTGGAGATGCTTAATGTGAGTCTGGAAGGAGAGTTTACAGTCTAACCAGACACCTAGGTATTTGTAGTTGTCCACATATTCTAAGTCAGAACCGGCCAGAGTAGTGATGCTGGACGGGTGGGTAGGTGTGGGCAGCGATCGGTAGAAGAGCATGCATTTAGTTTTGCTTGCATGCTCCATGGACTTTACAGTGTCCCAAAACGTTTTGGAATTTGTGCTACAGGATGCACATTTCTGTTTGAAAAAGCTAGCCTTTGCTTTCCTAACTGACTGTGCATATTGGTTCCTAACTTCCTGAAAAGTTGCATATCGCGGGGGCTATTCGATGCTAATGCAGTACGCCACATTATGTTTTTGTAGTGGTCAAGGGCAGTCAAGTCTGAAGTGAACCAAGGGCTATACCTTTTCTTAGTTCTACATTTATTGAATGGGGCATGCTTATTTAAGATGGTGAGGAAAGCACTTTAAAAAAATAACCAGGCATCCTGTACTGACGGGATGAGGTCAATATCCTTCCAGGAAACCCGGGCCAGGTTGATTAGAAAGGCCTGCTCGCTGAAATGTTTTAGGAAGCGTTTCACAGCGATGAGGGGTGGTCGTTTTACCGCGGACCCCTTACGGACGCAGGTAATGAGGCAATGATCATTAAGATCCTTGTTTAAGACAGCAGAGGTGTATTTAGAGGGCAAGTTGGAAAAGATGATATCTATGAGGGTGCCCATGTTTATGGATTTAAGAGTTGTACCTGGTAGGTTCCTTGATAATTTGTGTGAGATTGAGGGCCTCTAGCTTAGATTGCAGGACAGCCGGGGTGTTAAGCATATCCCAGTTTAGATCACCTAACAGTGCGAACTCTGGCCCAACGCTCTAACCACTACGCTACCTGCCACCCCAATCTAAGGTAACACCAAGTAATTTAGTCTCCTCAAGTTGTTCAACAGCCACACCATTCATTACCATATTCAGCTGATTTCTAGGACTTTTACAATTTTTTATTTAACCTTTATTTAACTAGGCAAGTCAGTTCAGAACAAATTCTTATTTACAATGACGGCCTACCCCCAGCCAAACCCTAAACGACGCTGGGCCAATTGTGCGCTGCCCTATGGGACTCTCAATAACGGCCGGGTGTGATACAGCCTGGAATCGAACCAGGGTCTGTAGTGATACCTCTAGCATTGAGATGCAGTGCCTTAGAACGCTGCACCCCTCGGGAGCCCAAGTTAGGCAATGATTTGTACCGAATACAATGCTCGTAGTTTTAGAGATGATCAGGACCAATTTTTTACTACCCATTCCAATACAGACTGCAACTCTTTGCTAAGGGTTTCAGTGACTTCATGAGCTGGGGTTGCTGATGCGTACAGGGTTGATTCATCAGCATACATGGATACACAGGCATGAAACGTTTTCCATTTTACAAAACGTGGAAATTTCACATTTTCCTTAAGGAATTGCATACATGTACTTCTTCCTTCCTCTCTTTTCTTTCTTTCTTTCTTTCCTTCCATCCTGCCTTCTAAGGATCAGACCCTTCTTCAATTTTTGCCTAAAATGACATACCCAAATCTAACTGCCTGTAGATCAGACCCTGAAGCAAGGATATTAATATTCTTGGTACCATTTGAAAGGAAACACTTTGTGGACATGTAAAAGGAATGTAGGATAATATAACACGTTAGATCTGGTAAAAGATAATCCAAAGAAAAAAACAACTGTTTAATTTTATGTATTTTGTACCATCATCTTTGAAATGCAAGAGAAAGTCCATCATGTATTTATCCAGCCCTAGATGGCAGCAGGGTATGTGCAAAGTTTTAGACTGATTCAATGCATTTCTGTTCAAAATGTTGTATCAAGACTTCCCAAATGTGCCTAATTTGTTTATTAATAATTCTCATGTTCAAAACTGTGCACTCTCCTCAAAGAATAGCATGGTATTATTTCACTGTAATAGCTACTGTAAATTGGACAGCGCAGCTAGTTTAACAATAATTTAAGCTTTCTGCCAATATCAGATATGTCTATGTCCTGGGAAATGTTCTTGTTACTTATGTTGTGTCTTTGGCTATGCTGGATTAAGTGATATGACATGCTATTCTATAAAATTATTTATCCGTAATTAATATTACCTGATTGAGCTAATCATGTAAATGTAATTAACTAGAGAGTCGGGCACCACAAAATAATATTTATAGAGCTGTTATCTTCCGAATGTTATCTTCCGAATGTTATCTTCCGAATAAACTCTCTTTTACATCAATAGCAGTCAATATTAATCGTCATCTTAATTCAGCCTCATCTGAAAGTTGTACATTCTTGGTTTATCTGCACGAACCCTAGCTAACAATTTGAATCAGCAATACAAAATAGGGTTTAATTATTTATTTACTAAATACCTAACTAATCACACAGAATTACACATACACATAATTAAATCATAACTTAATTACAAATTACGTCATAAAGGAAAACGTCCCTGGCGGGCGGAACAGATATGACAGCTGGTTACACAAAAGAAAAGGGCTGGGTTTGAGTGAAAGAGCGGGAAGACTGAGGAACAAAGGGCAAAGCTGTGCTATCGTAAATACAGTATCTTATGCATTCTAAATTACCGCCCATTTGGAAAAGGAAAATGCAATGAATATTTACTCTGAGCTGCGCTTCGGTAGGTTGGTGGTAGATGGAAGGCCGTGTTGCCAAATCGAGTCCTTTTGAAGAATGTCTCTGGTGGTCATTTGGATACGTTGTAGTAAAGTCGTTGAGTGATAGACGGGATACTCTGTCTGTTCCTTCCTAACCCTCGTTTGCATCTGTTACGTTCCCCAGTTTATGTGTTGTAGTTTGTATATTTGCATGTGTTTATTTCAGGAAAATGGCTTCCTGAAATCCCTCAAGCAGCTGATTGGTCGACTCCAGGGCTAATTGGAGAGCTGACCCCGCCCCCTCGTCAAGACACAGCTGTCTCCAATTACCCATTCCTTCAGAAGCTATATAAAAGCCAGTGTTCTGTTCAGGAGAGAGGTTGATTTTGCTGGGGGTTCATTGCTGGGAGGTCATTGCAGAGCGATTGATTGTGATGGGTAGATTTTGCTGGAGGTTGATTTTGCTGGGAGTTCATTGCTGGGAGGTCATTGCAGAGCGCTTGATTGTGATGGGTAGATTTTGCTGGAGGTTGATTTTGCTGGGAGTTCATTGCTGGGAAGTGGTATGTTCTGTGAGTTTGTTGCTCAGGTAGAGCTTATTTGATGTCCTTTGTTTCTTAGTTTGTTTGAGCAATTATTTGTTATCCTGTTTCATTTGTTCCCAGGGGGGAAGGGGAAGGCACCTAGGGAGTGCTTAGGCAAGAGACCCGCAGGCATACATATACCCGTAGTATATTCATTGTCTAGGCACAATAGGTAAGACCTGGGCGGACCACCCCCTGTATTTTGGTTAGGGCACCAGGTGGTGCTAAATTAGGTAAGTATTGGTTAGGCAGGTAAGATCGGAGAGGGGGCTTTGAGATTTACTTTCTTTACTTTCTTTGCTTTGGTTCCGTCCAGTCCCTTTTCCCCATATTACCGTGTAAAGGAATAAAGTCCTTGTAAACGGTACCACATTCTGCCTGTTGTCATCCTTACTCACGCCTACAGTCCATACCTCCATACCTCTTTCACTTCACGGAGAGTTGAGTTATAGCAGGGTGTTGCGTTCCCTCTTCATAGAGGCGTGCGTAACAGCATCTGCTGTTGCTAACTCAACGTCTAGGAGGTATTGAATAAGGGTTCAAAGTTCATACCATGCACAACCAAAGCTCATGCTGATGTTGGCTTCGTTCTGTAGTTATTATCTGAACCATTCTGACATCGGACCGTCGTCCTCGGAACAGGAGGTTATATTGTCGTCAAGGGCTTATATAAGAAGGGAGAGGAGGGCATGTTTGAAAAGTTGTACAGCCCATGTCCCTTCACAGGGGCGGGCCACTGATTGAGCAGAGCCCTATCTTATGAAAACCCAAATCTCACATTTTAGAAGCTACAATCACATTTCATCCCATCACGAATAATTTCATATTCAAACATTTAAATTGAACAACAATTCCATGTGAATCCGATAACTCTGTGTAGACTTTCCACTGTAGAGTTTGTCATCTTATCATTGAGAATGTCTCAGATGACCACCGAACTGACATCATATTCATCATATTCATATGTTCAATTGGTCGGATTACAAGAATATAGTTAATTTCCCCCCACCTTCTGATGTTCCCAGAATCTCTATGTTAACCAAGGGTTTTGCAAATGTAACATCAGTAGGGTAGAGAGAGGAAAAAGGGGGGAAGAGGTATTTATGACTGTCATAAACCTACCCCTAGGCCAACGTCATGACACTTACAACCACATGCTAATCGCATTAGCCTACATTAGCTCAACTGTCCCGCAGGGGACCCACCGATCCTGAAGAAGTTTCTAACTATATGTGCAGTTTATATGTGCCAGTGTATTCAACACGGGGCCTGGAATGGCAGAGTATGACCAGGAGGATGTCACACAGATATGACAGACTGACTGACTGACTGACTGACTGATGGCAGCAGGTGCCATTATTACATGCTCAAGATGACCTGGCCACCTAGTCTGGCACTCACTCATGTTTCTCCTGTTAATACCTACATCGACATCAATTGGATTCAATAAAACACACTGTTTCCTATGATACATTTTAGGCTTTGCTGTATACTGCTACCCTGCCTGCACTCCTTACAACAACAGATTGTCTGAGCATCTTAGTATCAACTATACAATCAATATGGTGTACATATATAATCTGGCTGTGTTTTTATCCATCCACTGTTTGGTGTAGGCTACTCACATCGATGAACTCTATCCAATGAGATATCAGAAAACTATTTGGTGTACTTATGCCACTTCAATGCACTCTATCCAATGACAATCCAGATTACAATTCAGGCAACACAAAGAGAACAGCCCTCTTCTTCATCAGGTCAATATATGGTTGCTGGGATGACAGACCTGCAATGATTGAGAGTAGCTGTGTACTTAAAGTGGAACTGACAGCCTTTTAACTACTTTGCAGATATGAAACAAACAGACAATCATAATATCAGTCAAAAATATCAAATTCACAGTTTATGCTACAAACCCAACTTTATAAGAGGTTTTAAAAATAGGTTCTAATTGACTTAACATTCCATGATGTACACTAAGGCATTGTTGGCAGAGTAGATGGATGCAGTTCAATGCATGATTAATATAATTCACCAATACATTTCTTGGTAGTTAAAAATACATTGTACCAGGTGGTAAATAACAGCTGGCCTGGTACATTGTTTGCTGCCTCTATTCAGGATGCATTGTTTCAGTTTCAATGACTCAATATTTATGACAAAAATGGACGAACGTAACTTATGTCAATACAATCAAACTACCAATTTCAATGATCACAAGTCAGTCATAATGTGGCTAATATATGCTAGTGTATCTATTTACAGTGCCTTGCGAAAGTATTCGGCCCCCTTGAACTTTGCGACATTTTGCCACATTTCAGGCTTCAAACATAAAGATATAAAACTGTATTTTTTTGTGAAGAATCAACAACAAGTGGGACACAATCATGAAGTGGAACGACATTTATTGGATATTTCAAACTTTTTTAACAATTCAAAAACTGAAAAATTGGGCGTGCAAAATTATTCAGCCCCCCTTAAGTTAATACTTTGTAGCGCCACCTTTTGCTGCGATTACAGCTGTAAGTCGCTTGGGGTATGTCTCTATCAGTTTTGCACATCGAGAGACTGACATGTTTTCCCATTCCTCCTTGTAAAACAGCTCGAGCTCAGTGAGGTTGGATGGAGAGCATTTGTGAACAGCAGTTTTCAGTTCTTTCCACAGATTCTCGATTGGATTCAGGTCTGGACTTTGACTTGGCCATTCTAACACCTGGATATGTTTATTTTTGAACCATTCCAATGTAGATTTTGCTTTATGTTTTGGATCATTGTCTTGTTGGAAGACAAATCTCCGTCCCAGTCTCAGGTCTTTTGCAGGCTCCATCAGGTTTTCTTCCAGAATGGTCCTGTATTTGGCTCCGTCCATCTTCCCATCAATTTTAACCATCTTCCCTGTCCCTGCTGAAGAAAAGCAGGCCCCAACCATGATGCTGCCACCACCATGTTTGACAGTGGGCATGGTGTGTTCAGGGTGATGAGCTGTGTTGCTTTTACGCCAAACATAACGTTTTGCATTGTTGCCAAAAAGTTCAATTTTGGTTTCATCTGACCAGAGCACCTTCTTCCACATGTTTGGTGTGTCTCCCAGGTGGCTTGTGGCAAACTTTAAACAACACTTTTTATGGATATCTTTAAGAAATGGCTTTCTTCTTGCCACTCTTCCATAAAGGCCAGATCTGTGCAATATACGACTGATTGTTGTCCTATGGACAGAGTCTCCCACCTCAGCTGTAGATCTCTGCAGTTCATCCAGAGGGATCATGGGCCTCTTGGCTGCATCTCTGATCAGTCTTCTCCTTGTATGAGCTGAAAGTTTAGAGGGACGGCCAGGTCTTGGTAGATTTGCAGTGGTCTGATACTCCTTCCATTTCAATATTATCGCTTGCACAGTGCTCCTTGGGATGTTTAAAGCTTGGGAAATCTTTTTGTATCCAAATCCGGCTTTAAACTTCTTCACAACAGTATCTCGGACCAGCCTGGTGTGTTTCTTGTTCTTCATGATGCTCTCTGCGCTTTTAACGGACCTCTGAGACTATCACAGTGCAGGTGCATTTATACGGAGACTTGATTACACACAGGTGGATTGTATTTATCATCATTAGTAATTTAGGTCAACATTGGATCCTTCAGAGATCCTCACTGAACTTCTGGAGAGAGTTTGCTGCACTGAAAGTAAAGGTGCTGAATAATTTTGCACGCCCAATTTTTCAGTTTTTGATTTGTTAAAAAAGTTTGAAATATCCAATAAATGTCGTTCCACTTCATGATTGTGTCCCACTTGTTGTTGATTCTTCACAAAAAAATACAGTTTTATATCTTTATGTTTGAAGCCTGAAATGTGCCAAAAGGTCGCAAAGTTCAAGGGGGCCGAATACTTTCGCAAGGCACTGTATGTAGCAAGCTAAAAACACAGAGCCTAATGTTAGCTAGATAGCTAGCTAGCTACCTGCTGGGAGGACATCATGTCATTGGAGGAGTGGGTTAGTGACTGACTTTTTCCTCTCGTATCATTCTTTGGTGACTACACAGGTAAAGAAATTCACTCTGGCTACCTATCTACTCCGATTTCAGAGCACTCTTGTCTGAGTGTGCCAGAGCGCAGAATAACTGATGCATTTACAAATGTGCAAGGCCCTTTCTGAAATTAAATCAAATTGTATTGGCCACATACACATATTTATCAGATGTTATTGCGGGTGTAGCAAAATGCTTGTATGACCGGTGTCAGTAAACGTAAAAAGTGATAGTTAGTCACTAACGCTCTATGTAACATATAAACAGCCTAACCAGCTCTGCTAGGGTGAGTACAATCGTCAGTGAGGAGTTCTCTCATTTGTGTCTGGAAGTAGCTAGCTAGCAATGTAGCCAACTTTAGCCAGTTAGCTTGGGTGGTTGGTTGGGACAATGCATACATTGGCAGGCAAGCTGCAGAAGGATGAGCAGGCCATTCCCCATCGTTTATCAGTGCAATTTTGACAGCCAACTAGCTTTAAAAGCTTAAGAGGGTTTATCAGGACAGATGGTTTATTTAAGCAATAAATGTGTGATATCTGGCTAAAATACCATGGCTAAAGACTGTTCTTATGCACAACTCAACGCGAGTGTTTGGATACAGCCCTTAGCCGTGGTATATTTCCCATATACCACAAACCCATGAGGTGCCATATTGCAATTATAAACTGGCTACCAAATTAATTAGAGCAGTAAAAATAAATGTTTTTTCATTCCCATAGTATACGACCTGAAATACCACAGCTGTCAGCCAATCAGCATTCAGAGCTCGAACCACCCAGTTTATAATAGGTTTTATTTCCTGCAGTGTCTATTAATTGTCCAAACGCACAGCCGCTTTCCCACTCTATATTGCTATAGAATTTTCAGAAATGCCTTAGTATATGTAATTCCCAAACATTCTAAGAATTGAATAAGTTAAATGTGAAAATGAACATATCTGAGTCTCATATTCTTCCTGGGGGTGTACAGTGCATTCGGAAAGTATTCAGACCCCTTGACTTTTCCACATTTTGTTACATTGCAGCCTTATTCTAAAATAGATTCAATATTTTTTTTCACAAACAATATTCCATAAAGACAAAGTGAAATTTGTAGCTAATTTATTACAAATAAAAAACAGAAATAACTTATTTACATAAGTATTCAGAGCCTTTGCTATGAGACTTTAAATTGAGTTCAGGAGCATCCTGTTTCCATTGATCATCCTTGACATGTTTCTACAACTTGATTGGAGTCCACCTGTGAAAAATGTAATTGATTTGACATGATTTCGAAAGGCACACACCTGTCTATATAAGTTCCCACAGTTAACAATGCATGTCAGAGCAAAAACCAGGCCATGACGTGGAAGGAATTGTCCGTAGAGCTCCAAGACAGGATTGTGTTGAGGCACAGATCTGGGGAAGGGTACCAAAACATTTCTGCAGCATCGACTAACAACGACCCTAAGCACACAGCCAAGACAACGCAGGAGAGGTTTTGGGACACGTCTCTGAATGTCCTTGAGCGGCCCAACCAGAGCCTGAACTTCAATCCGATCTAACATCGTTGGAGAGACCTGAAAATAGCTGTGCTGCGACGTTCCTTGTCCAACCTGACAGAGCTTGAGAGAATCTGCAGAGAAGAACGGGAGAAACTCCCCGAATACAGGTGTGCCAAGCTTGTAGCATCATACCCAAGAAGACTCGAGGCTGTAAGTACTGCCAAAGGCGATTCAACAAAGTACTGAATAAAGAGTCTGAATACTCATGTAAATGTTATATTTACGTTGTTTTTTATATACATTTGCACAAACAGTTTTTGCTTGTTATTATGGGTTATTGTGTGTAGATTGATGAGGAAAAAAACAATTGAATCAATTTTAGAATAAGGCTGTAATGTAACAAAATGTTGAAAAAGTCAAGGGGTTTGAATACTTTCCGAATGCACTGTATATGAACAGATTTTAATAAGATTTTGTCATGTATTGTCATGTTGTGTCTTGTTTCTGTCCTTTCCCTTCACCCTGTCTCCCTCTGCTGGTCGTTATTAGGTTACCTTTTCTCCCCCTCTTTCCCCCAGCTGTTCCTTGTCTCCTCCTAACTACCTCGTCACCCCTTTTCCCACCTGTTCCCTTTTTCCCTCTGATTAGTCCTCTATATCTCTCTCTGTTTTTGTTTCTGTCTTTGTCGGATTCTTGTTTGTGTTATTCATGCCTGAACCAGACTATCGTCATGTTTGCTGCAACCTTGTCCTGTCCTGTCGGAATCTGCCGGTCCATCTGAGCCTACCTATGTTTTGTCATTAAAGAAGCTCTGTTTACGTTAATTCGCTTTTGGGTCCTCATTCACGCACCGTAACAGAAGAATCCGACCAAGAATGGACCCAGCGACTTCGGATCCTCTCCACTCAGCCGTCGAGATCCAGGGAGCGATGCTAGGCAGACACGAGCAGGAATTGTCTGCTGCTCGACATGCCGTTGAGACCCTGGCCACCCAAGTCTCCAACCTCACAGAACAGGTTCACCATCTCCGCCTCGATCCACCGGCCACTTCCAGGGCTTTCGAATCTCCGGAGCCCAGAATCAATAACCCGCCGTGTTACTCTGGGGAGCCCACTGAATGCCGCTCGTTCCTCACCCAGTGTGATATTGTGTTTTCTCTCCAGCCCAACACTTACTCCAGGAGCACTGCTCGTGTCGCCTACGTCATATCTCTCCTTACTGGACGGGCTCGTGAGTGGGGCACGGCAATCTGGGAGGCAAGGGCTGAGTGTACTAACCAGTATCAGGACTTTAAGGAGGAGATGATACGGGTTTTTGATCGATCTGTTTTTGGGGAGGAGGCTTCCAGGGCCCTGTCTTCCCTATGTCAAGGTAATCGATCCATAACAGACTACTCTATTGAGTTTCGCACTCTTGCTGCCTCCAGTGGCTGGAACGAGCCGGCTTTGCTCGCTCGTTTTCTGGAGGGTCTCCGCGCAGAGGTAAAGGATGAGATTCTCTCCCGGGAGGTTCCTTCCAGCGTGGATTCCTTGATTGAACTCGCTATTCGCATTGAGCGACGGGTTGATCTTCGTCACCGAGCTCGTGGAAAGGAGCTCGCGTTCTCCGTTGCCCCCCTCTCCGCATCACTACCATCTTCCTCTGCCGGCTCGGGTGCTGAGCCTATGCAGCTGGGAGGTATCCGCATCTCGACTAAGGAGAGGGAACGGAGAATCACCAACCGCCTCTGTCTCTATTGCGGTTCTGCTGGTCATTTTGTCACTTCATGTCCAGTAAAAGCCAGAGCTCATCAGTAAGCGGAGGGCTACTGGTGAGCGCTACTACTCCTGTCTCTCCTTCAAGATCCTGCACTACCTTGTCGGTCCATCTACGCTGGACCGGTTCGTCAGCTTCCTGCAGTGCCTTAATAGACTCTGGGGCGGAGGGCTGTTTTATGGACGAGACCTGGGCTCGGGAACATGACATTCCTCTCAGACAGTTAAGGGAGTCCACGGCCTTGTTCGCCCTGGATGGTAGTCCTCTCCCCAGGATTCAGCGTGAGACGCTACCTTTAACCCTCACTGTTTCTGGTAATCATAGCGAAACCATTTCTTTTTTAATTTTTCGTTCACCTTTTACACCTGTTGTTTTGGGCCATCCCTGGCTAGTTTGTCATAATCCTTCCATTAATTGGTCTAGTAATTCTATCCTCTCCTGGAACGTCTCTTGTCATGTGAAATGTTTAATGTCTGCTATCCCTCCTGTTTCCTCTGTCTCTTCTTCACAGGAGGAGCCTGGTGATTTGACAGGGGTGCTGGAGGAATATCACGATCTGCGCACGGTGTTCAGTCGGTCCAGGGCCACCTCTCTTCCTCCACACCGGTCGTATGATTGTAGTATTGATCTCCTTCCGGGAACCACTCCCCCCCGGGGTAGACTATACTCTCTGTCGGCTCCCGAACGTAAGGCTCTCGAAGATTATTTGTCTGTAGCTCTTGCCGCCGGTACCATAGTCCCCTCCTCCTCTCCCGCCGGAGCGGGGTTTTTTTTTGTTAAGAAGAAGGACGGGTCCCTGCGCCCCTGCATAGATTATCGAGGGCTGAATGACATAACAGTGAAGAATCGTTATCCGCTTCCTCTTATGTCTTCAGCCTTCGAGATCCTGCAGGGAGCCAGGTTTTTCACTAAGTTGGACCTTCGTAACGCTTACCATCTCGTGCGCATCAGGGAGGGGGACGAGTGGAAGACGGCGTTTAACACTCCGTTAGGGCACTTTGAATACCGGGTTCTTCCTTTCGGCCTCGCTAACGCTCCAGCTGTCTTTCAGGCATTAGTCAATGATGTCCTGAGAGACATGCTGAACATCTTTGTTTTCGTTTACCTTGACGATATCCTGATTTTTTCACCGTCACTCCAGATTCATGTTCAGCACGTTCGACGTGTCCTCCAGCGCCTTTTAGAGAATTGTCTTTTTGTGAAGGCTGAGAAGTGCTCTTTTCATGCCTCCTCCGTCACTTTTCTCGGTTCTGTTATTTCCGCTGAAGGCATTAAGATGGATCCCGCTAAGGTCCAAGCTGTCATTGATTGGCCCGTCCCTAAGTCACGCGTCGAGCTGCAGCGCTTTCTCGGCTTCGCGAACTTCTATCGTCGTTTCATCCGTAATTTCGGTCAGGTGGCAGCTCCTCTCACAGCCCTTACTTCTGTCAAGACGTGCTTTAAGTGGTCCGTTTCCGCCCAGGGAGCTTTTGATCTCCTCAAGAATCGTTTTACATCCGCACCTATCCTTGTTACACCTGACGTCACTAGACAGTTCGTTGTCGAGGTTGACGCGTCAGAGGTGGGCGTGGGAGCCATTCTTTCTCAGCGCTCCCTCTCTGACGACAAGGTCCACCCTTGCGCGTATTTTTCTCATCGCCTGTCGCCGTCGGAACGTAACTATGATGTGGGAAACCGCGAACTGCTCGCCATCCGCTTAGCCCTAGGCGAATGGCGACAGTGGTTGGAGGGGGCGACCGTTCCTTTTGTCGTTTGGACTGACCATAGGAACCTTGAGTACATCCGTTCTGCCAAACGACTTAATGCGCGTCAGGCGCGCTGGGCGCTGTTTTTCGCTCGTTTCAAGTTCGTGATTTCTTATCGTCCGGGCTCTAAGAACACCAAGCCTGATGCTTTATCTCGTCTCTTCAGTTCTTCAGTAGCCTCCACTGACCCCGAGGGGATTCTCCCTGAGGGGCGTGTTGTCGGGTTGACTGTCTGGGGAATTGAGAGGCAGGTAAAGCAAGCACTCACTCAAACTCCGTCGCCGCGCGCTTGTCCTAGGAACCTTCTTTTCGTTCCCGTTCCTACTCGTCTGGCCGTTCTTCAGTGGGCTCACTCTGCCAAGTTAGCCGGCCACCCTGGCGTTCGGGGTACGCTTGCTTCCATTCGCCAGCGTTTTTGGTGGCCCACCCGGGAGCATGACATGCGTCGCTTCGTGGCTGCTTGTTCGGTCTGCGCGCAGACTAAGTCCGGTAACTCCCCTCCTGCCGGCCGTCTCAGGCCGCTTCCCATTCCCTCTCGACCGTGGTCTCACATCGCCTTAGATTTTGTCACCGGACTGCCTTCGTCAGCGGGGAAGACTGTTATTCTTACGGTTGTCGACAGGTTCTCTAAGGCGGCTCATTTTATTCCCCTTGCTAAGCTTCCTTCTGCTAAAGAGACGGCACAAATCATCATCGAGAATGTTTTCAGAATTCATGGCCTTCCGTCAGACGTCGTTTCGGACAGAGGTCCGCAATTCACGTCTCAATTTTGGAGGGAGTTTTGCCGTTTGATTGGGGCTTCCGTCAGTCTCTCTTCCGGCTTTCACCCCCAGTCTAACGGTCAAGCAGAACGGGCCAATCAGACTATTGGTCGCATCTTACGCAGTCTTTCTTTTCGCAACCCTGCGTCTTGGTCAGAACAGCTCCCCTGGGCAGAATACGCCCACAACTCGCTTCCTTCGTCAGCGACCGGGCTATCTCCTTTTCAGAGTAGCCTCGGGTACCAGCCTCCGCTGTTCTCATCTCAGTTCGCCGAGTCCAGCGTCCCCTCCGCTCAGGCTTTTGTCCAACGTTGCGAGCGCACCTGGAAGAGGGTCAGGTCTGCACTTTGCCGTTATAGGGCGCAGACTGTGAGAGCTGCTAATAAGCGTAGAACTAAGAGTCCTAGATATTGTCGCGGTCAGAGAGTTTGGCTCTCCACTCAGAACCTTCCCCTTAAGACCGCTTCTCGCAAGTTGACCCCGCGGTTCATTGGTCCGTTCCGTATTTCTCAGATCATTAATCCTGTCGCAGTTCGACTTCTTCTTCCGCGATATCTTCGTCGCGTCCACCCGGTCTTCCATGTCTCCTGTATCAAGCCCGTTCTTCGCGCCCCCGCTCGTCTTCCCCCCCCCCCCCCCATCCTTGTCGAGGGCGCACCCATCTACAGGGTCCGTAGGATTTTGGACATGCGTCCTCGGGGCCGTGGTCATCAGTACCTAGTAGATTGGGAGGGGTACGGTCCTGAGGAGAGGAGTTGGGTTCCCTCTCGGGACGTGCTGGACCGTGCGCTGATCGAGGATTTCCTCCGTTGCCGCCAGGTTTCCTCCTCGAGTGCGCCAGGAGGCGCTCGGTGAGTGGGGGGGGTACTGTCATGTATTGTCATGTTGTGTCTTGTTTCTGTCCTTTCCCTTCACCCTGTCTCCCTCTGCTGGTCGTTATTAGGTTACCTTTTCTCCCCCTCTTTCCCCCAGCTGTTCCTTGTCTCCTCCTAACTACCTCGTCACCCCTTTTCCCACCTGTTCCCTTTTTCCCTCTGATTAGTCCTCTATATCTCTCTCTGTTTTTGTTTCTGTCTTTGTCGGATTCTTGTTTGTGTTATTCATGCCTGAACCAGACTATCGTCATGTTTGCTGCAACCTTGTCCTGTCCTGTCGGAATCTGCCGGTCCATCTGAGCCTACCTATGTTTTGTCATTAAAGAAGCTCTGTTTACGTTAATTCGCTTTTGGGTCCTCATTCACGCACCGTAACAGATTTGATGTCGCTAAATGCTGTCAGTTCCACTTTAAATAGGCTGTGTGTGTGTGTGTGTGTGTGTGTGTGTGTGTGTGTGTGTGTGTGTGTGTGTGTGTGTGTGTGTGTGTGTGTGCGCGCGTGTGTGCGTGTGCGTGAGTGTGTTTTTAAATTTATTTTAGGCTCTGGGTTAGGTTTAGGGTTAGGGTTACAATTAGGGTTAGAGTTAAGGGTTACGGTTAGGCGTTAGGGTTAGGTATAGTTTTACGGTTAGGGATTTGGGGTTAAGTTTAGGGTTTTGGTTAAGTTAAGGGTTAAAGTTAGGGTTAGGTTTAGGGTTAGGGGTTAGGGAAAATAGAATTTTGGATGGGAATACCTTTTTTGTCCCCCACAAGGATAGCAATACAAAACTGTGTGTGTGTCTGTTTGTGTATGTGTGCGTGTGCATGCTTGACTGTGTGTGTGTGTGTGTGTGTGTGTGTGTGTGTGTGTGTGTGTGTGTGTGTGTGCACGCGCATGTGTGAGTGAGAGAGACCAGCAGGTCTGAAAAACAGTCCAGTTACATGTGACAGAATGTGTTTGAAACAAGCAATTGTTTGACTGAATATCTAATTATTGATGCAATATACATAGAACCTTTGTTTCATCCTTTTTGTTGTGCAAACTTCTCACCATACAACAGAGAGGAGCTCATCCAAAAGAAGATATCCAGTCAGACCTGAACAGAAGGCCTACACTCTGGTCCTGGATAAATGGTCCATGGTCCTGGATACAACCAAAAAGTGTTCTATGCTTTCTATATCGAAATCGGTTCCATATAGAACCTTATATGGAACCCAAGGGTTCTATATAGAATCACTTTTGGTTCAGTGAAGAAGAACCAATGGGGTTCTGATCAAATAACCAACCTGATCATAGAACCTTTAGGGATGCCTTATATGAAGCATATGTATGGTTCTATCCAGATCCTTTTTTCTAAGAGTGTAGGCTATATGTTCACCTCCCCATAACCATAGTAAGGTATCTAGTAAAATCTGATCGAGATTTCATATTTAAACAATCTGCTATCATTACGCGCACCCATTCTTTCTCCATCTTTAAAATTCGGAATACCTTTATAGCTGATTAAAGATTCACTTATTCAGTCAAGCAATTGACAATTTCGCCCGCATTCAGTATTATGTAACTGACTGTTTTGTCATACATTTCGCTAAATAGGCTACACCATAATCATCATTCCTCTCTATTCTCAGCAAGTAGACTAGAACAGTGTGCATGGTTTCGAGCGCCTTAATTATATAACCTAGAAATGGTGATAAATTACTGATGAAATACCTTTAATCACTGCGAGTCACAATTCCCTTGATGACGAGTCTGACCGAGGTGGCTTGTTCAGATGTCCTATGCCTGTTATCAATAGAAGACGTTTAGGAAGACACACCGTCCACGTATTCTCAGCAAGTAGACTAGAACAGTGCGCATGGTTTCGAGCGCCTTAATTATATGACCTAGAAATTGTGATAAATTACTGATGAAATACCTTTAATCACTGCGAGTCACAATTCCCTTGACGACGAGTCTGACCGAGGTGGCTTGTTCAGATGTCCTATGCCTGTTATCAATAGAAGACGTTTAGGAAGACACACCGTCCACGGAAGAAACCCGTTCCCTCGCCTCCTTCCATCCAGAATCCACTCCAAACCTCTTTGCTTTTCGCAATCGGTAATCAAAACCGGTCCAGTCGCCTGCTGAGGCGCGACGCGCGGAGCGATCCACTGGTTTCAAGGTGTTGCGTTGAAGATGAACATCGACTGGCCGAATACTATTATTATTATTCACTATTATTCATTTAGCAAGCACATCTTGTATTGAAAAAACTTATGGAAGACGAATTCGAAACATGCTACCAACGATGCACACAAGGAATTCTACAGCAGATCATCTATCATAATAAATACCCTCACTCACTAACCGAGACTGAATAAAGAGAGAATGAACAGATCTCCCCACGTGTCAATAGGTCTACCTGGACAACAGACATGTCAATAGGTCTACCTGGACAACAGACATGTCAATAGGTCTACCTGGACAACAGACATGTCAATAGGTCTACCTGGACAACAGACATGTCAATAGGTCTACCTGGACAACAGACATGTCAAAAGAAAAAGCAACTACATTGGGACTACACACATCAATCCCCTCTACAATCTACTAAATGTATTCAAGAACACTATGGCCTACATGAGATCAACAATATTCTTTAGACATGCCTGCTACTTCGGCTACCATGTGTAGAACATGTTCATGTCTTTTTCACTTGAGATCAGTACCCTGTCACTCACACACACACACACACACACACACACACACACACACACACACACAGTACTGTGAAATTCTCAGGCGGATGTGCAGGCAGACAGGTGGATCGGGGGAGCATGGGAGGAGAGGAGAGAAACAGGAATAAAGGAAAGACTAGTGCGAAATAGTCAAACATTATGTCACTGACATGTACCAGAACTGTATTATTCCCAGTAGATGGCAGTATTGTCATAGTGTTTATGAATATTTGGATTTACACCCAGGAAGGAGCCTTTAAGAGGTCAGTGGAGATACACTCCCATTTGCAAATAGGCATGCTCACACACACCCACAAGTTTTCATATTGTAACAGCTCCACACACAGTATGCATCCCCTACTGTGTTTTGTATAAAAGTTCTGAATCACCCTGTTCATGGAGAAAATCTATATCGTCTTGAGATTTAATTGAGTGAAATGTTGAGTACATTTCTACCAGAGGAGGCTGGTGGGAGTAGCTATAGGAGGACGGGCTCCTTGTAATAGCTGGAATGGAAGTAATGGAAAAGTATCAAACATATGGAAACTTATTACAATGAGCCTGTCCTCCTACAGCTCCTCCCACCAGCCACCACTGATGTCCACATACCACACCCACAGGTCTATGGTCTTTATATTGTACTGGAGCATGCATGATAAATTAGTGATACTGTTTATAGGCTCCAGAGCCAGTGCTGTTGGGTGAGAATGTCCCCAGTAAAGGGTAATTTAATTTGGATTGGTAGGACACTGTATCAGTATTCTCTCTCTCTCTCTCTCTCTCTCTCTCTCTCTCTCTCTCTCTCTCTCTCTCTCACACACACATACACAACCCCTCCCCCTTCCCCCCACACTTGCCGTTCACGGGCATGCATGCTTGTCTAAATTGGCATCACGCCCACGTGTCGAAAGTACCCATCAAGCTCGTTCCACTCCGCCGGCCAGGCACATGTATGCTGGTCACGTTCCGTGGCATCCACACGGCATAGCACGCTGCTCACTCACTGGTGAGAGAATTCATTTCCTCTTCCATGAGATTCCATCCTTCCCTCCTGATGGAGAGAGCTGGATACTCCATCACATCACTCACTACGAGAGCCAGCATGGAGTAGTTTAGACAAGAATCATGTTCAACACTGAATCTGAGTATATAAAATAGAGGAGTATTGTTGGCAGTTTGTAAAAAAAAAACTTGCTTCGTTGGTGTCTAAGGGGTACTAAAACACATTAATGCTAGGTAGTAGAATGTGGTCAAACCACAATAAGCTCTCAGTCTCACATCAGAATTAGACATTCATGCATGTTTCTCAAACGTCAAATTTCGAAGTTGTTCCAAACGTCAAATTTCAAAGTGTTTAAGGTTAAGTGTAGCCATTAATTTCACATTTTTAAGGTTAGGGTTAAGTTTAGGCTTTAACGTTAGGCATTAACTCAGAATGGTTACGGTAAGGGTTAAGATTTGGGAACCAAAATCTATTTTGTAAAAATGTTTGCGCTGGATTCGAACGTGCAACCTCTTGGCTCTTTTGCACCAGAGGAAGCTGCTTACGCCCATCCACCATCCAGCTAGCAAAACCAAAACTTTCTTGAAGGTAACAGCGCTCACTGTTACCCCAGTGGCCAGTTTCCACGTCAACTGATGTCCTCAGACATGAATGGATGTCGAATACTGACTTGTATCACAGGTGACCTGCCTGCAAAACCATGCCATAGTTTCAATAGAGAGATGTTGAGTGTTTCAGGAGAGACAAGGCACAGAACAGGCGCATGACTCAGAATGCTTGAATGTTGATGTGTGTGTCAATGTGTGTGTGTGTGCACACGCACACACACACATTGACACACACATCAACATTCAAGCATTCTGAGTCAAACATCCTCAGACGCTCAAAGCCAGGATGAGCCTCTATCTCACATTGAAATGATTTCAAGACCTTCCTTCGCTCTAACCCCTTCCCTCCCCTTTCTCTCTCTCTCTTTTCCATCTACAGTACCTCTAGTCGGTCTGCAGAACAGAGGATCCATCCTGAGGACTGAGAGGCTCCCTGTGGTGCTGCTAAAACTGTGATGAAAAGCAAAACTACTCTTGCTCTCTTCTTACATCTTATCACTCTACCTTTTCCCATATACTCTCCTGCCTTCTCTCTCACTAGCTCTCTTAATTTAGCCCTTGCAGAGCTGGGAAGATCTTGGGAAACCTCCTTTGTCTGTGTAGTAGAGAGAAACTATTGTTGATTTGACTTAGCTCTCCTTCCACCTACTGTACTCCTGTATGGACGGGGATGGACATCTGTTTGTGTTTTGATGTATGACCAGCATTGCTTTTCCACTTTTTTCTCATGTATTTAATGGATGGGGCATGATGGTGATAGTAAACCAGGATGGAAAAACATTGGTAGAGAGTCAGTCTGCTGCTCCCAGTTCATCTTCCCCTCTGTAGGCATCTCTCCTTTAGGTAAGGTGGCCTGGGGCTGGGCCAGGAAGTTCAGCCACAGACACATCAAATGGGAGGATCCCTCTGAGGGAGCTGTAATGTGTTAATCAGTGTTAGTCGTTGGTGGTAAACCTGCCCCCGCAACGTGACAATAATTAACACCACACACCAACTGGTAATGAGCGTGTGTGTGTGTGTGTGTGTGTGTGTGTGTGTGTGTGTGTGTGGTAGAGACCATGTGTACAGTGTATAAAGTATATGTCTATTGATATCCATGCTTTGATACACAGTTCCAAAACTGGAGTATCAAACAAGGGAATACTGTGTGATGCATTATACTGTGTGGTGAAAAGTACTTCTAAACAAGGTTCGTAGACAATTACAGTATGTGCTGCGGTTACTCAAAAAGATAATTATGTCCTTACCATGTAGCACCAATTAACAACCTCTATTTCAGTTGTGAATCACTCACTGCTATACATAGGATAATGTTGCAATGCATTTAATACACACACACACACACAGACTCACACCTCAGGTTCTGCTCTCATTTCTTTCTGTGAGAGGGGATAAAACGATGAACAGTGCAATTAAAGGGGGAGCTTCCATCTGAGCTGTAAGGCTTCCATTGTTTGACGAGTTTAAAAACAAGTTGTCTGGGCGACTGTAACAAATTAACACATGCCCCCCACCACACACACACACAAACACACACACACACACACACACACCTTCAGATCCCAGCATTGAGATTCAAGGAGAGGCTGGCTATAGCGTACGCGAGATGAGAGAACCCTTTAAAGGGGTCCTTTCATCCTGTAATACCAGCTTTATCTCCCATCTTTACATCACTAAGCTGCTGCCAGGATCACGTTACAATCCAATGGGCTTAACTTTGCCTCCATTTTATTACAGAGGACTGGGGGGGGGGGGGCTATCTGGGCTATGTGCTGCACATGCATGATCAGGGTGGGTGGACTCTGAGGACGATGGACGTTGAATAAAAATTCTGTCTTGGTTGTTGAAACTCGACATGTGTCATCATTACGGCCTTCATCAGGGTGCTTCAGGTTGTCTATATTGTTGTAAGCATTCATTCTGTATATAATAGTGCTTTTGAGCTCTACCAATGTCTTATAAATTGTTCCCATATGTTCTTCTTATCCATAATACCAAGTCAGACTGAGGACTCCTACAGGACCATACTCATTAGATATGCTGTACATGGTCAGGCTCTACAGAGCTGACCTGGTGTGACTGCTGAGTACCTGAGCAGGCTGGCTGGCTCTGAGCTCTGAGTTGAGCCCACAGTCAAACAGGCCATTCATAACTCAGTTAAGCCAGAGAGAGGGATATTTATAACCTAAAGGCCAGAATTTCCTCTGAACCCTGCCAATGTACAGCAGAGAGGGCACACACATACGCCCGAACGCACACACACACGCACACACACACACACACACACACACACATTTACACCTCCATTTCTCACCCTCTCACTGTCTCTGGAGAACTCCAAGGCCAAAGGTATTGTATTCGTCACAGCGGGTGAAAGTGGTTCTACAACAACATAAGAGAAGAGGACTGGTCCCCCCTCAGAGCCTGGTTCCTCTCTAGGTTTCTTCCTAGGTTCCTGCCTGTCTAGGGAGTTTTCCTAGCCCCAGTGCTTCTACATCTGCATTGCTTGCTCTCTGGAGTTGTTGGTTCATTTCTGTTTAAGCACTTTGTAACAACTGCTGCAGAAAGGGCCATATAAACAAATGTGATTGATTGAAAAAATGTGATTGTGTGAGTGTATGTAGTCTGTGTGAACCAAGACCTATGTTTGTTGTTCCCATTGAATGACCCTGGTAGGTAACTTTTTCCTATGAAGGGCCCGGGGTAATAATAGGTAACTGTGAATACCAGTGTACCTACTGAAGATAAGGTATTAAACCCAGAGCCCTGCTCTAGTTTCCTCAGTCAGTCAGGTCCACAGGTTAGCCTGGCAGCTACTGGAAGAGCAGCTAGACCTCCTTCCTTTAATTTTTTATCTTTCTCTGAATCCTAAAAAAAAACTGTGTGTGTGTGTGTGTGTGTGTGTATGTTTACCAGAGGGAGAAAGGGAGATGCCAACAGTCCTCATATACAACAGTATTCCTGACAAACCCATCATCTGATAGATCTGATCCCATCTCAACACCTTGCGCCACTCAGAGGGGGCTCTGACACGCTGTCACCTTGACAACCGCTGCTGAGGTGAGCAGCCAGCTGGTATAGCCGACCTCTGCTGGCAGCGTGCCATGGAGCTGCGGTGCGCGTCTGTCAAGAGGGCTTCATGCTGCTGGAGGAAACAGCGAGCGATAAGCAAAACACAAACAAGCATCTGAGATGCAACTGATCGGCCAAAACGCAACAGTCAATAAACATTCTTAAATGCTCATTTGCCAGTCGCAATGAAATGTAGCCCAGGGTAGGCCTATTCCTGCTGTGCATTGGAAAAGTATTCAGACCCCTTGACCTTTTCCACATTTTGTTACGTTACAGCCTTATTCTGACATGGATTAAATCGTTTTTTTCCTCAACAATCTACACACAATGCCACATAATGACAAAGCAAAAACATTTTTTTTTGATTTTTTTGCAAATGTTTAAAAACAAAAAAACTGAAATATCACATTTACTTAAGTATTCAGACTCTTTACTCAGTACTTTGTTGAAGCACCTTTGGCAGCGATTACAGCCTCAAATCTTCTTGGGTATAGCGCTACAAGCTTCTCAAACCTGTATTTGGGGAGTTTCTCCTATTCTTCTCTGCAGATCCGCTCAAGCTCTGTCGCTCTGGAGTAGGTTTTCATCAAGGATCACTCTGTACTTTGCTCCGTTATTCATTCCCTCTACCCTGACTACTCCCAGTCACTGCCGCTGAAAAACATCCCCACAGCATGATGCTGCCACCAACATGCTTCACTGTAGGGAAGGTGACAGGTTTCCTCCACAAGTGGCACTTGCATTCAGGCTAAAGAGTTTATTCTTGTTTTTATGTGCTTTTTACGGAGGAGTGGTTTCCGTCTGGCTACTTTACCATAAAGACCTGATTGGTGGAGTGCTGCAGAGATGGTTGTCCTTCTGGAAGGTTCTCCCATCTCCACAGAGGAACTCTGGAGCTTTGTCAGAGTGACCATCAGGTTCATGGTCAACTCCCTGACCAAGGCCTTTCTGTATTGTGTGTAGATTAATGAGGGAAAAAAATATGTTTATCCATTTTATAATAAGGCTGTATGTAACATAACAAAATGTGGAAAAAGTCAAGGGGTCTGAATACTTTCTGAATGCACTGTACAGGTCAATAGTTGCAAAGCTAAACTAGCCCTATCATCCTTATTATTAGGCCTAATAAAATATATAGGCTATTTGTAAAGTAAAAAAGTATTGACTAAAGCCTACAATGCAGGGGTTATTGAACACAGAACTGGGTTCAATCAGAGAACTTAGCCTAAAACAAAATCAGAATTGGCTATAGGCTTTAACAAAATAATAATGGGTGTTCTCATACTGTAGGCCTAATGTAGCCTATTATTACATGAATAAGCCATTGTTGTCTATTTTACTGACAGGCTTCATAATCTATATATTAATATATATATATATATATATATATATATATATATATATATATATATATATATATATATATATATATATATAACGTATAAAAACAACCTTAACAATAACAAGAAGGAATAGCAAATGTTAAGAGAAAATGAAATAAATTGTTACAATTATTTAATAAATGAGGAATTAGCCTATCACAATTTCAGGCTACCAGAAATTTGTGAAATTTAAATTATGATGAAACTCCAAACCACTTCAGAACATAGGCTAACCCTTTCAAATTAATATGGGTCAAATATATATATATATATATATATAGGCTATGCTATAGGTTCATCTCTGAGTTCTCTCTTACACCAATTGCTATTCTATTCTGTTCAGTTTTGTTCTTTGATTTTCTGTTTTAGTATGTTCTAGAATGTTCGGTTCTGATATTCTGTTATAGGTCTTTCCATAAGTGTAGCCTAAATAAGCACTTTTAAGCCGACATGTTTCCTAACAGCGTGTGAACTGACTAAAATAAGTAGGCCTAATCTAACCGACTAACTTGTCGGTTTTAATTTAATGCAGAAGACAGAGTGAAGTGCGTGCTTTTTACCACGGGTTCAATTGAGTTGCTAAGCAACTACCTTGGTATGGCAAATCATCCGTGAAATGTAAGTCTTCCAAAGCTGGATGGTGCGTTTTGTCCCACGCCATGAAAGAAGTTTGAAAGTCTCAAAACTAGGCCTAAGCAAAATCGAATAGCCTAATAAAGTGGGAAAAAAACGAATGCATCATTAGTTCTAAGAAAGAAGGCACACAAAAACTAAAATGTAGACTTTATTTAAATTGCACTAAAAGCGCATAACCTGTAATATAGAAATAAGCCTATACAAACATAATTTCACTAGGCTGTTGATTACGATTTAAATGTGTTATCAGACCAAAACACTTCAAGAGTTTACACGAAAAGTTGTTCTTATTTCGGAAATTGCCTATTCATTCGATCCAGTTTTTTAGGTCGGTGAGTTGGAGGCAAGTATTTTTTCTCGCTTTGAAAAGGTCAGAAGGTCAAGAGTGAGCACCCTGCCTGCAGTTTCCTCTCAGTCTATTGGCCTATATTATAGATCAATTAATTATATTTTCATTGAATAACGATTGTAAATCATAAACTCTCACATCGCAGGCATCGATTAGGCCTATGCAAAATATTCTGCGTATCAGATATTCCGAATTGGCCTATACTTCTTTCTGTAAACTGACAATGACATTGAAAACACTATCCGCTATGACAAATGTATTGTTCTCAATAATCCTTCATAAAATAACCACTAAAAATAAATTACTGTCAAAGTCATCACATAGAACTATACAAGGTTACAATAACAAACGACACCGGCGTCAGCTTTTGGGAATGTGTGTTCCTTTGAAAATATCATCATTGAATAAAACGGTAAAGTCACGAATGACAAAAATAACACAGGCCTAATGCAAAGTTTTGAGGGGAAAATACATTATTGCTCAATATAGTACATTAATTATAACAGAAAGTCAACATGGTGAAGAAAATTCCAATTGTTAAAAAAAATATTGTCATTATAACTTGTTTGTGAAAACAGAACAAAACAAACATAGAAAAGGACTGCTTGGGAATGTCATGTGAAAACCACAAGCCTCTTCAACAACTGCAGAGGGGAACATTTACAATAGCATTAAGTGCTGCAAAGGGGACAAAAAAAAGTGTGTTTCATTTATTTTGTTCTAAAATATGAAATAGTACACAATGTGGAATATTACACACAAAGCAAAGAAGGGCATTCATGTAGAGGCTAAAGCTTATCATTGTTTTTTTTTTTAATGTGGGGCCAAAGAACTGCCACTACCCTTTTGGTGAAAGCATGGCATGTTACAAAGCAAATGAAAGGTAAATATGCTGTACATACACACATTTTATTGGAATATATTTCAGGCTGAAAACTGATTAAGATTATTTCCTAAATCCTAATGCGCCAAACATTTACATGAAGAAACGTTGCTTGAAGAGTTGACCCTCTCATTGCGCGGGTTCATTCGATCATGTGTAATGTCGCATATGTTTTAAGTTAGGCTACTCCTTTCCTAAAGACCACACCGTTGGTCTGTTGGTTGGTCAGGTTGGAGTAATGTGGATAGGAAATATTTGTGTCTTGTTTCATTGTTTATCATGTAAAAGGTATTATTCCCACTTGGTATTGCTAGTATTTTCTCGGACTAGACAGTGTCTTATTGCAGCCTAAAGAAATATTATTGTCCTGTGTTTTGTTATTTTCTCACGTATCGCTGAACATTCGCTTGCAGTCCATTGAGGGTGACGGTGTGTCTGAGCTCATGTTGCCGACCTGAGAGTACTCGTCCTCGGGGCTGTGTGGCAGCCCCGGCGGCGTCATCCTCTTCTCCTTCTGCCTGCGGTTGCAGAACCAGACCCGGACCACCTCCTTCTCCAACTGCAGACTGTCCGCCAGAGAGGTGATCTCCTGGCCAGCGGGTTTGGGGCTTTTGAGGAAGTGGCTCTCCAAAGCTCCTTTGACGCTCACCTCGATGGACGTGCGCTTTTTCCTCTTCCTGCCCTGCGCCGCGATCTTATCGATACTGGTGGGGCTACCGGTGGTCGAGTCGGCCTCTTCCAGCCATTTGTTGAGCAGCGGTTTCAGCTTGCACATGTTCTTGAAGCTAAGCTGCAGCGCCTCGAACCTGCATATTGTGGTCTGTGAGAAGACGTTACCATACAGGGTGCCTAGTGCCAAGCCCACGTCCGCTTGCGTAAAGCCCAGTTTGATCCGGCGCTGTTTGAACTGCTTGGCGAAGTTCTCCAGGTCGTCCGAGGTCGGCGTGTCCTCGTCGGACTGCGGGTCATGGCTCACCCCGGCGTGGTGCTGCTGGTGATGTGAATGCTGGTGGTGGTGATGGTGATGATGATGACTGCCGTGGTCGAGATCAGGGGAGTCCCCCCTCACCATCCCCGGGTGCATTAGGCTCCCCGGTGAGTTGAGCATTCCGTTAACCGTGAATCCCCCGGGCTGGGAGTAGATCAGCGACTGTTGCTGCTGCTGCCCTTCGGAAATGGAGGCTATATGCGCGGCTGAGGTGCCACCCCAGGCTCCTGGGTGTTGTGCCTGGTGGGAGCCCAGATGCAGAGACCTGTGGTGTAGAGCGGAGCCTGAGTGCATGTCCTCCCTGCCGGAGTTTCTCTTCACATCCTGCGGCTGCGGGCTACCCGTCATCCCAACGGGGCTGGAGGACCAGGGAGAGCCGGCCTCGGCAGCTGCCACTGCGGCTGCAGCCGCAGCGGCGTGTGGCAGGGATGTCATCCACTGGTGGGCATGGCTTAACATGTGTCCCCCGTTGCTCGTTGCCATAGCGCCCTGCATAAAGTCACTCTGCATCATCTTCACGGAGGGGTCCCCTCTGTATCCACCAGACACCGAGGTGACTGCGGTGCTGCCCCGCTGCATGCCACCGACCCCCCGGTCTGAGTGCACGATGGAGCCGGTGGATAGGATCCTATTGCTGGCCAGGTATGGACTGGAGGTGGCTGTTGCCATACCCCAAACCATAAAGCCTGTGAGTTATCGCCCTCTTCCCTCGTTGGATCAGCTTCTCTTCTCAAACAGAATGCTCTTATCCAATAATAAATCAAAACTATGAGAAAACGTGGTGAATGTTGCTTTATACTATATACCATCAAAAGGAGATAAAAATAATTCAAAAGTAGTCCAACAAAAATATTCACAAAAATGCAAATGAAAGTTAATGTTTTGTTTATCAATTAATAGAAAGAAATAGCATTTACGTTCCACCAGTAAAAATTCGGAGATTGGTGCATTAAGAATTTTACGCATTCAATTTAGAGATATTTTTTGTGAATATATGAATTTTAAAAAATGAAAAGTTTTTTGCGTCCTGTAAAGTTCTACTAGACGTATAGATTTAGTAATCTCCCACAAACTGACGCTCTCTTCTAGGATCCCTGCCGAAGTAGTCTCGTTGGAGAAGGACCATTCATTGTCACTTTGTTAACACTCCTGTGGCTCCTCTGCTGCTTTTCTGAAGTATTTGAAGCTGCACAATTCCGAATGATACAACGGTCTACGTAAATGCTTGTATCTATTTTCTTTCTTCACTCTTTCTCTCCTTCCATCTGACACTTGTATCCGTTCCTCCCTGGAAGCGCGTGGACACGGGAGTGTTTACCCTGTGCCAAGCGTGCGCACGCCGTTCCCATCTTCCCCCAATTACCAGCGGAAGTCGAGAGCAGGACTCCCGCTGATTGGACGATACCCAGAGAGAGGGATTGGCACATCTCGAGAGCTCGGTGCGCTGCCTCGGGTGCTCGAGGTAAGGTTCCCTTCTCTGAGAAAAACAACATATGTATTGATTAGATGATCATAACAATAACAGACTGATATTGATCATATTGGCATTGTAATTGGTAGGCTATTTATATGGCTCCTCAGTGGCGCAGCGGTCTAAGGCACTGCATTTCAGGCTGTATCACAACCGGCCGTGATTGGGAGTCCCATAGGGCGGTGCACAATTGGCCCAGCGTCATCTTGGTTAGGTTTTGGCCGGGTAGGCCGTTATTATTAATAATATTTTTTCTTAACTGACATGCCTAGTTCAATTTTTAATTAAAAAAATAATAATATAAGTAGCCACAAAACCAATAATAGGCCTAATAGGCCTAATGATAATAATATTTTATAATTTATCATAACACAATTATCGTTGTCGTAATCAAAAACAATCATAGACTATAAGACCCCAATATCCATAATCTCACTTGCTTATAATCAAATAGCCTAACATGCGTCCACTAAATGGTTAACGTGGAATTGATGGTTTGATGAAGGAGGTTTCCAGGCGGGAACAAGCAATCTCGCTGAACCCCGGAGAGAGAGAGAGCACCCCCACGAAAACAATGCCAAATTGAGCAGTCCATTGGGGATTGAAGAGACACACTGACTCTCGCCTTTCTAACGCCAGTCAGGGATGTCAGGCCCGAACAACGCAACATATCTGTGTTTTTCCTCCTCTGTCAAATAGCGTAGCGGCGGGGGCCTGTGCCAATGATACTCAGGTCGGCTCTGGATAGACACTCAGGGGTTCTGTACGCCACTTGCATCGTAATGCTCTCTCCTTTTCACACTGAAGCAAGACCCACTGGGCGTGAACCGGGTGCACTACATTTCTACATGAGGCAAGCCAGTTAGTTTTTTTTCTATCTTCGGGAGAAGTGTTATTTTAATAGAATGTTTCCAGAGTGTGTGCGAGTGATGGTAAACTAAATAATTAGCTTTTTCCTAATATTCCTAGCCACAAGATTTTCCCAGTCTTACAAACTAGAACTCTTAACACACGGAGCATTCTTGCAATTGAAAGAAGAGACATTGCATGGAGACACAACCAGGTGCAGCCAAACATATTTGCAGCCAAAACTCACTCTTTCCTGGAAGATTTCTCCTGGATTTGATTCAAATAAGTTTTTGGGAAAAGTAAAGCAAAAAGTAAACATTTGTGTGTACATGGGCTCGAAGGATGCCAATGGGAGTTTTGCGTGAAAGTTCGAGTTGTGCGCTCAAGGCCTTAGAGTCCCAGTGCAGTCAAAAACGAAATTTCCCTGTGTTTAAAAAATATATATTTCCACACTATGGGATAATAATGTAAAATTGTGAAAATTCTGATAATGCTATTTTAGTGTAAGAGCTTAAATGTCGAGTTTGTGCATGTCTGTTGACATCACCAGGCAGTAAATTAAGTTAATAGACCAATAACAAAGAGCATTCCAAACCTCTCTGCCAATAACAGCTAGTTTTCAGTTTTCCCCCTCCCTACTCGACCACTCTCAGACAGTCCTAGCAAAATTCTTACTTGAGAAATTGCTAATTTCTAAGAAGATTGCATTTTTTTTTAAACATTTTAATTTAAGTTATTGTCAAATTGTATTCCAAGATCAAACGTCGGAATTATAGTGTAGGCAAAACGGACTCCAATGCACAATATGACCGACCGCGGTACCCCTTTTTCCTACTCAGATCACCATGGAAACCGGGTAGGAGTGTTAAGTATGTCTTTCTGAGTCCCTATCAATTGGGTGAGCTATTCAGTTTTAACCCGCGAGAGACACAGCAGCATCATAGGGCCCCACAGGCGACACAAGGATTCAATGCATGGATGAAAACAAATATATAAAAGTCATCAATGTTACAAACCCTGGACTGAGTCTAGCTTATAGCCTAGACCTAGGCTGGTATGTTGTAGGCTATTCGGTAATTCGTTACGAATCAAATGGCATAGCACGTATGCTTTTTTATATTATTATTAGAATAATATATTTTTAAAAACAAGTTGACGAACATAATCTGGAATAAATGTAAATGAAAATGTAGAGTGGTAGGCTATTTCAACCCGTAAAACAATATCACAATAATACACTAATAGTATGTGTGTGTTTACAGGTGATATAGGCATACGTCAATGTGTGTAGTACAGTGTCCTCCTGGATCAAGACAATTTCAGAATGTTGACATTTTATATTTCTCCCTCCCCTGAAAACGTTTATCATTGCTACTTATGCCCGTCATCACCAAGACGAAGGCCTGAATCATCCAAGCGAAATGCAACCAGAAAGTGCGGTTGTCATTACATTTTTTAAACTTAATTACCGACGACCAGACACATTTTATTGCACTTATGGAACGCATAATGTACTGCTCTCACCTCGTTTACATGCGCTTTTGCTTATCTGAGTTAATGCGTTAATAAGCCGCCCTCATAAACACAGGGATCATTTATTTTATACTGTAATTTCTACGTGTCCTAACGTACGTATGCAACATGTCTAACGGCAACTGACAAAACAGAATAATATTGGTTTAATGACCTTTGTTAAATGATATAAACCTCTAAATCACCAGTACTTGAATACCACAGTTAGATATCTGGGTCTTCCCTTTCAGGATTACACAATGCACAGTAGTAGCACAATGCAAACTCCACCTCACACTCTATAACTTCCTGCACCTCTCTCATCACACATATTTAGGACCAGGAGTTTTTCCTGACCAAAAGACCTACAGTCTTTAATAGGGCCCAACGTTTTCACAGGTCAGCTGGTGTGGTCAGGAGAAACTGGCACTATACATCATGTGTTTCTCTGGGATCAGTAATGTTTATCATGTGTTGGCATGGTGTGGAGCAGGCCAGTGTTGACTGTTTGATATTCATGGAGGAAGCTGGGTGGAGACCTTCTTGTGATGCACATATTTTATCCCTTTCTTCTCTCATTTGCTCTCTCTGGCTCTTCATGTCTCCCCCCACTCTCCCTCTCTTCTCTCATTAGTTTTTCTCTCTCTGTCTATCTGCTCCCCATCTGTACCCAGGGCTGCAGAGAAGAGGTGCACTATACACTCCAGTTCTTGAGGGCAGCAGGAATTTCCCAGGTCCCATGTTCCATCTAACCTTCTCTTTGGACTCACTCTCTCTTTCCAGGTTCTGTCTTCCATGGTTTGTCTTCATTTTCCTCTTTCACTATCTGCACCCCTCCCTCTCCCTCCTGCCCTCTCTCCGTTCCTCTCCCTCCGTTTCTGTCTCCAATATGCACAGCGGTTGGGCTACTCTAGCTGCAGGCTATTTTCTTTGGTAGACTTTAGCAATATGCAAATGCAGCAGTTCCCTTAACAAAAAAAACACATCCATTTCACATGTGATCACGTGAAATAAATGTCACGACATGGGGGATGCAAAATTTCAACATGCGATACCATGAAACTGCATGTGACAACATTTGAATGTTTTTTCACATGTAAAACTGCTAATACGATTTTCACATGCAAATGTTTTCCATCTGATGCAATTCCACACGTGAGAGTTTGATATTCCCATGTGAAAGTTTTTCCCATGTGAAAGTGCAAATTCAATCAAAAATAGTGTAAACATCTTTAATCAATGTGAATACATTTGACATGATCACCTATTGACTTTTCAATATCACCCCACCTGGCATTTGACCCTACAATATGTGGATTTGGGAAACACTGATCTTTCTGCTGTACCAAAAAGTGTAGCATTCTCAGAATTTCCCTACAGATTCATAACCTGTAATACATAGGTATTTAGCAAAACAGTGCCATCTGGCTTATTTATGAATTAATCTGACTATTCTCTCATCATTGATTTAATTGACTTATTTCAACAATTTGAGGGTTTTCTGTATAGTTGTCTAATGTTGGTGGGGCATATTATTTGATTTCAATGTTACTGCTGAATCACTATAATAAATATAATAATTTTTATAAAGTGTGCCTTTAACAACTCTGAGATCAACTTTGAAGTCCAAAGTGTAGGAATACAGATGAAACCAGTTATTGACACAGACATGGTGGCATAGCTGGAAGACAGGAACACTGTGAACCAAAAGGTTGTGAGTACAAATTCCAGGTGAAGACATGTTGAATAATAATTACTTTATAAAAAAAACATGCACAATGTAATCGTGTGTGTCAAATATGTAAATTGAAAACAACACTACTTTGTGATTTTCTGGGAGATCCAAACAGGTGGTTTCTGTTTGCCATGCATCACCTGTGAAAACTGGTGAAATATCATCACATGTGAAGTGTTCCCAAACCACATGATTTCACATGTGAAATAAAATTGTACATGTGAAATCCATTTTTTTCCCTTAATGGTTGAGAACTGCAGAGGAGAAGAAAAGAGGAGCACTCTGCATCGGTGTTCCTGGAGTTTTCAGCTCTGAGAGAAATATGGTTTGCCTTTCTCTGTATATCTCTCTATCAAATGAGTGGTACAGGACTTACCGACAGAAGAGAGAGAGAGAGAAAAAGGAAGGAAGAGACAGAGAATTTAGTTGTCATTCATCCTCCATAGTTATAATGGCTCATTTGGTTATCCCCTCCCTCTGCTGCTCTCTCCTGTATCTAAAAGAGATGTCGTCAAAACCAGATGGAACCCCTGGAGGCCCAGAACCAAGACCCCAAGTTGTTGATTCATCATGGAGAGCTTGACTGGTTCATTGGTTCATATACAGTGCCTTGCGAAAGTATTCGGCCCCCTTGAACTTTGCGACCTTTTGCCACATTTCAGGCTTCAAACATAAAGATATAAAACTGTATTTTTTTGTGAAGAATCAACAACAAGTGGGACACAATCATGAAGTGGAACGACATTTATTGGATATTTCAAACTTTTTGAACAAATCAAAAACTGAAAAATTGGGCGTGCAAAATTATTCAGCCCCCTTAAGTTAATACTTTGTAGCGCCACCTTTTGCTGCGATTACAGCTGTAAGTTGCTTGGGGTATGTCTCTATCAGTTTTGCACATCGAGAGACTGACATTTTTTCCCATTCCTCCTTGCAAAACATCTCGAGCTCAGTGAGGTTGGATGGAGAGCATTTGTGAACAGCAGTTTTCAGTTCTTTCCACAGATTCTCGATTGGATTCAGGTCTGGACTTTGACTTGGCCATTCTAACACCTGGATATGTTTATTTTTGAACCATTCCATTGTAGATTTTGCTTTATGTTTTGGATCATTGTCTTGTTGGAAGACAAATCTCCGTCCCAGTCTCAGGTCTTTTGCAGACTCCATCAGGTTTTCTTCCAGAATGGTCCTGTATTTGGCTCCATCCATCTTCCCATCAATTTTAACCATCTTCCCTGTCCCTGCTGAAGAAAAGCAGGCCCAAACCATGATGCTGCCACCACCATGTTTGACGCCAAACATAACGTTTTGCATTGTTGCCAAAATGTTCAATTTTGGTTTCATCTGACCAGAGCACCTTCTTCCACATGTTTGGTGTGTCTCCCAGGTGGCTTGTGGCAAACTTTAAACTACACTTTTTATGGATATCTTTAAGAAATGGCTTTCTTTTTGCCACTCTTCCATAAAGGCCAGATTTGTGCAATATACGACTGATTGTTGTCCTATGGACAGAGTCTCCCACCTCAGCTGTAGATCTCTGCAGTTCATCCAGAGTGATCATTGGCCTCTTGGCTGCATCTCTGATCAGTCTTCTCCTTGTATGAGCTGAAAGTTTAGAGGGACGGCCAGGTCTTGGTAGTTTTGCAGTGGTCTGATACTCCTTCCATTTCAATATTATCGCTTGCACAGTGCTCCTTGGGATGTTTAAAGCTTGGGAAATCTTTTTGTATCCAAATCCGGCTTAAAACTTCTTCACAACAGTATCTCGGACCTGCCTGGTGTGTTCCTTGTTCTTCATGATGCTCTCTGCGCTTTTAACGGACCTCTGAGACTATCACAGTGCAGGTGCATTTATACGGAGACTTGATTACACACAGGTGGATTGTATTTATCATCATTAGTCATTTAGGTCAACATTGGATCATTCAGAGATCCTCACTGAACTTCTGGAGAGAGTTTGCTGCACTGAAAGTAAAGGGGCTGAATTATTTTGCACGCCCAATTTTTCAGTTTTTGATTTGTTAAAAAAGTTTGAAATATCCAATAAATGTCGTTCCACTTCATGATTGTGTCCCACTTGTTGTTGATTCTTCACAAAAAAATACAGTTTTATATCTTTATGTTTGAAGCCTGAAATGTGGCAAAAGGTCGCAAAGTTCAAGGGGGCCGAATACTTTCGCAAGGCACTGTATGACAATGTGTTGACATCTCTTCCAGTATCAATGAATGGTACACACTTCCCTTGTTTCACTCCCTCCTCGACCCTCAGGTTGACCACAGTTGAACCTCTCTCCCTCTCCCTATGGGGGGTTACTATTGCTTCTCTCTGCCCCATCATTCACACATACACAGCATCTGAGACTGATCCAGGAGATTACTGTATCCATGCTCATCATGCGCACTCTCTCTTTCGCTCCTCATTCTCCAAGTCGTTCTCTGAGAGCTGTCTTCTCTCTTTCTCCCACACATACAACTTCTTTCATTTGTCTTTCAGTCCCAGGAGTAGAGACTCAGGCTCACCTTACTGCTCTCTCGCTATCTCTCTCTCTCCACACCTTTTCTCACTACACACACATACACCCACTTTCATCTTATTTTTGCTCCATTGTAATTCCCTAGAGGCTGCAGGATTCCTATCCCCATTCAGGGATGGCCTCTACTCTTTGTCCCCTTGTAAAGCTCAGACATGACGGTAGGATTGTCAAATGTTTGCCTGCTGACAGTACTCAGCACCTCTGAACAGTGTCGGCAGTCTATCTCTTTTGTGTTCACACAGCAAATACCTTGGAAGTCGTCAGCCACTCAGCCTTGTTAAAATACTCCAAACCAGAAGGTGTCAGTAGCGTTGTTTGGCAATGCATATCCGTGAGTATTACTTATTGTCTAGATTCCTTTCTATCTGTGCTAATGTTCCTATTTTGTAGAAAGCCCTTGTTGATACTAGCCAGCTAGATACTACCTAGCAAGATGACAAAGAAACAATTTAATTCACTCTCCATAATCCCATACGGCAGTGCCAGCCCATAGCCAAATGTTTAGCTAGCTGGCTAATGTTAGCATATTCACTAGCTAGCAAAACATAGCTAGCTAAGGACACTGCTAAGGACACTGCCTACATTGGCTCCATCTTGTGGGGGTTTGTGCTCTCTGATTTGCTCAAAGTCAAGTTGTTGGCCACTGACGAGCATTGTGATTCTACAAGTAGAGTCGGTAGGTTTGTCGGCACCTGGTCGGCACGCAGCAGGTACCGCTTTTGTTCTAGCAAGAGAAGGAAGGGCCTCCTACTGTGATAATAAACTGTAGGCAGCCTATCGGCAGTGAGATTCTCGGTGTGTTTCATGCTTTAGAGAGTGTGTGTTGAAAGGGGAAAATAAAAGACTCTTTCCCACAGAGCTCTTCTGCCCTTCCCAGCTGCCCTTCATGGTGTAATGTTAATTAGCTCATTCATATTCACAGTTTTAGTGCACATAGACAGTGATGTCATAGTGATGTCACTAAGCAGTCAAAAGGCGCGTTCCTATGCTTAAACGTTGCTGATGCCTGTCAGATCTTACAATGCCTTCATAAGTATTTGAAGTATCAGCTAACCACATCATAGAGTATCTTATAGCAATTTGTCAGTCGATGACACAGTCGATGACGTGGCACGCAACCATTGGTTGTTGCATCACCTCGCCTTAGCTGTGGAACACGTCCAAAGTCATAGGGTCAATAAAGGTGTGTGTCAATCAGAGATGTATGAACACTGTAATTCAGTCTCTCTCTCTCTCTCTCTCTCTCTCTCTCTCTCTCTCTCTCTCTCTCTCTCTCTCTCTCTCTCTCTCTCTCTCTCTCTCTCTCTCAAAATAGTTTGACAACACTTTGAGGAATGAGGAAGAGGAGGAGGAAGACAGGGTGAAAGAACTAGATTGATACGTAACGCTCTGTTTTTTAAATAGATAGAAATCTATCACTCTTCCTCCTTCTCCTCCTTCTCCTGTTCTGATTGGGAGTGTGTCCGACCTTCATCTCATCCCTGAGCCAGAGACAACCCTCACAGTAGGAGACGCCTTCTACCCACAATCCCCTGCTGCGTGTTTCTACCACAGACAGAGGGAGTCACAGAGAGAAAGGGAGAGAGAGCGAGAGAGAGGGAGTGAGAGATGGTGGAAAGAGGATGAAAGGGAGAGAGAGAAAGAGAGAAAGAGAGAGAGGAAAAAGGGAAGCTCTACAGTGATTATAACACCAGTGCGTAGTCAGTGCCCGTATCCAAATAGAAGAGAAAACAGAGCATGTTCATTAAAATGTACTAGAACTCCCAACAGACATCCGGAGAAGGAGTGGAAGTGAAGCCATAGTCTAGCTTGGTTGTTTGGGCTGTGTCAATATCATTGATGTATGTAGGCTACCTCTTCTATCTTGTCAATAGTTCACCTAGAAAATACCTGTACAGCTTCAAGTGGGTCCTCAAAGAAGAACATTTGGGAAGCCCTTGGAATACAGCATTTTGATGTGAAGTAATGAGGGAAGGTGGGAACAAGGGAATGAGGGAGGACAGGAGAAGAGGCAAGAGGGAAACCTATTTATAGCTCTGATTGGAACACAGTCAATTGCCACCCACCGCTGTGGCCCAAATGATCAGGCCAAATGGACAGATGCACTGGTTAAACGTTGTTGTGGGGTAGTCCATTATGTGTGGATGGGGGTGGCTAATGTGTGAAAATGACATTCATTAATTTCACCACATGATTTTCACAAGGGTAAGGGGAGCTTTGAGGTATGACGAGAGAAAGACACCATTCACTGTATAGTGTATGCGTGTCACACCTGATGGCAGATTATGTAAGGAATAATCAATGAGGAGCTATGCGTCCTCTGGAAAATAATGAAGGACATCAAATCAAAAATCACATTTTATTTGTCACATGCGCCGAATACAACAGACCTTACTGTGAAATGCTTACTTACAAGCCCTTAACCAAAAATGCAGCTCAAGAAATTGAGTTAAGAAGATATTTACTAAATAAACGAAAGTAAAAAATCAAATAAAAAGTAACACTATAAAATAACAATAACGAGGCTATATGCAGGGGGTACCGGTACCTAGTCAATGTGTGGGGTACAGGTTAGTCAAGGTAAATTGTACATGTAGGTAGGGGTAAAGTGACTACGCATAGATAATAAACAGCGAGTAGCAGCAGTGTAAAAACAAAGGGGGATGGGGTGTCAATGTAAATAGTCTGGGTGGCCATTTGATTAATTGTTCAGCAGTCTTATGGCTTGGGGGTATAATCTGTTAAGGAGCCTTTTGGACCTAGACTTGGCGCTCCTATACCACTTGCCGTGCGGTAACAGGAGAACAGTAGATGACTTGGGTGACTGGAGTCTTTGGAAAATAAATTTGGGCCGTCCTCTGACACCGCCTAGTATATACAGTGCTTTCTGAAAGTATTCAGACCCCTTGACTTTTTCCACATTTGTTACGTTACAGCCTTATTTAAAAATGTATGAAATAAAAAAAATCCTCAACAATCTACACACAATACTCCATACTGACAAAGCGAAAACAGGTTTTTAGACATTTTTGCAAATGTATTACAAATAAAAACATAAATACCTTATTTACATAAGTATTTAGACGCTTTGCTATGAAACTGGAAACTGAGCTCAGGTGCATCCTGTTTCCATTGATCATCCTCGAGATGATTCTACAACTTGATTGGAGTACACCTGTGGTACATTTAATTGATTGGACATGATTTGGAAAGGCACACACCTGTCTATATAAGGTCCCACAGTTGACAGTGCATATTAGAGCAAAAACCAAGCCATGAGGTGGACGGAATTGATTGTGTCGAGGCACAGATTAGGGGAAGGGTACCAAAAAATGTCTGCAGCATTGAAGGTCCCAAAAAACACAGTGGCCTCTATTACTCAGAAATTGAAAATGTTTGGACCCAACCAATACTCTTCTTAGAGCTGGCCACCAAGCCAAACTGAGCAGTTACCATACCAGGAGGCGATGCAGCCGGTCAGGATGCTCTCGAGGGTGCAGCTGTATAACTTTATGAGGAGCTGGGGACCCATGCCAAATCTTTTCAGTCTCCTGAGTGGGAAAAGGTGTTGAGGTGCCCTCTTCATGACTGTCTTGGTGTGTTTGGACCATGATAGTTTGTTGGTGATGTGGACACCAAGGAACTTGAAACACTCGACCCGCTCCACTACAGCCCCCTCGATGTGAATGGGGGCGTGTTCGGCCCTCCTTTTCCTGTAGTCCACGATCAGCTCCTTTGTCTTGCTCACGTTAAGGGAGATGTTGTTGTCCTGGCACCACACTGCCTGTTCTCTGACCTCCTCCCTATAGGCTGTCTCGTCATTGTCGGTGATCAGGCCTATCACTGTTGTGTCATCAGCAAACTTAATGATGGTGTTGGATTCGTGCTTGGCCACGCAGTCGTGGGTGAACAGGGAGTACAGGAGGGGACTGAGCACGCACCCCTGAGGGGCCCCCGTGTTGAGGATCAGCTTGGCAGATGTGTTGCTGCCTACCCTTACCACCTGGGGGCGGCCCATCAGGAAGTCCAGGATCCAGTTGCAGACAGAGGTGTTTAGTCAAAAGTGTCTTTCACTTAGTGATGAGCTTTGCGGGCACTATGGTGTTGAATGCTGAGCTGTACTCAATGAACAGCATTCTCACATAGGTTTTCCTTTTGTCCAGGTGGGAAAGGGCAGTGTGGAGTGCGATTGAGATTGTGTCATCTGTGAATCAGTTGGGGCGGTATGTGAATTGGAGTGGGTCCTCCGTTAAAGATGTGTTCCCGGCAGTGGCGGTCAGTGCCGTTTAAAATCAGGGAGTGCATTTTTTTTTCACGAGCATGGCCTTATTGCTATTACAGCATATTGGATGACTTTCATTCGTATTCCATTCACCCAGTTCAATGCAACAGCGATAGACTTAGGCTACTACATGATACTCAAATTTTAAACATTTTAAACATACGGCCACGTTGTCTTCCTTCTCACATTTATGCGATCTCCTCCTCTCACCTCTTCCCTTTGCTTGTGGACTTCAATGCACAATACATCAGCTGTATGTGACCAGGCAAAAAAAAACTTTCCAAGCCAACCCGCTACACACAACCTACATCATAGTAAAGTAACATCATAGTCAGCATAGCTAATAGAACTAATGCGCTAGAAAACCGGCTACAATCAGGCAGTAATGTTACAGTGTACAGTCAGTAAGCAGTTACACCGGCGGGCCCCAGTGGCAGTAAATTAATAAAACCAAAAGCTTACCTTGACTTGGAAGAGTTCCAGTGTTGTGTTCGATAGTCATAGCCAGCTAGCTAATATAGCATCCATCTGTTTAACAGGGTGTTTCAGTAGGCTAAACTAGCTAGCTGCATTTGCTAGCTAAGTAAGTGAAACTGAAAGTGAAAAATATATATATTTCTCTATTGCTTCATCTTCATTTTGTATGAAATGAATTTGTTCAAAACTGTTCAACTATTGTCTCTCTCTTTGAGTCAACTACTCACCACATGTTATGCACAGCAGTGCTAGCTAGCTGTAGCTGATGCTTTCAGTACTAGATTCATTCTATGATCCTTTGATTGGGTGCACAACATGTCAGTTCATGCTACAAGAGCTCTGAAAGCTTGGAGGACATCCTCCGAAAGTTGTCATAATTTCTGTGTAAGTCTTAGGGGGTGAGAACCATGAGCCTCCTAGGCTTTGTATTGAAGTCAATGTACTCAGAGGTGGCCCAGAAGCTAGCTGTCCTCCGGCTACACCATGGTGCTACCCTACAGAGTGCTGTTGAGGCTACTGTAGACCTTCTTTGCAAAATAGTCTGTTTTAATCTATTTTTAGTGACGTGATTATATTTAGTATAGTTTTATCTAAAAAGGATAACTTTTTAAATTGTTATTTTTATTTTTAGTAAATTCACTGAGAAGGATGGTCCTCCCCTTCCTCCTCTCAGGAGCCTCCACTGGTTACACGAAGTGCTAGCAGGGTGGAACTAACCTTCCACAGAGTTGCATTATTTTCCAGAGAATGCATAGAGTCCCAAGTTGGTTATCCCTTTATACCATGGCTATAATTTAATACATTTACTGCTAGAAATGTGTTCATTTGCAGGTAGAAATGTGTTCAACATCCACTGAGGTAGTTTGCAAGTTTACTAGATAGCGACAGTAGTTGCCTTGGTAACCAAACAAACAGATTTGCTAGTTTACTAGTTTAGCTAACCAAACCATCCGTCCTTGCTTGCTCTTATGAAAATCGAATTCAACAATGCCAGTAATGTTTTTAATTTGACTTTTGCTTTCAAAGGCAGCTCAAACATAGAACATGTAAGAATGAACTATAACCATTGAATTCTACAATGCAAATATACTATGTGTTATAGGGAAATAATCTTGATCTAGAATGCCCTTCAAGCATAAAAGGACAAAAAGAACAACTAAACTGGACTGAGACATGAGGTAAACAGTTAGACTCATATTCAGGCAGTGTAGAGGAAATTGGAAGAAAACTAGACTTCTGGTTTATATAAAAAGATGAAGGTCTTGTGCAGTGCTGGATATGGAGAAGAAATGCAACAGACACAAATAAAAGGGAAAAGAGAGTGATTTGTTTCCTTCTACCCTCTAAGTCTGATTTTTTTCTCCACCCTCCTCTAAGTCAGATGTTTTTCTCCCCCCTCCTCCATATGGAATCATGTAGTATCCAAAAAAGTGTTGAACAAAAATATTTTACATTTGAGATTCTTCAAAGTAGCCTCCTTTTGCCTTGATGACAGCTTGCACAATCTTGGCATTCTCTCAACCAGCATTATGAGGTAGTCACCTGGAATGCATTTCAATTAACAGGTGTGCCTTGTTAAAAGTTCATTTGAACATTTCTTTCCTTAATGCGTTTGAGACAATCTGTTGTGTTGTAACAAGGTAGGTGTGGTATACAAAAGATAGCCCCATTTGGTAAAATACCAAGAACAGCTCAAATAAGCAAAGAGAAACGACAAGAACATGAAGGTCAATCAATCCGGAAAAATTCATGAACTTTGAAAGTGCAGTCGCAAAAACCATCAAGCGCTATGATGAAACTGTCTAGCCACAGAAAAGGAAGACCAATAGTTACCTCTGCTGCAGAGGATACTTTCATTAGATTTACCAGCCACAGAAATTGCAGCCAAAATAAATGCTTCACAGAGTTCAAGTAACAGACACATCTCACCTTCAGCTGTTCAGAGGAGACTATGTGAATCAGGCCTTCATGGTCGAATTTCTGCAAAGAAACCACTACGAAGGACACCAATAATAAGAAGAGACTTGCTTGGGCCAAGAAACACGAGAAATTGACATTAGACCGGTGGAAATCTGTTCTTTGGTCTGATGAGTCCAAATTAGATTTTTGGTTCAAACCACTTTGTCTTTGTGAGACTCAGAGGAGGTGAACAGATGATCTCAGCATGTGTGGTTCCCACCGTGAAGCTTGGAGGAGGTGGCGTGATAGTGTGGGGGGGCTTTGCTGGTGACACTGTCAGTGATTTATTTAGAATTTAAGGCACACTTAACCAGCATGGCTACCATAGCATTCTGCTGTGATACTGTATGCGTTTAGTGGGACTATCATTTGTTTTCAACAGGACAATGACCCAACACACCTCCAGGCTATGTAAGGGCTATTTGACCAAGAAGGAGAGGGATGGAGTGCTGCATCAGATGACCTGGCCTCCACAATCACTCGACCTCAACCCAATTGAGATGGTTTGGGATGAGTTACACCGCAGAGTGAAGGAAAAGCAGCCAGCAAGTGCTCAGCATATGTGGTAACTCCTTCAAGACTGTTGGAAAAGCATTCCAGGTGAAACTGGTTGAGAGAATGCCAAGAGTGTGCAAAGCTGTCATCAAGGCAAAGGGTGGCTACTTGAAGAATCTCAAATATAAAATATATTTTTTTGCTTACTACATGATTTCATATGTGTTATTCATAGTTTTGACCTTTTCACTATTATTCTACAATATAGAAAATTGTTAAAAAAATAAAAATAATTTAAAAAAACTTGAATGAGTAGGTGTGTCCAAACTTTTGACTAGTACTGTATATACAGTTGAAGTCAGAAGTTTAAATACACCTATGCCAAATAAATATAAACTCAGTTTTTCACAATTCCTGACATTTAAACCTAGTAAAAACTCCCTGTCTTTGGTCAGTTAGGATCACCACTTTATTTTAAGAATCTGAAATGTCAGAATAATAGTAGAGAGAATTATTTATTTAATATTTTATTTCTTTCATCACATTCCCAGTGGGTCTGTCACGTTCTGACCTCTATTTCCTTTGTTTTTGTATTTATTTAGTATGGTCAGGGCGTGAGTTGGGTGGGCAGTCTATGTTTGTTTTTCTATGTTTTGGTCTAGTTCTATGTTCGGCCTGATATGGTTCTCAATCAGAGGCAGGTGTTCGTCATTGTCTCTGATTGGGAACCATATTTAGGTAGCCTGGGTTTCACTGTGTGTTTGTGGGTGATTGTTCCTGTTTTTGTGTTTGCACCAGACAGGGCTGTTTTGAGTTCTCACGTTTCTTGTTTTTGTTTTCGTTAGTTTGTTCATGTATAGTTTCGTCAATAAATACAATGAACAACCACCACGCTGCGCTTTGGTCCGCATTTACTTCACAAGAGGAGAACCGTTACAGAATCACCCACCACAACAGGACCAAGCGGTGTGGTAATGGGCAAAGGAGAAAGCAGCAGCAGGAGCAGCGCGAGGAGGTATGGACATGGGAGGACGAATTAGACGGTAAAGGACCTTGGGCTCAGCCAGGAGAATATCGCCGCCCCAAAGAAGAACGGGAGGCGGCGAAAGCGGAGAGGCGCTGGTACGAGGAGGCAGCGCGGCGTCGTGGATGGAAGCCCGGGAGTCAGCCCCAAAAATTTCTTGGGGGGGGGCTAACAGGGAGTATGGCTACGCCAGGTAGGAGACCTGAGCCAACTTCCTGTGGTTACCGGGGGGCTAGAGAGACCGGGCAGGCACCGTGTTATGCTGTGGAGCGCACGGTGTCCCCAGTGCGGGTGCACAGCCCGGTGCGGTACATTCCAGCTCCGCGTATCGGCCGGGCTAGAGTGGGCATCGAGCCAAGTGCCATGAAGCCGGCTCTACGCATCTGGTCTCCAGTGCGTCTCCTTGGGCCGGCTTACATGGCACCAGCCTTGCGCACGGTGTCCCCGGTTCGCCTGCATAGCCCAGTGCGGGCTATTCCACCTCGCCGCACTGGCAGGGCGACCGGGACCATTCAACCGGGTAAGGTTGGGCAGGCTCGGTGCTCAAGAGCTCCAGTGCGCCTGCACGGCCCGGTCTATCCGTCACCACCTCCACACCCCAGCCCTCCGGTGGCAGCTCCCCGTACCAGGCTGTCTCTCCGGCCCATCCGTCCAGAGCCTTCCTCCTCTCCAGCTCTGCCGGAGCCTCCCGCCTGTCCGGCGCCTCTGCCGGAGCCTCCCGCCTGTCCGGCGCCTCTGCCGGAGCCTCCCGCCTGTCCGGCGCCTCTGCCGGAGCCTCCCGCCTGTCCGGCGCCTCTGCCGGAGCCTCCCGCCTGTCCGGCGCCTCTGCCGGAGCCTCCCGCCTGTCCGGCGCCTCTGCCGGAGCCTCCCGCCTGTCCGGCGCCTCTGCCGGAGCCTCCCGCCTGTCCGGCGCCTCTGCCGGAGCCTCCCGCCTGTCCGGCGCCTCTGCCGGAGCCTCCCGCCTGTCCGGCGCCTCTGCCGGAGCCTCCCGCCTGTCCGGCGCCTCTGCCGGAGCTTCCCGTCTGCCCGGCGCCTCTGCCAGAGCTTCGCGTCTGCCCGGCGCCATCGGAGCTTCCCGTCTGCCCAGCGCCGCCAGCGCCGCCCGTCTGCCCAGCGCCGCCAGCGCCGCCCGTCTGCCCAGCGCCGCCAGCGCCGCCCGTCTGCCCAGCGCCGCCAGTGCCGCCCGTCTGCCCAGCGCCGCCAGTGCCGCCCGTCTGCCCAGCGCCGCCAGTGCCGCCCGTCTGCCCAGCGCCGCCAGTGCCGCCCGTCTGCCAGGAGCCGCCAATGCCGCCCGTCAGCCAGGGGCCGCCAGTGCCGCCAGTCAGCCAGGGGCCGCCAGTGCCGCCAGTCAGCCAGGGGCCGCCAGTGCCGCCAGTCAGCCAGGGGCCGCCAGTGCCGCCAGTCAACCAGGGGCCGCCAGTGCCGCCAGTCAACCAGGGGCCGCCAGTGCCGCCAGTCAGCCAGGGGCCGCCAGTCAGCCAGGGGCCGCCAGTGCCGCCAGTCAGCCAGGGGCCGCTAGAGCCCCTCCGCCCGGAGCAGCTGTCCCTCCGCCCCGAGCAGCTGTCCCTCCGTCCCGAGCAGCTGTCCCTCTGTCCCGAGCAGCTGTCCCTCTGTCCCGAGCAGCTGTCCCTCTGTCCCGAGCAGCTGTCCCTCTGTCCCGAGCAGCTGTCCCTCTGTCCCGAGCAGCTGTCCCTCTGTCCCGAGAAGCTGCCCCTCTGTCCCAAGCAGCCCCTCTGTCCAGTGGGGTCATTGAGAGGGGTGGGCATGGTGAGTAAGCCACGGAGGCGGACAATAAGGCGGACTGAGACAATGGCGAAGTGGGGTCCGCGTCCCGCGCCAGAGCCGCCACCGCGGACAGACGCCCACCCAGACCCTCCCCTATAGGTCAAGGTTTTGCGGCCGGAGTCCGCACCTTTGGGGGGGGGTACTGTCACGTTCTGACCTCTATTTCCTTTGTTTTTGTATTTATTTAGTATGGTCAGGGCGTGAGTTGGGTGGGCAGTCTATGTTTGTTTTTCTATGTTTTGGTCTAGTTCTATGTTCGGCCTGATATGGTTCTCAATCAGAGGCAGGTGTTCGTCATTGTCTCTGATTGGGAACCATATTTAGGTAGCCTGGGTTTCACTGTGTGTTTGTGGGTGATTGTTCCTGTTTTTGTGTTTGCACCAGACAGGGCTGTTTTGAGTTCTCACGTTTCTTGTTTTTGTTTTCGTTAGTTTGTTCATGTATAGTTTCGTCAATAAATACAATGAACAACCACCACGCTGCGCTTTGGTCCGCATTTACTTCACAAGAGGAGAACCGTTACAGGGTCAGAAGTTCACATGCACTCAATTAGTATTTGGTAGCATTGCCTTTAAATAGTTTAACTTGAAAGGCAGCTCAAACATAGAACATGTAAGAATGAACTATAACCATTTAAGGCACACTTGTTTTGGGTGGCATTCCACAAGCTTCCCACAATAAGTTAGGTGAATTTTGGCCCATACCTCCTGACAGAGCTGGTGTAACTGAGTCAGGTTTGTAGGCCTCCTTGCTCGCACAACCTTTTTCAGTTCTGCCCACACATTTTCTATAGGATTGAGGTCAGGGCTTTGTGATGGCCACTCCAATACCTTGACTTTGTTGTCCTTAAGCCATTTTGCCACAACTTTGGAAGTTTGCTTGTGGTCATTGTCCATTTGGAAAACCCATTTGCAACCAAGCTTTAACTTCCTGACTGATGTCTTGAGATGTTGCTTCAATATATCCACATCATTTTCCCTCCCTCATGATGCTATCTATTTTGTGAAGTGCACCAGTCCCTTCTGCAGCAAAGCACCACCACAACATGATGCCACCCCCATGCTTCACGGTTTGGATGGTGTTCTTCGGCTTGCAAGCATCCCCCTTTTTCCTCCAAACATAACGATGGTCATTATGGCCAAACAGTTCTATTTTTGTTTCATCAGACCAGAGGACATTTCTCCAAAATGTACCATCTTTGTCCCCATGTGCAGTTTCAAACCGTAGTCTGGCTTTTTTATGGCGGTTTTGGAGCAGTGGCTTCTCCCTTGCTGAGCGACCTTTCGGGTTATGTCGATATAGGACTCGTTTTACTGTGGATATAGATACTTTTGTATCTGTTTCCTCCAGCATCTTCACAAGGTCCTTTGCTGTTGTTCTGGGATTTTCACTTTTCGCACCAAAGTACCAAAGCACCAAAGTTCATCTCTAGGAGACAGAATACGTCTCCTTCCTGAGCGGTATAACGGCTGCGTGTTCTCATGGTGCTTATACTTGCGAACTATTGTTCGTACAGATGAACTTGGTACCTTCAGGTGTTTGGAAATTACTCCCAAGGATGAATTGCTCCCAAGGATGAACCAGACTTTTTTCTCTGAGGTCTTGGCTGATTTCTTCATATTTTCCCATGATGTCAAGCAAAGAGGCACTGAGTTTGAAGGTAGGCCTTGAAATACATCCACAGGTACACCTCCAATGGACTCAAATTATGTCAATTAGCCTATCAGAAGCTTCTAAAGCCATGACATAATTTTGGGGAATTTACCAGGCTGATTAAAGGCACTGTCAACTTAGTGTATGTAAACGTCTGACCTACTTGAATTGTGATACAGTGAATTATAAGTGAAATAGTCTGTCTGTAAACAATTGTTGGAAAAATGACTTGTGTCATGCACAAAGTAGATGTCCTAACCGTCTTGCCAAAACTATAGTTTGTTGACAATACATTTGTGGATGAGTTGAAAAACAAGTTTTAATGACTCCAACCTAAGTGTATGTAAACTTCCGACTTCTACTGTATATACTGTATATATATATAATCTCTTATATCTCTGTCTCTCCTTCCCTCCTTTTCCTTGCCCCAACTCTCACTCTCTCTGCCACAAACACAAATCACTGCCATCCAGCCTCTAGAAAATAAGACTGAAAAACGACCAGGGAAAAATGGGTCAGGAAATACCTCCGGTTCTCCAGGCTATAAGTATGGACAACCGTCCCCCTGTACCCAAGCCCCGAGGCTGGCCAACTCAAACAACCTGGTGTCCCTGAGGACCAAACTGGTCAAACAGACTCTGACCGGGAGATTATAGAGGCCCTCTGTAGTTAAGGAGCTTTCCCTGGTGGGTTCACTAGGATTAGGAACATATATCAAATGAAGAATAACTGCAACTGCTCATACCAGCAGTATTATTTATTTTTGACTGTTTCTCCTGATATCCAACTGTTGTTAGAGATACTTATGATATGCTGCAATTCATTACTTGCCCACTGGAGACCCGACAAATCATTCAATTTTCACATTTTGACAAATGTTATTTTTGTAATCATAAACTAAAGATCAACATCTCCCCAAATTACCATACAACAAACACTAATAATTAACAACTACAGCTAAGGGAATTTCTAGGGTCTCTGGAAAAATCTGGAGATATTTACATTGTGTTGAAACAAACAACACGTTGGTACTACTGTCTTGCTGACTCAGAACTCTCAAAACTGTTCTCTTGGGCATGGCAATCCAGTTTATGCCCACAGTAAGCAATTCACATAGTATATTTTTTAGGCCTATGTTTATCTGGCTTAATTTGTGACTTTCATTTGGTGAAATATTTCTGTGGGGCCTTTGGATTTCTTAGCATCACAGACAAGATAGCTCGGAAAGGGTGAGGGAGATGAAGACTTAACGGAATCCACTGCAAAACAACCCATCTCACCCTCCATCCAAAGCACTTTTCCTTTTTCCCTTTCTAACCCTCTCTTTTTTTTGTCATTGCCTCATGGACAGTATCTGCATGTGACAGATGACTGCCAAGATTATCGCATCATTATTATTTTTTCCATAAGAGGAGATCATAGAAGGAATAGAGGAGTGACTTACACTGAGATCAACCATTCAGAAGTGCCTCATTCCACCAGAGAATGGGGAGCTCAGTGAGTGAGCCAAGTGCTATTGTCCCCTCCCATTTCAGACACACTGCTCTCCACAACTTCAATGGGAGCCCCGCTAAACCAATTAAAGTGATATGTCCCACTCAACCTGAATATCTCTTCCTGCTGGAGCTCTGAGTGGTACCGCCCGCTTTGCTACACAGCTGGGCTCCTTCAACTGTAGTGTCACGCACACACACACATATATACGCACACACATGCACGCCCACATACGCACACATACACACTGTCCTGGCTGAGTGGGATGACCTGCTTCGACACAGCAGTCACATTCAGAGTGAAGGAGCTGATGGGTGCTATTCAAGCCATTGCTTTGTGCTATTGTTCCACATGGGGTATCCTTTACTTGTGATGCACTCTTCCACTTTTTTACTGCAATCATGCAACAATTCCATTTCATCAGCCTCAGTCACTCACACACACGCATGCACGCACATGCACACATAAACACACATAGGGTTGCGAAGAGAGGGTGGATGAGTGTAAACTTTTTAAGTTTACCAGTAAGCTACCAGAATTTTGGTATCTTTCAAGGATTTGATGTAATCTATCACAAGGCCCTTTTGCGTACTTCAGATTATCACAGGTGTCTGTAATTATCTCTGGCCCTCTGTGTGGCCTTATCATACTGTAAGTAAAATATATGAAATAATTAAATAAGATGATAAAAAAATGGAATGACAAAGCTACAAAACATGATCTTAAATATAAACCATCAAATTAGTGAATACCATAGGTGTTTAATATGAGGGTTTCAGCAATAAATTGTATAATTAGGGGGTCTCCTGAGTAGCGCAGTGGTCTAAGGCACTGCACCACAGTGCTAGCTGTGCCACTAGAGATCCTGGTTTGGGTCCAGGCTCTGCTGCAGCCGGCCGCAACCAGGAGACCCATGGGGCGGCGCACAATTGGCCCAGCGTTGTCCGAGTTAGGGGAGGGTTTGGCCGGCAGGGATATCCTTGTCCCATTGCGCTCTAGCGACTCCTGTGGCGGACCGGGAGCAATGTGCGCTGACACGGTTGCCATGTGCGCTGACACATTGGTGCGGCTGACTTCCAGGTTAAGCGGGCATTGTGTCAAGAAGCAGTGCGGCTGGGTTGTCTTTCGGAGGATGGCTCTCAACCTTCGCCTCTCCCGAGTCCGCACGGGAGATGCAGCGATGGGACAAGACTGTAACTACCAATTGGGGAGAAAAAGGGGTACAAAGAAAATAAGAAATTATATTATTTCACACACTTTTATTCATATGTATTTGTTGTCAATGCTTCAGTTTCAAACTGGTATCAGATGTGAAAAAGTCAATATTTAGAAGAGTGGCAGAGTTAATTGAAAATAATGCCATTGTTGATTAAATACTTTTTTCATTAATTAGGCTTCATTTCTTGAACCATATGGTCTATCTATTATAAACTAATGAACAATATGGACACAGATATAAAAAATAATAACACTATATATTATTTTAAAAATGTAACATATATTTTCTATTAATTATCAAAAGGATTGAAGATTCCAGTGACTTTGGTAAATTACTGGTAGCTTTGCACACAGAGAGAGAAAAGCACTTACTGATATGCGGAGTCATATGCGGTGGCGTTGTGACACAGGACACAGGAAAGGGGAAGAGGTAGGCGTGTGTGCAGACTTTAGAGTGGGGCTGATTGGCTAGGGAGAGACAAACAGGCACATTGTTAGATACATTAAATCATATCACATTATAGAACTAATAAAAAAAGCAATGGGTTGTGACACTGGCATTAGTAAATACTGGTAGCTTTGCACTCACACACACACACTAAGATGAGTTTAGATCATAAACTCCAGCAGCAGAATTTTAGAAGGCCACATATTTATGACATCACAGCATCATCAGAGCGATACAACATGATCCAAGCAGCATCTTCTAACCTCAGAAAACAATTGCCCTCCAGTCCTGTTTAACCCCTCTGAACCAGGTCTACAGATCCAATAGACCTGATCTTCTCAATGATTACAAATAAACCTACCCAGCACAGGCTGGCAAACTGGCCTCTGAATACTGCTAACTCCACACAGCCAGGCAGGCTGACCTCCCCATATTGCTAACTCCACACAGCCAGGTAGGCTGGGCCCCTCATACTGCTAACTGCACACAGCCAGGCAGGGTGGCCTCCTCATACTGCTAACTACACACAGCCAGGCAGGGTGGCCTCCTCATACTGCTAACTACACACAGCCAGGCCTCCTCATACTGCTAACTCCACACAGCCAGGCATGCTGGCCTACCCATACTGCTAACTACACAGTTAGGCAGACTGGCCTCCTCATACTGCTAACTCCACACAGCCAGGCAGGCTGGCCTCCCCATACTGCTAACTACACGCCCAGGAAGGCTGGCCTCCCCATACTGCTAACTACACAGCCAGGCAGGCTGGCCTCCCCATACTGCTAACTACACACCCAGGAAGGCTGGCCTCCTCATACTGCTAACTCCACACAGCCGGGCAGGCTGGCCTCCCCATACTGCTAACTACACACCCAGGAAGGCTGGCCTCCTCATACTGCTAACTCCACACAGCCGGGCAGGCTGGCCTCCCCATACTGCTAACTACACAGCCAGGCAGGCTGGCCTCCTCATACTGCTAACTCCACACAGCCGGGCAGGCTGGCCTCCCCATACTGCTAACTACACAGCCAGGCAGGCTGGCCTCCTCATACTGCTAACTCCACTCAGCCAGGCAGGCTGGCCTCCTCATACTGCTAACTCCACACAGCCAGGAAGGCTGGCCTCCCCATACTGTTAACTGCACTCAACCAGGCAGGCTGGATCAGAGAGGACCTTGGGAGGCCGAGGGACGGGATGAAAACACACAACGGTCTACTTTACTTCTCCTCTTTGATCTGCACTATCAAAGACACCTCCCCTCCTCCCCCTTTTCTCCTTTCCTCCCTGGACTAAAGGCTACACTGTAGTTGTTGTTTGTTGTTGTTATTTATATTGTTTTTCCCCTTTGTAACACAAAGCCAGCTGACCATGACTCTGATGCTAATGTGAAGGTGGAGAGGGTTTTTTAATGAGCGCCAGCGCAGATCAGAGGGGCTCGGGCCGGGGGGAGAGGAAAGGTGAGGAGATTGTAACATTGAACATCAAACCCACACAACTATCAGAGGAACTTCTGTCTTTGACCAGCCATGACCTCCTTTACAGTACAAGGCCCCAGTCTCAATGATTTCAGGGGTTAACTACAACATAATCATTTCGCTATATGAAATCATAAAAACTTTTTTTTACGGCTGTTTTGTATCTCATATTTGCTTAGTGCTTTTGTGGATTCACACCATCATGGTTAGAGCCCTGAGTCGTTCCAGACCACCTAACCTCACCAGGATAAACTCGGGCTCGTATGGGCTATAGAGAATGGAGTTTTTCCTGGTTAGGCCACACAGTTATTGGATTTGTTAGCCCGCTTTGCTCCTCAAGGAAGTGTGTCTCCTCTGTTTCAATTGGTTTACCTGAACAGGAAATTGATGCTACATTGGTTGCTCCGCTATAACCATTGAAAACCGCATCTGCAATCTGAACCAGGAAGCGCAGGGACAAGGAAAGATGGAGTGAGGAGAGCCCGAGAGGGGGTGTTGAAGAAAAGAAAGGGGAAATGGCCAAACCCTCTTCCATGTCCACCTTTCCTTTTTCTTCTCACCCTCATGACGTGTAATCATTAAGGATCGGCAATGAAGAAAGAAGAAAAATAGGATAGTTAATTATGCATACAGACAACACAAAGGGGAGGACGGAGAGAGAGGCAGAGAGAGAGAGATTTGTTTACCTTCCCCCCTCTTCCACCAGTAGAGAGGGGGATTCATTAGAGTCTTGTGTAAATCAATCTGCTTCTCCTTAAAGTGCTGTCAATTACAGCCATGACGCCTGCCAGCCTGACATCACTCTGTGGAGATTTAACTTGAAGGCCAATTAATCATCATGATTAATTCACTCACAAACCAGGTGCAACTGTTCGACTTGTGCTCACACACACATGGGTGACTCGCATGGACGAACACACACGCGCGCGTGCGTACGCACATGCACACGCACACACAGACACACACACACACACACACACACACACACTAACACTAACAAGGGGAGGTCCTCAAAGTGGGAGAGATAAAGTGCCCACATGCTGCTACAACAACCCACCTGATACTCTACTTCAGCTCAATACTACTCACACATTAAGAAAGGGACATACAAAAACTCCATACGTTTGGAAGCACATATGTACAAGCTGGCACACACACACACATGAACGCTCACACGCTCGCACTTACCATCAGCCACCAACCTTTGTCCAAGGATATAGGATCCTGTTTGAGATTGGTTTACACTGCAGCAGTGCAGCGGTAATGTTGACACAGCCTTGATAGTTGAATACAAATCTCAGGAATTAGCTTGCTCCCATAATGAATTATACAGTGCCTTGCGAAAGTATTCGGCCCCCTTGAACTTTGCGACCTTTTGCCACATTCCAGGCTTCAAACATAAAGATATAAAAATGTATTTTTTTGTGAAGAATCAACAACAAGTGGGACACAATCATGAAGTGGAATGACATTTATTGGATATTTCAAACTTTTTTAACAAATCAAAAACTGAAAAAGTGGGCGTGCAAAATTATTCAGCCCCCTTAAGTTAATACTTTGTAGCGCCACCTTTTGCTGCGATTACAGCTGTAAGTCGCTTGGGGTATGTCTCTATCAGTTTTGCACATCGAGAGACTGAAATTTTTTCCCATTCCTCCTTGCAAAACAGCTCGAGCTCAGTGAGGTTGGATGGAGAGCATTTGTGAACAGCAGTTTTCAGTTCTTTCCACAGACTCTCGATTGGATTCAGGTCTGGACTTTGACTTGGCCATTCTAACACATACGTAGATTTTGCTTTATGTTTTGGATCATTGTCTTGTTGGAAGACAAATCTCCGTCCCAGTCTCAGGTCTTTTGCAGACTCCATCAGGTTTTCTTCCAGAATGGTCCTGTATTTGGCTCCATCCATCTTCCCATCAATTTTAACCATCTCCCCTGTCCCTGCTGAAGAAAAGCAGGCCCAAACCATGATGCTGACACCACCATGTTTGACAGTGGGGATGGTGTGTTCAGGGTGATGAGCTGTGTTGCTTTTACGCCGAACATAATGTTTTGCATTGTTGTCAAAAAGTTCCATTTTGGTTTCATCTGACCAGAGCACCTTCTTCCACATGTTTGGTGTGTCTCCCAGGTGGCTTGTGGCAAACTTTAAACGACACTTTTTATGGATATCTTTAAGAAATGGCTTTCTTCTTGTCACTCTTCCATAAAGGCCAGATTTGTGCAATATACGACTGATTGTTGTCCTATGGACAGAGTCTCCCACCTCAGCTGTAGATCTCTGCAGTTCATCCAGAGTGATCATGGGCCTCTTGGCTGCATCTCTGATCAGTCTTCTCCTTGTATGAGCTGAAAGTTTAGAGGGACGGCCAGGTCTTGGTAGATTTGCAGTGGTCTGATACTCCTTCCATTTCAATATTATCGCTTGCACAGTGCTCCTTGGGATGTTTAAAGCGTGGGAAATCTTTTTGTATCCAAATCCGGCTTTAAACTTCTTCACAACAGTATCTCGGACCTGCCTGGTGTGTTCCTTGTTCTTCATGATGCTCTCTGCGCTTTTGACGGACCTCTGAGACTATCACAGTGCAGGTGCATTTATACGGAGACTTGATTACACACAGGTGGATTGTATTTATCATCATTAGTCATTTAGGTCAACATTGGATCATTCAGAGATCCTCACTGAACTTCTGGAGAGAGTTTGCTGCACTGAAAGTAAAGGGGCTGAATAATTTTGCACGCCCAATTTTTCAGTTTTTGAATTGTTAAAAAAGTTTGAGATATCCAATAAATGTCGTTCCACTTCATGATTGTGTCCCACTTGTTGTTGATTCTTCACAAAAAAATACAGTTTTATATCTTTATGTTTGAAGCCTGAAATGTGGCAAAAGGTTGCCAAGTTCAAGGGGGCCAAATACTTTCGCAAGGCACTGTATCTTCCATTACACAAGGTCCCGTGTCACCCACTGTTCAAGTGTGACATGCAGACAGGGTAGGCAGGGTAGGCCTTGCTTACCTTGTGATAATCTAATAGGAAAAGGTGTTATGTAAGCCCACATTTGTTTTATAACATATACATAAAAAAATATATAATAATTGTAATCTAATGTTTTTCCCAATGGTTCTGGTGTTTTTATGCTCAAAATCAAAAGATTTGCTAAAACTGCATCAAAACCGCCAGGGTATACATGCCTTCCTTTCCACCCATTGAAATTGATTGAAATTGTTGATGCGTGCGTGCGGCCGTTCAGTCACTGTTGAAGGACAGGATCAGCATAGGCCTCGCTGCTTTGCATAGCTTCCTTCATTGCATTGAGCCAATTTCACATTTTGCGCATTCACATTTGGGCGTGTCTACATAATTTGGCGCTCACATCCCTTGAACTGAACAAAGCCAGCTAGCTAGCAAAAACAACCTGACAAATGGACACTATACTGCACCTCAGACTATTTTCCAAGAGGTTCACCCTGAAGGACAGATAAATGAACTTCATTTACTGGTTAAGGTAGGACTAAATGCATTTTCCTTGGCAATTTACGGTTTGGCTACTGTTTAGTTTAGTTCATTAATTCGACCATTTAAAAAAAACAAACACACATAACACTTGAAAAAGCCATACACGCACATGAGAAAAAATCATTGAGCATATCACACAATAAAGTCTGGGACTTAATTTCAATGTTGGGCGATTAGGGCGATTAGGCCTGGCTCGCAGTCGGCATTCCAATTCATCCCAAAGGTGTTCGATGGGGTTGAGGTCAGGGCTCTGTGCAGGGCAGTCAAGTTCTTCCACACCAATCTCGACAAACCATTTCTGTGTGGACCTTGCTTTGTGCACAGGGATATTGCCATGCTGAAACAGGAAAGGGCCTTTCCCAAACTGTTGCTACAAATTTGGAAGGACAGAATCCTCTAGAATGTCATTCATTGTATGCTGTAGCGTTAAGATTTCCCTTCACAGGAACTAAGGGACCTAGCCCAAACCATGAAAACCAGCCCCCCAGACTGTTATTCCTTCTCCACCAAACTTTACAGTGGCATTCGGGCAGGTAGAGTTCTCCTGGCAATCGCCAAACCCAGATTTGTCTGTGGTGAAGATTAATGAATCACTCCAGAGAATACAAACTGCAGGTCCACTGCTCCAGAGTCCAATGGCGGCATTATATTACTCCAGCCGACGTTTGGCATTACGCATGGTGATCTTAGGCTTGTGTGCAGCTGTTCGGCCATGGAAATCCATTTCATGAAGCTCCTGACGAAAAAGTTATTGTGCTGACGTTGCTTCCAGAGGCAGTTTGGAACTCGGTAGTGAGTGTTGCAACCAAGGTCAGACAATTTTTTACACGCTTCAACACTTGGCCATTCCCGTTATGTGAGCTTGAGTGGCCTACCACTTTGCAGCTGAGTCGCTGTTGCTCCTTTCCACTTCACGATAACAGCACTTACAGTTGACCTGGGCTGCTCTAGCATAACATACATTTGAAGAACTGACTTGTTGGAAAGGTAGCATTCTATGACGGTGCCATGTTGAAAGTCACTGAGCTCTTCAGTAAGGCCATTCTACTGTCTATGGAGATTGCATGGCTGCGTGCTTGGTTTTATACACCTGTCAGCAGCGGATGTGGTTGAAATTGCCCTATCCACTAATTTGAAGGGGTGTCCACATACTTTTGTATATATAGTGTAGAATATCGTTTTGATGAGACACTTTTTTAATGTTTTGAACTGTATTTTTCAGTCATTTTAAATGTTGATATGGACATTTTGTTAGAACCTTATTAATTATATATGTGTGTAACATTTTAGATAATAATATTATTAATATTATCGTGTGTGTGTGTGTGTGTGTGTGTGTGTGTGTGTGTGTGTGTGTGTGTGTGTGTGTGTTTGCACTTGCCGTGCTCGGTGCATTGGAAGAATTGTAAATCCATTGTGAAAAGCTATGGAGTTTGTGTTGCAAACTTTTCAGATGAAATGTGTCCGAATATTGGTCTTTAAGTGTCACCTATTGGTTGTAACTGTGGATGCTTAATCGGTTTACGGCTGATCTGAGTTGAGCAGTGTGTCATTTTGTTGGATGATATGAAATATGCCACCATCAGAGGCCATGGTTTGTGTATCTTGGCTACGTTGGTATTTACATTTGGTTAAAAAATATTAAAAAATCAGTTAATAGTCTATGTCACTCTTGTTGTTGGAGTTATCTGCTGTATGGGGAACTTGGGCTCCATCAAGGTTTATTTGTGAGTAAATCTGGCTTTGATAATAGCAAGTGCCTATCCAGCCTATCCAGCCAAAGACACAGGCAGGGTCCAAAGAGGAGTACGATGAAAGTACTAGCACTGACCGTAACCCTAATCCCAGAATGGTAAAGCAATGTATTTACAGCAGTAACCATAGCCCCAACCCTGGCTTCATGCTTAACCATAGCTTCATGTCCACATCCCGGTTCAACCCTAACCCTAATCTTGGCAAAACCCTAAGTCTGGACTTATTTTAAATCTTGGCCCCTGCAAATAGGGCACCCCCTCGTTTGAATTTCTAATTTAATCCCTGACCATATCCCCTAAATTGTTACCATAGGCTAAACAGTTATCCTTTCTACTGGTCTGTTGTGCCACAAACAATAAGAAAACCCTAGTGTTATTGGATGAAGTGTTGAAATGTAATTAAGACTTCCATGGAATATAGCTATTGTCTTTTAATAATGCGTGCTTCTCTCTATTTCACTGATTAAGTGGCTGCTGTAAAGGGTCCTATTCAATTAAAGAACTGTGTTTCGCTCTTCATAATGAATTACGTAATGATTATATCTTCTATACATGAGTGTGAGGAATGAGGCTCTCCCTCGATGGATGGTTAAGGTGTCTCTGCTGTCTCATTGCTTGTCATGGCACATTGTATGTGGGAAATTCAATTTTCATGCCTGGTGTTTGCTCACATAATTACAATGGGAACTCTCTTCTTGACATAGTGTTTATACTGTTATGCATGTTAAGCATTAATAAACACCAAATTGTTGCTTTATTACGTTTTGAAGTATACTGTAGTTTAATGCCAGCCCAGAATGGGGATCTCCAACTACCCAGTGTGCAGGCTTTTGTTCCAACCCAACACTTGATTCAGCTAATCGCAGTCTTGATAAGCAGTTGATTAATAGAATCAAAAGAAATAGAGAGATTGAGAAAAGACAGGGTATAGTATGATCTCTGTTCTACCGCTCTGTCTATCATCCGCCTGCGGTATGAGACTTTTACACATCCCATAGCCCAGCATTCTATAGCTAGAGGACTCCTGATTTCTCCAGGACTGCTAAGCATAATTTGTTGTCTTCATTTGTTTTGGACTAGTACTGTCTTTTTGCTAGCTAGGGCCATCTACTACAAGTGTTGCATGTCTTCCCAGTGGCCTATCTGGTGTGGGAACTGCTGACTGCTCATCATTTGCAGAGAGTTGTTTACATTTCAACCAGTATCAAGGGGCAGGGCAATATGTGACTTGTTTTGGTAATCAGTGGCTGTTTTGGAGGGGGAGTGGTTTCATCTCTTTTCTGGGTGTATATAACCAGCTTTTCAGGCTCCATCTCAGTGTGCCTTATTCTATAGCTAGAGAACTCCTGATGTCGCCATGATTGATAAGTATACATTTTTGTCTTTATCTGTTGTGGCCTACCTGGTGTGTGAACTGCTGACTGCTCATCATTCACAGATAGTTGTTGACACATCAACCAGGATCAAGGGGCAGGGCAATTTGTGGCTTGTTTTGGTAATCAGTGGCTTTATTTGAGGGGGAGTTGTTTCACCTCTCTTAGGCAATCAGCAACTAATACAGGGAGGTGTGCTCTCCACCTCTGCTAGGCAGTTAGCAATTAGTGTTAGTACTTCAGTCTCCTCTGGATTCTCAGCGGCAGCTGACAAAACTAAGACTGTTGCCGAAACAAAGATGGTTCTGCCGAGTTATTCTGCCGAGTTGTTTGAGGAAGGAAAGAGAGGAAGGCTCCACACCACTCTCTCACTTGAGTATCTTACTTAGTTGTTTTCAGATGATCTCATTTTGCTCTTTTGTAGCTTTGGCAACTATGTGTGTGTTTCAATACCTGTTTGTACCTTTACCTGTAGGCTTTACAGACACTCCCCACCCCTTAGCTGCAAAAACGTATAATTTAGTGTGCCCTGTACGCACAACCTATGTGGAATTCCTGGTCTCTGGCATCGTTTGCGACTGTCGATCTGCGGTCAAGAACGTGGAGTTCTTCTCAGCCTATTCTGTCCTTTAGTCCCTTGACTTTTTGGCCATGACAGACATTTATAACTCCAGAGAACACTGCTACCTCCAGCTGCTCGTTCTTCATCTGACTACATTTTCTCTCGTAGTCCGAGAACATCTGGTCCTCGCGGTTGTGGCACAGGTCTACTCATTTCTCCTAAGTGGAGATTTTCGCTTTTCTCCCTCTATCACCTGTCCAGGAATTCCATGCTGGCACTGTCACTTGTCCACTCAAGCTTAACATTATTGTCATCTGTCACTCACCAGGTGCCCTTGGAGAGTTCCTCAATGAGCTTGACACCTTGATAAGCTCATTTCCTGACGATGGCTCACCGCTCTTCATACTTGGTGACTTCAACATCCCCACTTCTGCCTTTGATTAAATTCTTTCCAACTCTCTCTTTTCCCTCCTTGCCTCTTTTCACCTCACCCTTTCCCAGTCCCCTTCAGCTCACAAGAGTCAATACGCTTGACTTCATCTTTACTAGATCTTTACTGGTTTTCGACCTTCCCAAGTTTTCTCATGTCACCCCGCTCCACTCCACTGGCTTCCAGTCTAAGCTCGCATCCACTACAAGACCATGGTGCTTACCTACGGAACAGCAAGAAGAACTTCCCCGCCCTACCTTCAGGCTAGCTATGCTCAAACACTACACCGAAACCCGAGCACTCCGTTCTGCCACCTCAGGTCTCTTGGCCCTCCCACCTGTACAGGAGGGCAGCTCCCGCTCAGCCCTACCTCTTCAAACAGTGTCTGCTAAATGACTAAAATGTCAAATGTAGATGTAAATATCTCAACCAAACAAGGGTTAGATGAGACAGGCCGGAGAGAGAGGAGCCAGAAGGTGGTCTTTGTTAGCCTATTCCTACCTATGAAGTGTAACACAGAACATATCCTCTCCCCAGCACAGAAAGCCACTGATCTATCAGATCAAAACTAGGATCTTAATTAACCGATCCTTCCCTCCCAATTGAACCACCCGCTGGGCCAGACAGTGGGCCGGCCCGTTCGCCATTCTGGCTCTGCCTCGCTCCAGTCTCTGTTTGAAGAGTGGAACATGAAAGCGACTGCAGCCCGTTCAGCGTGGGCCAGCACGGGGATCTTAATTAAAAAGCTTTGCATGTTATTTGCCATAATAAAGGGGAATTTGGAGTTTAGTTAAATCCAATTAGGGTTGGGCCGATGTCTCAGGAGATGAGAGAGTAATTGGTGTTTGAACACCGACTGCTTTGTTCCGTGCACCAGGAGATTGATCAAGGCAATAAGCAGACAATGCCGACTCAGAGAAGATGATGGGTCTCTGGCTGTGAACTTTAGTGTGGCGGCTCGAACATGACGGGACGACATTACGAGACAATTAGCAGAAAGATGAAACATTGCCTCGGCTCGTTATCAAAGAAGTTGCAATGGCGCAGAAGGGCGGAGTCCCACTGAGATGCAGGTGTGTCACGAAGTGCGAAGATTGTCGAAGATGATTTGAGGTGTCTGATCATATCTGTGGATATCTCACTGATATCTCACTGAAATATCAACTCTGCTGGTTGACAACCGGGTACAGTAATTTGTGCTAGCGCAGTACCGCAGCAGAGGAAGATCTGAGGAAAATCATCCCAATGTCTACAAATGTCTACACATTTTTAAGTGCCTGGAAAGGCTCTCTGTTTGTATCCCTGTATTTGCTTCTAGTCGAGGAAGCCTTTATTGATCCCTCCCTTCCTGAATGTTCCCCGATTGGTTTATGGTAGGATCAGGTGGTCTGCAGGAGAAAATGAATTATCTGTTGAAGTGAAGCTATTGATGATTGGGGGAGGTGGGTACCTTTTAGTTTTGATTCTGATTCAGCATTATCTTCAACCATCTCCATATATATACACACACACACACACGACCTCTCCCCTTTGACCTTGTCTGATGACCTATTGATCATGTCTGGACCTGCTTTGGATCCGATCACCAATAGTAGAGGGGAAATGGATGTGTTTGAATGGGATTATTGTAATGACATCGCTGTTATAATCCTGTTACCTGGCCGCGTCCCCAGTGCACTAAAGTCTATACGTTTCCATGGATGGGGGAAAATAAAGGTTGATCTTTAGATTTATGTTACACAATACTGGAAGTATTTTCCAAGATGTTTGAGAGAATGCCATGGACGGTTCCCTCAACAAAATACGGTGAAAATACATTCCCTCTACCATAGTTGAGGCAGTCAGATCTTCAGCGAGCAAATCAAATTAAATAAAATGAAATTGTATTTGTCACAGGCACCGAATACAAGCGGTGCAGACTTTACCGGGAAGTGCTTGCTTTCCAGCCCTTCTCAACACTTTAAAGATAAAAATAAAATAGTAACAAAAGAGAAGTAAAATAAACTATCTATGTGAAGGCAAAGTGGCAGATATCAGAATAGATCATTTAAAACAAAGTCAAATAAAGAACAGAGCAGCAGCAAATAATGAGTGTGAACGTGTGTGTGTGTGTAATGTGTATGTACCGTATGTGTGTTTGTTGTGTCGATCTGTGTGTGTGGGAGTGTCAATGTAGTGTATGTGAGTGTGTACATGTATATGGTTTGTATACAATGGTGTGAAAAAAGTATTTGCCCCTTCTCTATTTTGCATATTTTTGATACAGGATGTTATCAGATCTTCATCTAAAAACTAATATTAGATACAGGGAACCTGAGTTTGCAAATAACAAAAAAAAGATATATCCTTATTTTATTTTATTAACAAAGTTATGCAACACCCCATTCCCTATGTTAAAAAGTAATTGCCTCCTTACACTCAATAACTACCACCTTTTGCTACAATGACTGCAACCAAATGCTTCCTGCAGTTGTTGATCAGTCTCTCACATCACTGTGGAGGAATGTTGGCCCACTCTTCCATGCTGAACTGCTTTAAATCGTTTGTGGGTTTTCGAGCATGAACTGCTCGTTTCAAGTCCTGCCACAACATCTAAATTGGGATTAGGTCTGGACTTTGACTAGGCTATTCCAAAACTTCAAATTTGTTGCTTTTAACTGTTTTCATGTATAATTGATTGTGTTTTGGATCATTGTATTGCTGCATAACCCAGCTGCGCTTCAGCTTCAGCTCACAGATGGATGGCCTGACATTCTCCTGTAGGATTCTCTGATACAGAGCAGAATTCATTATTCCTTCCATTAAGGCAAGTCGTCCAGGTTCTGAGGCTGCAAAGTAGCCCCAAACTATCACATGAGGTGTGATAGAGGTGCTTGGTTTTTGCCAGGCATAATAGGACCCAGGTTGACTGAAGATTGCCAAAGAGCACCTGGAAGCACCTGGATGATCATCAAAATCAAATAAAATGTATTTATAAAGCTCTTCTTACATCAGCTGATGTCTCAAAGTGCTGTACAGAAACCCAGCCTAAAACCCCAAACAGCAAGCAATGCAGGTGTAGAAGCACGGTGGCTAGGAAAAACTCCCTAGAAAAGCTTAAACCTAGGAAGAAACCTAGAGAGGAACCAGGCTATGAGAGGTGGCCAGTCCTCTTCTGGCTGTGCCGGGTGGAGATAAAGACACTTCAAGACACTTGAAAGAGTGTTCTATGAACAGATGACATTGGTCCAATTGTGCCTGGTTCCCTTTTTCCAATACCAGGTTATGGTTGAAGATCTGATAACATTCAGTATCAAAAATAAGTAGAGAAAATTAGAAAGGGGGCAAATACATTTCACAGCACTGTATATAGTCTAGTGAGTGTGTGTGTAGGGTCAGTGAAATATAAGAGTCAGTGATATCAACACAGTAATCCCATTCAAACACATCCCTTTTCCCTCTACTATTGGTGATCGGACCCAAAGCTAGTCCAGACATGATCAATAGGTCATCAGAGGCCTGGGAAACCGATCTTATAGGTCGCAAACCTTCATGCACCGCTCCGGCAGAGAAGAGTGAAACAAACCGTAACTCCAGCTCCTTGGCTGACTGACAACATCAAGACACAGCTGAGTCACAGAGATGCTGCTCGGCTAAAATGAGTGAAAACAAAAGCTGAAAACGCCTGGGAAGAGTATCGTTGTCTCAGAAACAACGTAACTGCTGAAGTAAGAAAGGAAAACTACTACTCAGCTGCTCTACAACTGTGCAACTAGACAACTGTGCAACTAGACAACTGTGCAACTAGACAACTGTGCAACTAGACAACTGTGCAACTAGACAACTGTGCAACTAGACAACTGTGCAAATTGGAAAATAATCAACTATTTCATTGATAAAGCCAAAAGAGCCAAGCATGCCCTGGGACTAAACACCTCCCTCTGCCACTGGATCCTGGACTTCCTGACGGGCCGCCCCCAGGTGGTAAGGGTAGGTAACAACACAATCGCCACGCTGATCCTCAACACTGGGGCCCCTCAGTCCCCTCCTGTACTCCCTGTTCAATCATGACTACATGGCCAGGCACGACTCCAAACCCATCATCAAGTTTGCTGATGACACAACAGTGGTAGGCCTGATCACCGACAACGACGAGACAGCCCATAGAGAGGAGGTCAGAGACCTGGCCGTGTGGTGCCAGGACAACAACCACTCACTCAACGTGATCAAGACAAAGGAGATTATTGTGGACTACAGGAAAAGGAGGACCGAGCATGCCCCCATTCTCATCGGCGGGGCTGTAGTGGAGCAGGTTGAGAGCTTCAAGTTCCTTGTTGTCAACATCACCAACAAACTAACATGGTCCAAACACACCAAGACAGTCGTGAAGAGGGCACGACAAAACCTATTCCCCCTCAGGAGACTGAAAAGATTTGGCATGGGTCCACCGATCCTCAAAAGGTTTGACAGCTGCACCATCGAGAGCATCTTGACAACTTGGCAACTGCTTGGCCTCCGACCGCAAGGCACGACAGAGGGTAGTGTGTACGGCCCAGTACATCACTGGACCTCCCAGGACCTCTATACCAGGCAGTGTCAGAGGAAGGTCCTAAAAATTGTCAAAGACTCCAGCCACCCTTGGGCATTTTTCTTAGAACTGTATTGTTGGTTAAGGGCTTATAAGTAAGCATTTCTATGTAAGGTCTACACCTGTGGTATTCGGCGCATGTGACAAATATCATTTTATATGATTTTCATTTGAAGTACGGAGTGTACAGTGGCAAGAAAAAGTATGTGAACCCTTTGGAATTTTTGAAAATTAAAGAGAGACGCACACTCTAGGAGCTCAGATGCAAAAATGTAATTACCAACGTTTCGACAGCCAAGCTGTCTTCATCAGGGTATAATCACAAACACTGCGGGAACCATTTGGAATTACCTGGATTTTTGCATAAATTGGTCCTAAAATGTGATCAGATCTTGATCTAAGTCACAACAATAGACAAACACAGTGTGCTTAAACTAATAACACACAAATGATTGTATTTTTCTTGTCTATATTGAATACATCATTTAAACATTCACAGTGTAGGTTTGAAAAAGTATGTGAACCTTTTGGATTTAATAACTGGTACTAAACAAACTTCTGAAGATCGAGCAGCAGAAAGCCACAGGATCAGACGATATTCCTGCTTCTAAAGGACCCACATTGATAGTGGGTCCACAGACTCATATCCTCAATCTGTCAATCTCAAAAGGGGAGATCCCATGTAAATGGGAAAGGGCTTGTATAACATCACTCTACAAGTCTAGTGTCAATTATATGTGCTGTCTCCAAATGTTGGAAAGGCTGGTGCACACACAGGTTGTTAACTACAGTATTTTTCACTAAAAGTGGTTTTAGGAAGATACACAGCACATCTACAGCAGTGCAAAGGGTTGTGGAGGACATCAAGTCGGCTTGTAATAGCCAGGAGGTCACAGCAGCACTCTTCTTGGATCTGAAGAAAGCTTTTAACACTTTTCACCACCACACGCTCCTGAGGAAGCTTGAGAAACTTTGACAGCATTGCAATCAAGTAGTTTACATCATACTTACAGGGGAGGAGTCAGTACTCTAAACTGCATGCAGTCAGCCCAGGTACCTGTGGTGAATGGAGTACCACAAGGGAATGTGCTTGGATCCCTGCTGTTCTGCATTTACATATATGAGCTTCCATCAGCACTGGATAAATTCCATATACATATATATGCAGATGACACAGTCCTGTACTACTCAGCTAATACCACCAGGGAGTGTGAGGAGTCAGTGTCAAATGACATCAAGAGGGCAGCAGCTTGGTTCACTGACAACAAGCTCTCCCTACGCCCTCAGAAGACCAAGGCAATGCTGTTTGACAACCCACAAAAGCTTAGATACACAGGCAGAAATATCACAATAACAGACAAACAAAACACTTATGAACGCAAAACACCATAAAGAACCTTGGGATGAAGTTGGACCCACACCTACACTGAACACAGCATGGTCACAAGGAAACTACTGTCTGGACCTGGCGCTCTAAAAAGGGTAAGGGACTTTGTTTCCAAGAACATCATCCTGACAATTTACCACACCAGGATAACACCCAGTCTGCAACCCAACATCTTGACCACCATGTTGCACACACATCTGTATGAAGTGCTTTGACACACATCAACACCATCATCCCAGACACCCTAGACCCACTCCAATTCACATACCGCCCCAACAGATTGACAGATGACGCAATCTCAATTGCACTTCACAATGTTCTCTCCCACCTGGAGAAGAGGGGAAATAACTATCTGAGAATGACGTTCATAGACTACAGCTCAGCGTTCCACACCATAGTCCCCTCCAAGCTCCTCACCAAGGTTGTGAAGTTAGGCAACAACACCTCTGCCACGCTGACCCTCATCATGTGTGGTGCCCTTATGGGTGTGTGCTTAGTCCCATACTGTACTCACTGTTCACCCACAACTGCTTGGCCACCCACAACTCCAACAAGTTTGCTTTGTGACATGGCAGTGGTAGGCCTTATCATTGACGGCGATGAGTCAGCCTACAGGGAGGAGGTCAGAGACTTAGCAGTGTGGTGCCAGGACAACAACCTCTCCCTCAACGTCAGTAAGACCAAGGAACTGATCGTGGACTATAGGAGAAAGAGGGGAGAGCACGTGACCATCCATATTGGCGAGGCTGTTGTGGAGCAGGTCGAGAGTTTCAAGTTCCTTGGCATTCGCATCACTATGGAAATATGCATAGCCTGGAAATGAGATGGAAATTTGAAACAGTCTTACAGACATATATGGACATCTGGCAGCCATCTGAGAGGACATGGAACTATGTCCTATGACATGCAATATGTGTTTAGTGTATATCGAAGTGTTGGACCTATGGCTTTTAGGAGAAGTAATGCGTCTGTCTGTCCTGTCTGTCTGTCTGTCTGTCTCTGTCTGTCTGTCTTTCTGTCTGTCTGTCTGTCTGTCTTCCTGCCCATATCTCTGTCTGTCTGTCTGTCTGTCTGTCTGTCTGTCTGTCTGTCTGTCTGTCTTCCTGCCCATATCTCTGTCTGTCTGCCCGTATCTCTGTCTGTCTGTCTGTCTGTCTGTCTGTCTTCCTGCCCATATCTCTGTCTGTCTGTCTGTCTCTCTGTCTGTCTGCCCGTATCTCTGTCTGTCTGTCTGTCTGTCTGTCTGTCTGTCTGTCTGTCTGTCTGTCTGTCTGTCTGTCTTCCTGCCCATATCTCTGTCTGTCTGTCTGTCTGTCTGTCTGTCTGTCTGTCTGTCTGTCTGTCTGTCTGTCTGTCTGTCCGTATCTCTGTCTGTCTGTCTGCCCGTATCTCTGTCTGTCTGCCCGTATCTCTGTCTGTCTGTCTGTCTGTCTGTCTGTCTGTCTGTCTGTCTGTCTGTCTGTCTGTCTGTCTGTCTGTCTTCCTGCCCATATCTCTGTCTGTCTGTCTTCCTGCCGATATCTCTGTCTGTCTGCCCATATCTCTGTCTGTCTGCCCATATCTCTGTCTGTGTTGATCTAACTATCCATGCCATATAGAATGGAGCAGAATGTTGTGTTTCAGTGTGGTCTGTTACAGCTAAGTTGGGAGCAGAACTGTCAGAGCTGCCTAATACTGTGATCCATCACCCACTACATCCTGTGTGTGTGTGCGCGCACATGTGTGCTTGCTTTGTGCATGCTCATGTAATTAAATCACTAGATCGATACCGCCTATGACTCCCTCTCAGGACTGTTACAACAAGCCACGTTCTTCCCCCTCCCTTTCTCATTCTCTCCCTCTCCCTCTCTCCCTTCCTTATGTCTCTCTGTCTGTAAATATAAGGGCATGCTACGAATCAGAGCTCAAACCTGGGGATAGATTGTTTCTCTGCAGCCCTATTGACCGTGATTAACCTTCAGTTTGCGCTGTTGCCTCAGAGAGGAAGTGGGGCTAGGTTGAGGATGGAAGACAGAGAGGGGGGATGCCACAAAAGCTGGTAAAACGCCACCCGGCAAATACCACATATGGGAAAGCCTTAAGGGTCAGGGGTCAGATGCTAGGGATCAAAGGTCAGTTTGCTGCCTTTAGGCCAAGGCCAAGGTGGCAGAGGTCAGCAAGGGTCAGTCACCTGGGTTTGAGGCTAATCCTGACCTTGGCCTTGGGATGATCAATAAGAGCAGAGTTGCTGTCCTCGTCTGCCTCACAGATCAATGATTCATTTACATCCCCTCTCTGGCCGTTAGGCTCTTATAGCTCTCTCCTTCATTGATTCCTTTCTTTCTTTTCTGCCCTTTCCTCTAATCACATTCTCTTCTACACATGGGACACCTTTAAGGAAAAACCACCCCTGGAGGTTTATGTCTAGTTGCGATGAAAATACAGTAAATGTGCAACTAGTTGCTGCACCAACAGGTCTATGGACATGAAGGAGATTGGATCTACAAAGCTATATATAGCTATAGTTGGCTTGACTGCTATTAGCCCATACAAATACATTCAGTAACAGATTCACCACATGGAACAACAGATGGTCCACCCCCAAAAATATAAAATAAGTTTGTTCTGAATTGTCTATCCCGTATCTGAGAGATATTAGAAAGGATTTTTTTTTTTAAATCATTTTTTTATGTATTTAACACTTTTTTTCTGTCACTAAACAGTCTCCATGTATACAGTACTTCCATAAAGTTTTTCAAATGGTACTGGGGGACCTTCAGACGGGTCTTGTGGGTGTCCTAGAGTCTCACCTTTACACAGAGGGGTCATATTTGTGTATAGGCCAAACTATTCGAAAGCTACAGACAGAAGTTGGCAGATCGGCTGTACCGACTTCAGACGAGTCCCAAGACGCTTGTGGGGGTGTAGAGCAAAAAGGAAAAAGGAAGCATCGTGTTCATGAGAGTCTCATCTTTCCACAGAGGGGTCATAATAGTTTTGCAGGCCAAATCGCTCAGACGCTACAGACGATTTGGTGAGAAGACCGATTTTAGGGATGTCTCATGGTCTGACAAACATCGCTCTAGCTCTTTCAGCACAGATGCGGAAGTGTTACATAGGCAGATGCGGTGGATTGAGATGCAAACAGATATCTCTAGTTTAAAATTACTTTTATCTCTTATTCTTATCTGTATTTTTTTTTAAAACTGCATTGTTGGTTAGGGGCTCGTAAGGAAGAATTTCACTGTTGTAATCGGCGTATGTGACTAATACAATTTGATTTGATAAATGACTATCGCCCCCCTAGCACTCACTTCTGTCAAATCAAATCAAATTGTATTTTTCACATGTGCCGAATACAAGAAGCCCTTAACAAACAGTGCAGTTCAAGAAATAGCGTCAAGAAAATATTTCCTAAATAAACTAAAGTAAAAAAATCAAATCAAATCAAAAAGTAACACAAGAAAATGACATAACAATAACGAGGCTCTATACAGGGAGTACCGGTACCGAGTCAATGTGTGGCTATAAACAGGGAGTCCCGGTACCGAGTCAATGTGTGGCTCTATACAGGGAGTACCGGTACCGAGTCAATGTGTGGCTCTATACAGGGAGTACCGGTACCGAGTCAATGTGTGGCTCTATACAGGGAGTCCCGGTACCGAGTCAATGTGTGGCTATACAGGGAGTCCCGGTACCGAGTCAATGTGTGGCTATACAGGGAGTCCCGGTACCGAGTCAATGTGTGGCTCTATACAGGGAGTCCCGGTACCGAGTCAATGTGTGGCTATATACAGGGAGTCCCGGTACCGAGTCAATGTGTGGCTCTATACAGGGAGTACCGGTACCGAGTCAATGTGTGGCTCTATAGGGAGTCCCGGTACCGAGTCAATGTGTGGCTATATACAGGGAGTCCCGGTACCGAGTCAATGTGTGGCTATATACAGGGAGTACCGGTACCGAGTCAATGTGTGGCTCTATACAGGGAGTCCCGGTACCGAGTCAATGTGTGGCTCTATACAGGGAGTACCGGTACCGAGTCAATGTGTGGCTCTATACAGGGAGTCCCGGTACCGAGTCAATGTGTGGCTCTATACAGGGAGTCCCGGTACCGAGTCAATGTGTGGCTCTATACAGGGAGTCCCGGTACCGAGTCAATGTGTGGCTCTATACAGGGAGTCCCGGTACCGAGTCAATGTGTGGCTATATACAGGGGGTACCGGTACCGAGTCAATGTGTGGCTATATACAGGGGGTACCGGTACCGAGTCAATGTGTGGCTCTATACAGGGAGTACCGGTACCGAGTCAATGTGTGGCTCTATACAGGGGGTACCGGTACCGAGTCAATGTGTGGCTCTATACAGGGAGTACCGGTACCGAGTCAATGTGTGGCTCTATACAGGGGGTACCGGTACCGAGTCAATGTGTGGCTATAAACAGGGAGTCCCGGTACCGAGTCAATGTGTGGCTATATACAGGGAGTACCGGTACCGAGTCAATGTGTGGCTCTATACAGGGAGTCCCGGTACCGAGTCAATGTGTGGCTATATACAGGGAGTCCCGGTACCGAGTCAATGTGTGGCTATATACAGGGAGTCCCGGTACCGAGTCAATGTGTGGCTATATACAGGGAGTCCCGGTACCGAGTCAATGTGTGGCTCTATACAGGGAGTCCCGGTACCGAGTCAATGTGTGGCTCTATACAGGGAGTACCGGTACCGAGTCAATGTGTGGCTATAAACAGGGAGTCCCGGTACCGAGTCAATGTGTGGCTCTATACAGGGAGTACCGGTACCGAGTCAATGTGTGGCTCTATACAGGGAGTACCGGTACCGAGTCAATGTGTGGCTATATACAGGGAGTACCGGTACCGAGTCAATGTGTGGCTATATACAGGGAGTCCCGGTACAGAGTCAATGTGTGGCTATAAACAGGGAGTACCGGTACCGAGTCAATGTGTGGCTATATACAGGGAGTCCCGGTACCGAGTCAATGTGTGGCTATAAACAGGGAGTCCCGGTACCGAGTCAATGTGTGGCTATAAACAGGGAGTACCGGTACCGAGTCAATGTGTGGCTATATACAGGGAGTCCCGGTACAGAGTCAATGTGTGGCTATAAACAGGGAGTACCGGTACCGAGTCAATGTGTGGCTATATACAGGGAGTCCCGGTACCGAGTCAATGTGTGGCTATAAACAGGGAGTCCCGGTACCGAGTCAATGTGTGGCTATAAACAGGGAGTACCGGTACCGAGTCAATGTGTGGCTCTATACAGGGAGTCCCGGTACCGAGTCAATGTGTGGCTATACAGGGAGTACCGGTACCGAGTCAATGTGTGGCTATAAACAGGGAGTACCGGTACCGAGTCAATGTGTGGCTATACAGGGAGTCCCGGTACCGAGTCAATGTGTGGCTATAAACAGGGAGTCCCGGTACCGAGTCAATGTGTGGCTATATACAGGGAGTCCCGGTACCGAGTCAATGTGTGGCTATAAACAGGGAGTCCCGGTACCGAGTCAATGTGTGGCTATACAGGGAGTCCCGGTACCGAGTCAATGTGTGGCTATATACAGGGAGTACCGGTACCGAGTCAATGTGTGGCTCTATACAGGGAGTACCGGTACCGAGTCAATGTGTGGCTATATACAGGGAGTCCCGGTACCGAGTCAATGTGTGGCTATAAACAGGGAGTACCGGTACCGAGTCAATGTGTGGCTATATACAGGGAGTCCCGGTACCGAGTCAATGTGTGGCTATAAACAGGGAGTCCCGGTACCGAGTCAATGTGTGGCTATAAACAGGGAGTACCGGTACCGAGTCAATGTGTGGCTATATACAGGGAGTCCCGGTACAGAGTCAATGTGTGGCTATAAACAGGGAGTACCGGTACCGAGTCAATGTGTGGCTATATACAGGGAGTCCCGGTACCGAGTCAATGTGTGGCTATAAACAGGGAGTCCCGGTACCGAGTCAATGTGTGGCTATAAACAGGGAGTACCGGTACCGAGTCAATGTGTGGCTCTATACAGGGAGTCCCGGTACCGAGTCAATGTGTGGCTATACAGGGAGTACCGGTACCGAGTCAATGTGTGGCTATATACAGGGAGTCCCGGTACAGAGTCAATGTGTGGCTATAAACAGGGAGTACCGGTACCGAGTCAATGTGTGGCTATATACAGGGAGTCCCGGTACCGAGTCAATGTGTGGCTATAAACAGGGAGTCCCGGTACCGAGTCAATGTGTGGCTATAAACAGGGAGTACCGGTACCGAGTCAATGTGTGGCTATATACAGGGAGTCCCGGTACAGAGTCAATGTGTGGCTATAAACAGGGAGTACCGGTACCGAGTCAATGTGTGGCTATATACAGGGAGTCCCGGTACCGAGTCAATGTGTGGCTATAAACAGGGAGTCCCGGTACCGAGTCAATGTGTGGCTATAAACAGGGAGTACCGGTACCGAGTCAATGTGTGGCTCTATACAGGGAGTCCCGGTACCGAGTCAATGTGTGGCTATACAGGGAGTACCGGTACCGAGTCAATGTGTGGCTATAAACAGGGAGTACCGGTACCGAGTCAATGTGTGGCTATACAGGGAGTCCCGGTACCGAGTCAATGTGTGGCTATAAACAGGGAGTCCCGGTACCGAGTCAATGTGTGGCTATATACAGGGAGTCCCGGTACCGAGTCAATGTGTGGCTATAAACAGGGAGTCCCGGTACCGAGTCAATGTGTGGCTATACAGGGAGTCCCGGTACCGAGTCAATGTGTGGCTATATACAGGGAGTACCGGTACCGAGTCAATGTGTGGCTCTATACAGGGAGTACCGGTACCGAGTCAATGTGTGGCTATATACAGGGAGTCCCGGTACCGAGTCAATGTGTGGCTATAAACAGGGAGTACCGGTACCGAGTCAATGTGTGGCTATATACAGGGAGTCCCGGTACCGAGTCAATGTGTGGCTATAAACAGGGAGTCCCGGTACCGAGTCAATGTGTGGCTATAAACAGGGAGTACCGGTACCGAGTCAATGTGTGGCTATATACAGGGAGTCCCGGTACAGAGTCAATGTGTGGCTATAAACAGGGAGTACCGGTACCGAGTCAATGTGTGGCTATATACAGGGAGTCCCGGTACCGAGTCAATGTGTGGCTATAAACAGGGAGTCCCGGTACCGAGTCAATGTGTGGCTATAAACAGGGAGTACCGGTACCGAGTCAATGTGTGGCTCTATACAGGGAGTCCCGGTACCGAGTCAATGTGTGGCTATACAGGGAGTACCGGTACCGAGTCAATGTGTGGCTATAAACAGGGAGTACCGGTACCGAGTCAATGTGTGGCTATACAGGGAGTCCCGGTACCGAGTCAATGTGTGGCTATAAACAGGGAGTCCCGGTACCGAGTCAATGTGTGGCTATATACAGGGAGTCCCGGTACCGAGTCAATGTGTGGCTATAAACAGGGAGTCCCGGTACCGAGTCAATGTGTGGCTATACAGGGAGTCCCGGTACCGAGTCAATGTGTGGCTATATACAGGGAGTACCGGTACCGAGTCAATGTGTGGCTCTATACAGGGAGTCCCGGTACCGAGTCAATGTGTGGCTATATACAGGGAGTACCGGTACCGAGTCAATGTGTGGCTATATACAGGGAGTACCGGTACCGAGTCAATGTGTGGCTATACAGGGAGTCCCGGTACCGAGTCAATGTGTGGCTCTATACAGGGAGTCCCGGTACCGAGTCAATGTGTGGCTATATACAGGGAGTCCCGGTACCGAGTCAATGTGTGGCTATATACAGGGAGTACCGGTACCGAGTCAATGTGTGGCTCTATACAGGGAGTACCGGTACCGAGTCAATGTGTGGCTATACAGGGAGTCCCGGTACCGAGTCAATGTGTGGCTATACAGGGAGTCCCGGTACCGAGTCAATGTGTGGCTCTATACAGGGAGTCCCGGTACCGAGTCAATGTGTGGCTATACAGGTTAGTAGAGGTCATTTGTAAAGTGACTATTCACAGATAATAAACAGCAAGTAGCAGTCAGGGGGGGGGGGGGGGTCAATGTATATAGTCTGGGTGGCCATTTGATTAATTGTTCTTTGGGGTAGATGCTGTTAAAGAGCCTTTTGGTCCTAGACTTGGCGCTCCGGTAGCGCAAGCCTTACGGTAGAACAGAGACCTGTCTATGACTTGTTCGACTGGAGTTTGACCATTTTTGGGGTCTTCGCCTGACACCACCTAATATGCAGGTCCTGGATGTCAGGAAGCTTGGACCCAGTGATGTACTGGGTCGTACACATTACCCTCTGTAGCACCTTACTGTCAGATTCCAAGCAGTTGCCATACCAGGCGGTTATGCGGTTATGCAACCAATGCTCTCGATGGTGCAGCTGAACTTTTTGAGGATCTGGGGACCCATGCCAAATCTTTTCAGTCTCCTGAGGGGGAAAAAGTGTTGTCTTGTCCTCTTCACAAGAGTCCTGATGTGTTTGGACCATGATAGTTAATCGCTGATGTGGACACCAAGGAACTTGAAACTCTCGACCCGCTCCACTTCAGGCCCGTCGATGTTAATGGGGGCCTGTTCAGCCCTCCTTTAGTCCACAATCAGCTCCTTTGTCTTGCTCACATTGAGGGAAAGGTTGTTGTCCTGGCAGAACACTACCAGATCTCTGACCTCCTCCCTATAGGCTGTCTCATCATTGTCGGTGATCAGGCCTATCACTGTTGTGTCATCAGCAAACTTAATGATTGTGTTGGAGTCGTGCTTGGCCACGCAGTCGTGGGTGAACAGGGAATACAGGAGGGGACTGAGCACGCACCCCGTAGGGGCCTCAGTGTTGAGAGGCTGCTGCCCTATATACATAGACTTGGAATCACTGGCCACTTTAATAATATAACACGAGTCACTTTAATAATGTTTACATATTGCTTTACTCATCTCATTGTAATGTGAGTCCAACTCACACTCCCAAACACTTAGATCCCCGGAACGCAGCCCACTTTCCAGCTCACTCTCCGGATCCCAATCACCAGAATTCTAACCACCTGTTCACACACCTGCATGTCATCATCCCACACTATTTAGTTCAGTTCCTTGCACCCCATTACTGTGAGGTATTGTTTGTTTTGAGACACTTTTTCGGAGCTCTGTTTTCCCCCTACTTCTCTCCTCCAGTGTATAATAGTTTTTGCCTGCCTCACTCACAATGCCTTTTGTCTATTCCCTGCCTGTACTATTGCCATTTTTGGACCTACCGTGTATGACCTTCTGCCTGCCCCTGGACCCAGCTACCTGCCTCCTCCCATGGTCCCTTTCATTAAACACCTGCTGCGTTCTGCGTTTGAAACCAGCTCTCTGTCTTCCTCGTGTTCATTACACTCGTGTGTGTATATACTGTATTTTAGTCAATGCTACTCCGACATTGCTCGATCTAGTATTTATATGTCTTAATTCCATTCTTTTAGATTTGTGTGCATCGTTGTGAATTGTTAGATACTACTGCACTGTTGGAACTGCTGTAGGAACACAAGCACCCACAATAACATCTGCTAAATGTGTGGATGTGACCAATGGAATTTGATTAGATTTGTTTTATGTCTCTGTGACTAACAGATGCGTATCTGTATTCCCAGTCATGTGAAATCCATAGATTTAGGTCCAAATGAATATACACTGCTCAAAAAAATAAAGGGAACACTAAAATAACACATCCTAGATCTGAATGAATGATACTTTTTTCTTTACATAGTTGAATGTGCTGACAACAAAATCACACAAATTATCAATGGAAATCAAATTTATCAACCCATGAAGGTCTGGATTTGGAGTCACACTCAAAATTAAAGTGGAAAACCACACTACAGGCTGATCCAACTTTGATGTAATGTCCTTAAAACAAGTCAAAATGAGGCTCAGTAGTGTGTGTGGCCTCCACGTGCCTATATGACCTCCCTACAACACTTGGGCATGCTCCTGATGAGGTGACCTCCTGAGGGATCTCCTCCTAGACCTGGACTAAAGCATCCGCCAACTCCTGGACTGTCTGTGGGGCAACGTGGCGTTGGTGGATGGAGCGAGACATGGATGGAGCAACACATCCCAGATGTGCTCAATTGGATTCAGGTCTGGAGAACGGGCGGGCCAGTCCATAGCATCAATGTCTTCCTCTTGCAGGAACTGCTGACACACTTCAGCCACATGAGGTCTAGCATTGTCTTACATTAGGAGGAACCCAGGGCCAACCGCACCAGCATATATGGTCTCACAAGGGGTCTGAGGATCTCATCTCGGTACCTAATGGCAGTCAGGTTACCTCTGGCGAGCACATGGAGGGCTGTGCGGCCCCCCAAAGAAATGCCACCCCACACCATGACTGACCCACCGCCAAACCGGTCATGCTGGAGGATGTTGCAGGCAGCAGAACGTTCTCCACGGCGTCTCCGGACTCTGTCACGTCTGTCACATGCTCAGTGTGAACCTGCTTTCATCTGTGAAGAGCACAGGGCGCCAGTGGCGAATTTGCCAATCTTGGTGTTCTCTGGCAAATGCCAAACGTCCTGCACGGTGTTGGGCTGTAAGCATAACCCCCACCTGTGGACGTCGGGCCCTCATACCACCCTCATGGAGTCTGTTTCTGCTGATTTGGTGGTGGTTGTGCAGCAGCATTTTCCATGTGAAATCTTGTGTATTTTCCATGCTTTACTTTACTGCTTAACTGTTCCCCCTTAACCGTTAGTCCTCAAACTCAGGGTATTACTTTTTCTCTCAGTATTTATCAGAATGCGTCTTTTTCCCATGTCTCGTTGCTCTCTTTCGATGCAATAATCACATCAATTTGTATGTATTCCTCACATCCCTTTCTTACATTATGACAACACTCCCATAATATTTCTCTCCTCTGATATTTCTCTCTCCATTTCCCTCTCCTTCATTCTCTCACCTTCATGCTACTAGGGTCACTGCTATCTTGCTGTGTTTTCACATCCCACTCTTTCCTCTTCAGTCCCAGATCCACTCTGTAACATCAGGAGCTTCTCTGCGACCAGGGACATTACAACAGATTGGAGCAGTATTGTTTGGACAGTGTTTCTTATTAAAAAGGCCTCTCCTTTATATTCACACGGGTGCGTTCTCCGTCCCATAGCAGCGAGAGGCAATTATCCACATGACTAGTCTTAGAGCCAGAGGAACAGGCTCAGTCTTTATCACAGAGCAATGGGAGTCCAGCAGAGCTCTCTGTATTTCTGTAGCCATCTGCATTTCCATTAAAAGTAGACCAATACGCTTTCTTTCATTCTACTCAAATGCAGTGAGGAAGGTTCATGGTGAAAAGAAAGACAAGTGATTCTTCAATTGGGATTAGTTGGACAAGGGGCAAATGTTGGAGTTGCTGTCATGTGCAGATCCAAGAAAGCATTGTCACAGGAAAACACATTACAGTAAACTTCTTACACCTATAGAGCAGTTTCCCAAACTCGGTCCTGGGGCCCCCCTGAGTGCACGTTTTGGTTATTGCCCTTGCGCTACACAGCTGATTCAAATAGTCAAAGTTTGATGAGTTGGTTATTTGAATCAGCTGTGTAGTGCTAGAGTTTTAAAACATGTTGGGAAACCCTACTGTAGATGGAATGTTGCTAACCCAATGCAGAGCAATTGTGGTGTGATCGCTCTATATTGCTCCGCTATCTAGGGACAGATTGAATATAGTCAATATAACAGGTCTAATAAACATGGTGCCAACAAGCTAACAGCCCAATAAGGCTTTGTCTGGAGGAGACAGGGGACAGCTGATTAGCAGAAGGCTAGCTGTTAATGGTGCCTAATTGATTGATGCATCTTTCCACCTCTCTCTCTCTCTCTCTCTCTTTCTACAGCTCTCTCTCCCCATTTTCTCTCCCTACTCCTCTATTACAGCCCTCTCTATTTACGTGACATCACAAAGCACCCTTATCAAAACAGAGAAAGAAGCCCTACTCCAAGTCCTTCTCTCAGCTGTTGAACAGCATCGCACTTAAATAAACAACACACTTTGTATCCAACTTTCTCTGCACAGTATGGGGCATCCTAGACTGCCACACACTGTACTGGTTGCAGACAGTGTCCCCTCAACCCACTATAACAAACTATTGTGAAATAGACTCAAATTGCTCATGCAAAATTGGTGAAATAGACAGAAATTACTTGATGATAGGATAGGAGGAAGGTTGGTCAGGGAGGATGTGTGGGCGTGTAACGCGAAGGTCGAATCACATGATGGACAACTTTTTCATTATAGTTAATTAGCAACTTTGCAACTACTACTATTTTTAACTACTTAGCGAGCATTTTACCTAACCCTAACCTCTAATCATATGAAGAAAAGTGTGTAATGGACACGAATGCATTATGAATCAAATAATTTGGTGGACACGAAAATCATGGACTGGACACATGCATGATGAAGAAAATGTGTCGTAATTGGTGTATATCTCGTGATAATCTGTGAAAGTGTGTTATTCTCCTTCCTCCCAGGTTTGGCTTTGATGCAGTGAAAACTCCTGAGTCTCTCGTCACTGAGCTCTTCAGTTATAACCCCACCACTGGCTCAACGTCAGACAGCCCAGCAGAGCGCTCAGATGAAGGGTTAAGGAGGAAGTGATTGAACCCCCGCACCCCCTGTCTACATTCCTAGTGGGGAGTACATATAGATTGGCATTCATGTACTATTTTGAGTCAGTGCTGCCTTTGTGTTTGATCACGTCTTGATGAAGAGAGAAACTGACTAGAGTTTCTTTTTCCCTTTATCTTTATGTACATGGAGGATGACTCTGAAACGTTGTTGGATAAAATGGATGGATTAACTTTTGACGACTGTGTAGTCCCAAATAGTGTTGTTTTGGGACGATGTACTGTTACAAAGCACTTGACATCATTGGAGGATTTAATGAGCGTTCACTTCAAAAATCAAAGTTTGTCAGACGTTATTGAACCACGAGAATGGTCTAGTGTTGAGAGTCCACATCTGTTGTGTAGCTCCAGCAATATGCCTCATTAATAAATAAAATTTGACGGTTCATATCGTTCTCATTTATCATTTTATCCAGTGCTTATCTTTTTCCATTGATTTGAGGTTGAGGCATATTAATAGCAGTAATAGACCAGTAATAAATGACTGGCTCTGATAAACTGGTCTAAATGATAATGATACTGCATGTATTGATTGGGGATGATTGGGGATGACATAACCATACAGTGCTGTACCCGTCATGGGGGGGCTGTTTTTAAGTCATTCCCTAAATAACTACATGTGCCCACCCCCTCTCACTCTAGCAAACGAGCCATAGCTGATTCACCATTTAAGTCATTACCAGAGTTAATGCACAGACACAGAACAGAGTGCAATAATTGATTCTTAAAAGGTTCATATAAGTTGTTGCTTAACATGAAACCACAGATCTAGGATTTTGTTACCTCCAATCCAAGACCTAGCCATCAGTGGAACAAATATCTGACCCTATACCGTGATTAGGGGCAACTTTTGAAAAACAACATTATTTAGACGTTTTGAGCTAAATCTTACCTTTACTCCTTTAAAATGGTCCCAAATGATTCAAATGTTTCATATTTTACATCTAATACCCCAAATACTCTCTGTATTCAGGTCTCAACATCGTTGGGTAGGGACCAATTACAATCATCACACAGTCAGGCAATTACTGTATCACCAGTAATGCAATTGTGAATTTGATTCATTTCTTTCTTATGAATTACATTACGCATCTAATTATTTCAGCTCAAATGACAGAGGCAAACTCAGAGCCAGTATCGCTGGCCAAGAGAGAGATATCTACATTGAAAAACCTCTTCCTTGTATTTCCATAACTTTATTCATGGTGTCTTTTGTATTTTCTAATATCCACAACCTCTCATTCCAATTAGCATATCTTAACTGTTAATGCACATTACAAAACATATACCCCCCCACACTTCCATACACACACACACACACACACACACACACACATACACCAAACTTCATCAATTCAGTTCTCTTTCATACAGCCCATTCTTTAGAGATCCAACGGGTTCTTACAGGTAGCTTTCAAGTGGATGTAGCTATGACCAGGTTGTTGCTGCGCGTCCTTATGATTGCAAGACGTTTGTGATTCAGGCTGCGGCCCTGTTGTTTCAAAAGCAGCTCATAGCCCTACATTAATTAGCCTCCTATTAGGTCTGGCGTCGCATGAATCGCCTGCTCTCTCCCTCTATTCTCTAGCTTGTTGCTCACATAAAAGACTGTTTGAAGATAACATTCATGGTAGGACGGGGATGGGGAGGGGCACTCAGAGCTCATTTCAATCTAACCCGCACCGAAGTGTCTATATAATATGCTCTTCTTCCCATGGTCAAGTCAAATCAAAGGTTTTGGGTATTGAGAAAACCTACCAGTATTCATCGGTGGACTCCCTTAAACAGAGAAATGCTTCCAGTATTCGTCAAAATAACAAGTTTGTGTGGGGGCAGTAGAATGCATCATCTACAGTAGGTTTCAGGTAGGAGTCTGCCAGATGCAGGTGACAAACACGTCCCTACATGACGATGCAGAGTTTTGAATGCATGAAAAAATGATGAGATCGATTGATTTACTGTCTTTGGATTTTATAATGGTTTTATATTCAAAATACTTATTGCTTATTCCGTTCTTGTGGTCATTCAACATTTTATTACATTTTTGCTTCATAAGAATCACTGAACCATGAGTTCTAGTGCAATGGAGGGACAACGGCTGATGCACCAACTTTTCTGTATTTGAATAGCAAATTCAATCACAATGCAGGTTAACCTTCAAGCTACAGTGTGCATTGATTCACTGTTAAATATGCATTCAGAAGATTTATTATCTAGCAGGGGCTGGACAAACGGTACCATCTACATTTTCATCCTCTTCCCCCTCTTTTTTTCCCCTCTCTTGTCAACGCTGTGATCTAAAATCAGAACTATCCATCACGGTGGCATGTAAAACAAAAATAAATTAAAGTCGGTGAGAAAATGTATTCCTGGGGAATAAAATGAGAATAAAATGCTGTTGAAGCGTTTAGTGAAGGTTTAGAAAAGGAGAAGACAATTGGTAATGCATGCAGCTTCAAACTTTTACTACTTTAAATGACTGTTTTTAGAGTAGTTATTATTTTTGAATACTTTTTTTTTATTACGTAATTGACGTTAGCCACACAATGCATTTGAACTTAGCTTGTGCAGCTATAACTTAACAAAGGAAAAGATTGAAACATAATCATTGTTTACAGACCAATAGATAATTCATTTAAAACTGAAAATGGTATTAAATTCATATATGTGTAAAACATGTTAAACGAGTCAAACTAATCTAATACACTCGGTTCTCTAAGAGCAAATATTGCTAATGAAAATGTTTAATAAAAATGTATACCAAGTGTATATAAAAATTGATCATGATGCTAATACCTCGAATATCAAATTTGAAATAAGTCCTGCACATCGATTTTTTTGTGTTTATATCTGGTTTACATGTTTTTACAGGTTTTAACATTATGGCACTGATCGATAAAATATGCAGAAATGTCAATCCATTTTTCAAAGAATTGATTATATGAATAAATGCAATCATATAGATTCAATTCCTGTTACTTTCTGCTCTGTACGAGCACTTGTGTATGTGTGTAGATATCTGCACAAAACTGACAGAGACAGATCAGGGGCCAGGGAAAAAGGAAAATAAAGAGAGAGATCCACTCTAATGAAACGGCCCATAAGACAGCCTGGCTGCGTCTGTAATGGTACCCTATACCCGGCCTCTGTAGTGCACTTCTGTTGACCAGAGCCCTATGGGATGCATCCTATGTGTGCCAGGAGTGCCAGGAGGGCATGACGTTTCTTCCTCACACTAAACTCCCTGCTGCTCTACCCATGATGCCTTATGCTCGTGTCAGGGCCCGTTCAGAACCCAGTTGCCAACGGCAACCCATGCACATTTCTCCCTCTCCCTTTCTCTCCTCACACTGAGCAGATGCCCGTCCCAGAGGCGCAGATGTCACCATGCCAACAAGCAGGTGTCCAACATTCCAATGGACAGGTGTTGCCATGTCAACAGGCGCCAAGTGTGTGATTAGAGGAAAAAATAGGGTTGTGGTGGTGCAGGGATAAAGGTGTATGGAGCAGGGGGGGGCACACAAATACACACAGCCAGATGTATTCACACATTCTATTCAGCTGGACACAATCATAAAAACATATGCCCTCTCTGATAGAGACGACAACACATGCACAAATACACACACACTCTTCATCAAGACACACCTGTGTCACACACACATGGCTGTACATATCACACACACTTGGTACTGACCACATCATCTGTCAGAATCTGGATCTGAGCGACCTAGAGGGGAAGATAAATAATAAGTCAATCAACCCCATAGTTAGATCTCCATCTTTTGGTGTCTGTCTTGATCTGCTGTCCTCTTTGAGTCCCAGCAGAGAGGACAGATAATCTACGTTGCCACCTTGTGGCTTAGAATGTTCCTAGAAAAATAAATAGAATTCACATACCACTGTTAATCGGTTATTACTAATGTAGCGATGAGACTAGGCCTATGTTATTGGTGCACAATGTGATGACAATCCCCCACACCAGGGTTTCCCACACTCGGTCGTAGCCCCCCCCCCCCCCCCCCCCCCCACGTCTTGGTTTGTGCCCTAGCACTACACAGCTGATTCAAACAACAATAGCTTGATGATTAGTTGGTTATTTGAATCAGCTGTGTAGTGCTAGGGCAAAAACCACATTTCATACACTATCAATGCTTCCATGATAGAGATCCTGACAACTGTGGGAATAATATGAGCTACAGCATACAAGCCTGGTCAGTGTACCACTCTGTGAGCTTGGCATAAGACACTTACATTGCATTCCATAAGCTGGAAGAACAAGTTTACTGTAATGTGGGGGAAACTTTATAAGGCTAATCTTCATATATTCTCTTATTTCTCCAGTTAGATACCAGGAGGGATGAGGGGATGATTTTGTATGCTAATATGAACCACACATTCACATGTCACCAGTGCACAGCTGCCTGGTGGCTGTGAGGAAATTGACTCGGTTATTATTCATTTCATTCAGTTTGTAAATTAAATATTCTTTACCCTGAGAGAAACGGATCAAATGAACCAAGACGGCGACCGGGACCTTCTAACAGGACCTGACAGATCTTTTAAATAATGTAAATAATGTAAAATGTTTATTTATCAATGCTAACATTTACAAAAACCCTTAACACATGCATCCCCGCTGGCTGCTGACCTGCTTTCTAAGCCTGCATCCCAGTTTGGCTTCTCTGGATAGAAGTTCTCTGTAAAAGTTTAGGAAAATGGCAAAAGGCATATTGTTAGTGTTTGGCGTGGCTACTTAATTGTTTTCCATTCTTAGAATCAGGTAGAAAGGGTGCTCTTTGGAAACAATTGTCCTTTTGCAATAGATTGAAAAAGTCCAAGGTACTGAAAAGTATATTTAGTTAAAAAGACTTTATATTGAAAGCAATTTTCACATCGGCCACATTTGTAAATCAGCCCCATACTGGCCTTAATCTAACAGAAAGAACTGTGAGTTTCCACCAGGTCTCTCAGTTCAGAAGCAGATTGTGTGAGGTATGATGGGATAATAGAAGAGAGAGGGAGTAGCAACAGGGAAAGAAAGGGATGAGAGTGAGGAATGAGAGAATAGCTAGAGAGACGTAGTTTACACAATAACAATTGAGTAGGCGTGAGAGGGTTGTTACGGGAGACGTGAGATAGTGGATATACTGTACAGCAGGTTGTGGAAATCTGTTGCACCCCTTCTGCTCTTTCTAAGGACTAAGCCTACCTCAAATAAACTCCTCTTTTGAAGCTTCCTGGAAGGAAAGACCCCTTATTTAATTCCAGAGGGTGAATCTCAAAAACAAGTGAAAGATGTGTGAATTCACTAGAGAGATATTGAATGGCACATCTTGTGACTTGCGAAAAGTCTTAAGCCTAAACTAAACATCTATCCAAATGTATGAATTTATAAATTAATATATGAACACATTCATTTATGATCTGCAGTTATGCAGTTATGAGTTACATTATGCATTGACCCCCCTAACATCCCAGCTCAGGATATCATTATACTTCAATTAATACTAAGTCTGGCTTTACCATTGCAAACCAGTAGACAGATCTTTTCCATAAAATATATTACTTTCAAGAAATGCCAATCCCACTCAGGGTCACGGGTAGTATTTGCAAGTCGATCCCTGTATAAAAACACTTCCGCTCCGAGGATGAGATACCACTTTTGAGAGTCTTGTTGATGGTCCTCCGTGGTTTTAAGGACGCTCAGAAAAGACAATGCAGGATTGAAATGAATCGTACTGGGAATAACACTTGAATGGGTGGATTGTCTACCACCCCAGGTACTGTCTCAGTGAAGCCAACAAGGAAAGATCAACAGCAGATATTAACAAGGACCTTCACCTCATCAGGTCTGTCTGTCTCTCATATTGCATTGAAATCTATTGCTGAAGGGGCTCAGGATTTTTAAATATGGGAGTTAATTGATTTAGTTTGGTTTGGTTTGTTTTGGTTTGTTTTTCTCAGTTCATCTGGATGCCCAGGTAAACTTGTAGTCTGTCCCTGTTCTTTCCACGTCTGCTTCCAATGTCTTTCCTCCACACTCTCCCACAACTTCTTATAACAGTTGGAATGTGAGGGGAAGACAAAAATAACCTTGTTCATAGGGATTTATTCAAGCGATGTTAATAGCAGATTCACCAGTGGGTCAGTTCTGTTCAACCGTCCTGTATGTTACTGACACCCCCATTGAAAAGCCTGGATGTGTTATCCTAACTTCCGAGAGATGTCACCTAGATTAGCCAAACTGCGTGACTTTTATGCCTGTACTGGTGTAGTTCAAGCGTTAGTAATATGCCTGTTTTGTTTTGTTTAATTCCGATACATAATACATCATGATTTTCATAAATGTTACTCTAATTAGGTTAGGGTCGCATATTAAATAACTCTTATGAATACACATGAAGAACAAAACAAAGAGAAATGTTAAGCATTTGAATAATCACATTAGAATTGTATATTTCTGTAATAAAATATTTGTCTGTGTATATCTTTTTTTAATCCAATTCCACAAGCTGACATAGCTACAGAGAAAGAGATATGACAGTGCCCTCTTGTAAGATGGCATTAATAAACATGTATAGCCTTAATTGTCACAAGAATTATGGTTCAGTGACTTGAACACGTAGAAGACAAACTTTCTCAAAAGATGGAGAAATTAGAAATGATTTAGTTTGGGACTAACTACAAAAAGAAGACCTCAGACAGGGAAGAGGTGAATTATATAATATTCTCACATTTTCCCTACTGTATAATGTATCTATAGTAGTAAAAATCATTTAAATCCTTGAGAGAAAAAAATATTGGTTTATTTTTTTTCAGCAGTTGAAAAGGTAAACACTATTTCACATCCTTGGAAACATTTTTTTTTGGGGGGGGGGGGGGGTGGTGTTTGTGGTGGTAATGTCAGCCACAGTATACGTCAATTCAAACACCAAATTATCAATATCAATATCAAATTATCAATATCAAATGTTACAAACTGCACCTTTCAGTTTTGGTGCGATAAAGCCTGTACCCCTGAACCCCATCCCAACAACACTGAATAGAAAAGTGATATTTCAGCAATATTTGAATATTCATGAGCAGTCCACTGGCTGAATGTGGTTCTAAGGCATGAATAACTACTAGAGGGGAAACCAGGCCCATATAAGGAGC